>NC_059369.1:30302500-30902500 GCF_019703515.2 Myxocyprinus asiaticus | reverse complement strand
TACCTGACATTGTGCTCAAACTACAATTAGAGAGAAGCCCTGTATAGAGTAAATAAACTAAATTGAGGATTGAACTAAATTGATCCTTTTATACTCAGTTGTCATTTGGAATTCAAATCTGTATTGTGCCAAGTGAGAACTCATGCTTGGATGCATCTCTGCATGCGACTGTTTAAAGTAAAATTAGTCTGACTTAATTTTCATAAGAATTACAGCAAAATAAGGTCCTTGTCCTTCCTATTGACATTCTTTGTACTGTTAATGTTGGTTATTAAAGTGTGATGATTCTAGACATCACTGTGAAATACTTGTGAGAAACATAAAAAGGGGATGGCTGAATTCAGCCTTAAGCTTTGTGTTTTAGGTTAAACTTTCAACTTATTAAGACAGTTTGCTAAATCCCAAAGACTGGGATGTATCTTCTTAACTGTGCAACACAACACAAGAAAATACAAAAATAAAACCCTTAAAGCCTTTTTTTGCATTATGTTTGTCATGCCATGTATACTGGACAATGAGAAGAGCTCTCGAATGACAAAATTAAAAAAGAAATCTTTAGACATGAGATATACCTCCTGGCATTTGTAATGCCATGTCATCCGTCTTTATTTACTATATGTAGTTACAGCAGAGTGAGAGATCGGAACGTATTAAAATCTAGAAGTTTCATGCCCTTGCAGACATGTGGTAATAATTATCTTATGGGAATATGATAGAAACCGGTGTTCTTAGAATCGTTGGAGGTTAAAATAAAATACTGTGGAAAAGTTGTAGGCACTTGTGAAAAATGTTGTCCTAAAAAAAGGATGTCCTAAAAAATAATGCCATAAATAGTTTTTATTTGTCAATTAATGTCATGCAAAGTCCAGTAAACATAAAAAAAGGTAAATCAGTATTTGGTGTTACAACCTTTGCCTTCAAAACAGCACCAATTCTCTTAGGTACACACGGACACAGTTTTATTTAGTTGTTGGTAGATAGGATGTTCCAAGCTTATATCTATTTAGGTTCTCTCAGTCGCTACTGTCTCATCATGTAATCCCAGACTGACTCAATGATGTTGAGATCCAGGCTCTGGGGGGGCCATACCATCTGTTGTAGGACCCCTTGTTCTTCTTCTATTCAGTTCTTTTTGCAAAGGGAATGTTGAAATCAAAAATCGATAGTTCCTACTGATGGACTAAAAGCACAATATATAAAGACAAATGTTTTTGTGAAAAATATAAAAAAAAATAAAAGACTTCTGCACAGTACTGTACCCCATACAACCAATAATGGCACTGTAGTGCTATGGGATTGAAAATTCCATCATATTATTCACCTTGCTGGCTTATTTTGAGCATGTAACAATACAGTAACTAGGGTAAAACTGCTCTAGTGGAAGAGTGCTTGGTTTAATGTACATCAAATGCACATTAAATGTGAGGGAAACACTTGCCTTACACAATGCACCATTCACTTTCATTGCAAGGAAGTGTATATTATATGCATTTGATGTATATTAAACCAAGCAGTCTTCCACTAGAGCAGTTTTGCTGTAGTTACTGTATTGTTACATGTATGGAAAAAAAAAAGTTCAATGAAAGTTAATAGTGACATAGAGTAACGTACTGCCTAAAACATCCCTTTTTGTGTTCCGTGGAAGAAAATCATACAGGTTTTGGAACAACATAAGGGTGAGTAAATGACAGAATTACAAATTTTCTGTAAAAATATTCTTTTTTGGGGGGATTTGTTGCTACTGACTGTAGGCTTTTGTAAATGTTGTTTGCCACATAGTTGATTCTTTATGAACATACACAGTCTTTGGGACTTCACCCAGAAAATATGCTCTATTATTGACTTAAATGTCAGCTAAGATACAGGTTTGATCTTAGTTTTGGGAGTACCAACATTCTGCCAGGAAAAAGACTAAATTCAGATACTGACCTACTAGTCTTGAGTACAATGTAGTTAATGAGGTGAGGGCTGGGTATCCTGAGACACAGCAGGTGTGGAGGGAGTGGGTCCCTGCTTCATCACCGGGAGTGTGTGTACGGTAATGTGCTCATTTACGTGTTTTAAAAGGACTGAACTTCCTACATTTCCTCACGGATGGGTGGGAACAGGAAAGCAAGACTTATATCTGCCCATTCCCTGTCTGTTAGGGGTCAAAGGTCACATTTGTCATATCCAGGAGTCTGGTACTCTGTTGACCTCTGACTCACTTTCCCTAACACAGTAATGTACTACTACACACCTGTACACACTTTATATCCGTGTACTCACCCACATAAGAGTGATATTTGATGCCAGAAAGAATCGTTCTTTTGAACCGATTCTTCTCAATGATTTGGTCAAACCGGTTTGTGATTTGTAGACCACACAGCTGTAAGGGTTGATTTTGTTAAGGAGTTAAAGGTGCTGAAAATGATTTTAGCTGTTCTGGAACTTCCACGAGACTGAGCCCAGTGAGCCATTGAATTAGACATGCACCCTCTTTCCAAAACCCCGCTCTCTAAAGATACGGTTATACCATTGAGACCATCCACCGCAGTGCGTGTTCTCAGGGTTGTCAAATAAAACAGTAGCAAAATAGGGTCCTCAACTGATGACTGATATGAATATGGCTGAATATTAAACCTGAATGATCAGCTTCATCAACTGCACTCTGAGAACACGCAAAATGATTGACAGGCAGAAAGCACATCAGCGTTTTCTGATAGGCTGATCAAAGAATGTGCTGCCTGCAGACACGTTTTATTTTGATGTTTGCACATTCTAGCGTTCACAAAGAACTGTGAGGTATTGTAGGACACTTATTAGGACTATTTTCTCCATACCATTCCATTTAAAAATCAGTAACACCACCTTTAAAGGGGTCATGATATGCCTTTTTTATTATTTAAATGTTCCTTGAGGTTCAGTTATAATATTAGTAAAATTCTCCTGCTGATTCTCCTTTACGACTTGACAGTATACGCCCACTGTTATGATTGGCTCTCTGCTCTTTACTGACCTGTCATCTCACTGATCACCACTACTGGGCGGGGCTACGGAGGTGATAAGGTAAAGTAGGCATTGATGTGTTGTTATGGAGGTGGTCAGATGCAAATGTCTACCACAATGTGACATCACAATGTGGAGGAAGTTGAGAATGAATCGGTTTGGCAGCTTGGTTTCAACAAATGCTCTTTTTGCAGTGAGGAGGAAGTTTTGAGTTTTGAAACTTACAGTATGTTTTTGTAGTACTATGAACTCTTTCATGTGAAAAGATCAAGGAAAACTGTATTCCTCATGTCATGACCCCTTTTAAACTTTGAGATGGAAACAATATAGTTAACAGCTAATCTAAGTATGAACTTTATTGTTAATATTGAGATGACCATTATTAGTGATGTTCTTATTTGAACGATATTGAACAATAAATAAAAATTTTAATGCACTATATAATGAAAACGAAGTTGATAAAACAGCAAGGAGCCGTTCAGGCCGAATACGTTCTTACGCTAAAAAGAGCTTGACGCAGCACAATGAATAAGACAGAATGCAGGTGTCTCAAGAAGCGTTTTTAAAAGTTGAATCTCTTTTTAACTTGCCACAGTCCTGTGCGACATGCTGAAAAAACAACGACAAAAAAAAAACAGACGCGCCGTGATCAAGGCGGCTTGTGCATATTTACAGTACATAGAAAAACAAATGAAAAACAGAGCTGACACGAACGCAAAAATGTGTTCGGTATGAATGGCCCTTAACTAAACAATGAATCGTGGATCTTTTTTTTTTCTTCTTTTCTTTTTTTACTGGTTCATTGAAGCAAACTATCTGAACAAAACCATTCTCTAAAATGAATCAGACTTCACAACACTTCACATGAGTTGTAACAGACTGTAAGACAACAAAAATGAAACTGCCCACAAAATCATCAACATTGTGTTGATAGTTTCATGTCTGCAGACACATACTACAATTTATTTTTGTATGTGATGGCAATGGAAGACCTAAAGTGACTGCTGACCCACTGACACATAAACGGGAGTTAAGGGCAGGACCCTCTGCCATCAAATATCCTTTTATTCACTTCACGAAGCTTACGGAACAGCAAGTACACAGTATATTAGTGTGCTGATACCCAAAACACACCCTAATATACAGACTATTCAACAATAAAGCATATACACACACAGAAACACTTATACTTTGGTTGATAAATGCACTTTAATTACAATTTGTTCTTGCGTCAAATAGTTGAGTGGAAAGCACGAAAATTAAAATGAAAAAAGCCACATTTCGCAAAGAGCCAGCATACAAAAATGGCAAAATTGCTATGTACAAAATATGTACAATGGCGCTATATACATCCAAGTATTATAAAAATCATACATCTTATACATCTCTAACATGACTATTAGGAATATTTTTAAGTATGTCAAGTGGCACTTTTTCAGTCTGTGCTGTAATTCCTTCAGTTACTGATACAAATCCTCTATTTTAATGATCCTATAGGTATCAAAAAGTCTGAGTTCCAAGTGATAATGATGTGCATGGCTTTGTGGAAAGTTATGGCGAATCATCCACAAACACGGTCATACAAACACACTTACATGCTCACAAACACCCACACGCTTACAATCATACAAATGTGTACAAATATAGAGGGCACAAGTGTAAACACAATAAAATACATTTAAATATGCAGGATTCAAGGAAGTTGAATCACTGGCCTTAAAACACTCGCTGTTCTTTTTTTTTTTTAAACTCATTTGTGACTTGTCAGTATAGTTCCTTCAGCTGGCAATGGAGTGGTCTTCTCATTCCCTTCTCAGTTTCAAACTTCTCGGGTCTCTATTTGTGTAAGGAATAGCTCAGAGGTCAAGGTCCAACTACAGAGATTGATTAAAGGTGCTGTAAGTGATTTATTTGAATTTTTATGAAATGGCAAGCAGAAAATGTCCCTATTACCTGACAAATTAAATCTGTCAAAGACAATATTTGTCCTGAAATATCACAGATGTGACTGCTTCTTTGTTTAGCCAATCAGAAGACTTTAAGGTGCCTTCTGCCTGTCAATCATTTTCACAGAACAGCCCAAATATAGGAAGCAGGAAGCCGAAAGCATGGTAGTTGAAGTCAAAGGCAATGTTCAGCTCCAAAGCAGTTCTAAGTTTGTAACTTGTAAGTTTGTTGGGCAAAAATGCTATTTTGTTACCACTGCTTTCGACAACTTTGACAAAACCTTTTACAGCACCTTTAAGATTAACCCAATTAGAGCACTATCCTCCAAAGCCAGGAAGTCAGAGTCCCACCCAGTAGCCATCGAGAGGTCACACCTCCAGTTCCTGGTTGTCTGCATAGTGGAAACGGTTCAGTTTCTCTCGCTCACGGTTGCAGATATCCAACTTGGGCCCATGGGCTGGTTTTAGAGCTGGGGAGGGTGCAGGTGATGGGGGAAGAGTAAGCTCAATCTCTTCGCTGCAGAGCACTGGCATGGGCACCGTGGGCACTGAGGTGGGCACTGTCTGGGCAGGGGGGAGTAGGGCCACGCTATGGTCCAGGTTACGGATGAGAGTGCAGAACTGCCGCTGGTTATTAATGGCGTTGTCCTCCGGCGCTGAAGTGCGCAGCTGCTCTTTGGGACGATGGCGGTGGTGCAGACGGGAGAGCAGAAGCGCACATACAGAGCAGCTGCCTGCAACAAGCAGGGCAAATATGGCTAACAACACCATATAAATACTGAAGCCACGTCCACCCAGATCTGACACTGCTCCTGAATGACAAGAGAGATAGAGAAAGATCATTTCAGCTGTTTAAAGGCACAGTTCACCCAAAAATTAAAATTCTCTCATCAATTACTCACCTTCATGCCATCCCAGATGTGTATGACTTTCTTTCTTCTGTAGAATACAAATGAAGATTTTTAGAAGACTAGCTCAGCTCTGTAGGTCCATACTATGCAAGTGAATGGTAACCAAAACTTTGAAGCTCCAAAAAGCACTAAAATCAGCATAAAAGTAATCCATACAACATACAATCCAGTGGTTTAATCCATGTCTTCTTAAGCGATCCAATCTATTTTCAGATGAGAACAAAACAAAATCTAACTTATTTTTTACTGTACATCTTGCCATTGCAGTCTCTAAGCATGATCATGATTTCAAGCTCAATTACACGTCCTAGTGCTTGATGCATGCGCTCTGCAAGATGGCACTGGGAAGTGTAATCAAGCTTGAAATCATGATCGCCAAGGAGACTGCTGATGTCAAGATTTATAGTGATAAAAGAGTTATATTTTGGTCTGTTTTCACCTAAAATCGATTGGATCTCTTCAGAAGACATACATTAAACCACTAGAGTCATATGGATTACTTTTATTCACCCTTTATGTTCTTTTTGGTGCTTGAAAGCTCTGGCCACCATTCACTTGCATTGTGTGGACCTACAGAGCTGATATATTCTTCTAAAAAAAAATATTTTATGTTCTGCTGAAGAAAGTCATACACATCTGGGATGGCATGAGGGTGAGTAAATTATCAGAGAATTATAATTTTTGGGTGAACTATCCCTTTAAGACCACAGATCAGCTGGTGAAGAAGATAAAGTAAGGTATAATGTACAGGTGGCTGGTTATTTTTTCAAAATAAACCCTAACGGGTGATTAGGTCTTGTATCAACATTAAGAGGTTTATTTTGTGAAAATGGCTGGCTGGCTGGCTGACTGTATATTATCCTGCTAATAACACAGTCGATTACTAAATATATGAATACATGGACATATTAATTTGAGCTGAAATTATTTTATTATGTGAGAATAAATAAATTTTTATGTGAACTGCATAAACTGTAAACTGAGGTGAATACAGAATTCCATAACTGACCAATCAGATTCGAGCATTTCAGAGAACTGTGTAATAATTTTTTTTATATATTAACCCTTTTGTGACTCAGCCACCATATTTAACTATTTATGACACTAACCTTTGCAGTGGGGTTCATGACACGGATCCTTCAGGCTCATGCACTCTTTTCCATAGTAATCCTCAGGACAGGCACACATGTAGCCTCCTTCCGTACTGCGACATGGCACCCCTTTCGGGCAAGGGTTGGGATTACAAAGATCCAGCACTTTCTAAAACACAAAAACTGCAATTAACTTTCCTTAGCATTAGAGAATGGACACAATGCAGTATCGACAAACAGTATGCCTTAATAGTGATAAAGCCAGAAACTATGCATAAGTTGCGGCACAACGATCAAAGACGTCTGTCTAGCACGTTTATATAAAGAATTATGTTAAAAACAATGCAGACAGATGCAAAAAATTTCAGTGTGAACAGCCCCTAAGACTTAAATTACCTACAAAAAAAAGTTCTGTACATCAGCTGAAATTATTGCAGAAAACGAAGAAAATGAAGCAAGCTGTGCAACCACCATTATTATTAACCAAATAAGCACTCGCCTCACAATAGGTGCCAGTGTATCCCAGCGAGCAGTTGCAGAACATTTCTCTGCCACCCTGAGGCGCCATGCAGTGCCCTTCATTTAGACAGGGGTTGCTGTCACAGGAGTTCAGCACAGTTTGGCAGAGTTTCCCGGAGAAACCCAGTAAACACACACACTGAGAGTCCTGTACATGCCAAGCACATGTCACATATATTTAGATTAAATACAGTGAAGGAGCATTGGCTAAATCTTAAAGTTACTGCTCATCTTTAAGGTGCTAGTAAGTTAACTGAAGAAAATCACTGATATGGTACGAGAGCTCTGTGTGAACTTAACAAAATGAACAGTGTGTCTTACCTCACAGTGTCCTCCATTCAGACACAAGCTCTGGCAGCTACTGTTCCCTGTTGAATAGAAGATATTTAGGAAAATCAATAGCCAACAGAGTGAAAACATGCAGAACATTGTGCTTCAAAGACACAAAAGAGACTATAGCTAACTAAATTCACTTTGCACCACAGAATAAGACTTCATTAATAAAATATGAATGCAATAATGATTCTGTGGTAAGATCAGACTTGAGAAGAACTTGCCCTAAAATCATTTTCCACCAGCACTGAAACTGCCATAACTGAATGAAAAGTAACTTGTACGTTTTTCTTTTTTTTTTTTTGCACACTACAGCCACATCTCATACTCACGGATGTCACAGTTTGGCCCCGACCAACCGGGAAGGCAGTCACATAAGTATCCTCCAATCAGATTACGGCAGGAGCGGGCATTGACACACACACCAGTCTCACACTCATTAGTGTCTGAGGAAGAGGGCAGAGCAAAGACGCAAAGCGATCAATTGAAGCAATGTTCGGAATTGCATACTGCCTTATTAGACTTACTATTTCTGCAGTATGTAGTATGTACAGTGTGCATAGTATGCACATTTTTTCCATTAAATACCCAAATGACATACTAAATTTCCCCAAAATGTGCAGTGTCATACTGGTTTGGAACGACATGAGGTCATAAATGATATAATGGAGTAAATAATGACAGAATTACTGGATGGGTGAACTATCCTTTAAGACATTTTTACATATGATTAGATAAAAAAAGAAAAAAGCATAATAAGTGTTTTTTGTCTGACCGAGATGATAACTGGACGGCATCTGTTGAATTAAACATGCACATAATGAGGTATGACAACAATGTAGCACTATTGCTTAAAATCCTTGCATAATGCACACTGTTTCACATATTTTTTTTTTAAACGAGCAGGCAATATTCAGTGTTCCATAAATTATTCTTTTAGTAATTTTGAGGAAGTAATATTAGGAAATAATAAATACAATTCTTATTACTGCCCTCAGCACTCTGTTACCAAATTATGAGATGATATCATATTTTAACAGAACAGATATTTGCAAAAGGTGTTCACACAACTTTTTAAATTAAATATTTTTTTAACTAATTAGGCCTACAACAAAACTCATAGTGTGTATATTTAACTACACATTGTCTTATCCAACAACCATCCAGTACTAAATCTGATATAGGTCTTAAATCTTAATCAAAAGTCTTAAGTAGCTACACATAACAAAATAAATGTTCCTGGTTCAACTCGAGACGAACATGGTGAAATGAATTACTTTTGGCTCAGTAAGTTCAATAAAAAGAACCGGCTGGTAAGAGTTATTCTTTCAGGAGGTATAGCTGTATTTTTTGTGGAGTAGATTTAAAAGAACTGACACATAAGAGTCATTTGTTCGGGAATCGGACTTCATTGGTCGCGCTGTATTTTTTGTGCTGCAGATTCAAAAGAACCGGCTCATAAGAGTCTTTCATTCAGAAATGAGACTACACTGGTTGCGCTGTATGTTTCATGCTGTAGATTCAAAAGAATTAACTCATAAGAGTCATTTATTCAGGAATCGGGCTACACTGGTCGCACTGTATGTTTTGTGATGTAGATTTAAAAGAACCAGCTCATAAGAGTCTTTCGTTCATTAATTGGACTTTACTGTTCGTGCTATATGTTTCGTGCTGCTGATTCAAAAGCAGTGTTGCAGTGCCACTGAATGGTAGAAGGAAAAACTGCAAGAGTAATTTAGCACAGTGACCAGTCCACATCGGCAAAAGAATGCATGTTGGAGAAAGGTAAATGGAACCGCAAGTCATTTAAACCATTCAGTTTCTGTATTTTATTTTATTTTTTAAATGGAACCGGTTCAGAATAAGAACCAGTTCTCTGTTCCCAACCCTACTTAAAGGGATAGTTCACCCAAAATGGTAAAAATAATTTACTCACCCTCAGAGCATCCCAGATGTGTATGACTTTCTTTCTTCTGCTGAACACAAATGAAGATTTTCAGAAGAATCTCTCAGCTCTGTAGGTCCATACAATGCAAATGAATGGGTACCACAATTTTGAAGCTCCAAAAGCACATAAAGGCTGCATAAAAGTAATCCATAAGACTCTAGTGGCAAAATCCATATCTTCAGAAGTGATATGATAGGTGTGTGTGAGAAACAGATCAATATTTAAGTCCTTTTTTATTATAAATTCTCCTCCCTTCCCAGTAGATGGCGATATGCATGAAGAATGGAATGTGAAATTGAAAGTGGAGATTGATAGTAAAAAAAGGACATAATATTGATCTGTCTCTCACCCACACCTATCATATCGCTTCTGTAGATATGGACTTAACCACTGGAGTCTTATGGATTACTTTTATGCTGCTTTATGTACTTTTAGAGCTTCACATTTTTGGTACCCATTCACTTGCATTGTATGGACCTACAGAGCTGAGATATTCTTTTAAAAATCTTCATTTATGTTCAGCAGAAGAAAGAAAGTAGTACACATTTGGGATGGTATGAGGAGATATGGTAATGAGAGAATTTTAATTTTGGGGTAAACTCTCCATTTAATACTAAGGAGAAATACTGTACGTCGTACTACATACCACACCTACAAACTGGAGTCTACTTCTGACTACAAGAAATAAATAAGGCATACAAATTTTACAAATGTTCACTTAAAAATGTCTTGCCCTGAGACTGTTGTTGATAAAATACTCCATTGCTTATAAAATAGAAAATATTGCTTCTATTAACTGTACTGATTAAAATATACAAAAAAAGTCCCATGGCAGTTTATCAAATCACAAGTTTTGATTGGGTGTGTTGATTCAACTTACATTGTCCAAATAAATTAAATAGAATCCCCACACCAGGCCATTGAGGTTAGGAAAAAATTTTCCATTGAGAGGAAAAGGTTTTACTAAAGATTTGCCATATACAGTGGTGACAATAATCCACAATGGACTGAAACGTTTCTTTTCTTCTTTTTTTGTGTGCACATTTTCACTTTTTTGTTGTGCACGTTTGTATAATTTTGTTATTGTATATGGCAAATCTTCAGTAAAACCTTTTCCTCTCAATGGATCTTGGACTCTGTACCTCATTTCTTTTTGTGTAACCTCAACGGCCTGTTGTGCGGTTTTTTTTTTTTTCTATTTTTTGTCCTGATTAAAACACACATCTTGCCCTGAAAGACAGATCTCTTTGTGCTGCTGCTAGCGACTGTTTTCTGAGGTGTCACTGTGACACGAGTGCATTTGAGAGAGCAGTCAGCAGTCCAGAGAGACTGATACACTCCACAGAGTCAGAGCTGATCTGGGCCTCATGGAGCAATGGTGTGTGAGAGAGACTATCCCCCAGTCAACAACATTAGTGGCAGATCCAGCCACACGTCATCTTGATTTAACAATTAAATACACTGCACACTGTAGCATGAAATTGTCTGATCTGGGTTAGTGGATAATGGTTTGTGGAACCGTAATGTTGAGGCATGATGAATAACAATTTCAATGTGGGTTGCGCTGATATGGAAATTTTTAAAGACCCCATGAAATTAAAATGAGAGTTTTGAGGCTTTAAATCAATGTCTATTAGCTTTGAGGCCATATATAGACCTTATTCACGCTAGCGCCATCTTTGCCATTTTTAATGGGAAAATCAACAAGGCTGTGATGGATAGACTTACAGTCTCTTCAATGGGCTGTACTGCAGTTTAAAGTGTTTCTGGATCATTTCCAAACATTGATCAAATATCTGTCCAAGAACATTCAGTATACAAAGAACTCCAGACAACATGAGTTGTGAAAAATCAGATGTGATCTAGGAGGTTTTTTTTACAGCTTTATACTGTTTGTGCCACTGAAGAGACTCTAAGTCTGTCCCTCACAGCCTCGTTGTCATTCCCATTAAAAATAATAAATGGCACTAGCGTGAATAAGGTCTATATGATAGTGTACTGCTAAACGTTAACCAAATTCACTTACATATGCATCTAAAATGTACGGTATTTTTCTTCCTGGAAAACGGACCACAAATATCAATTGATGATTGATGTCTAATCAAATGCTTTGGAGAATAAAAATGTCTCTCTTAATACCACCTGCAACACACTAGCAAGTAGCAAATCACGGTTAATGGCTGTAATGTAATTTAAGTCTAATGACTGTTTAAAAAAGGGAGTGATCCCTTTGAAATGTCCCACCCAAACTCCCTGTTTGCATAAGAAACACATTATCACAGGACAGAAAACTGCACTCCTCAAGCCATTTCTTGTGTTAACATCCTTCAGAAAGCTGAGCTTCCTATCGCTGAATTTGACCGTTGTGATTTGATGGTTTAAAACCGCAAACATGATGGTGGTCCCATGTTTCTGTATTATATTTATGGTTTCATATAGTAAATCCCTTGATGCAGGGCAAGTCCACGTACCCTCTGAGAGTGAGATGAGAAGCACAAGCATTAACAAGTGAGAACAGGTGTTCACATTACAGACAGGTAATGACGATTTACAACAAGTTCAGACAGGTAGAGGCAGGTTTTGTCAGGAGTGGCTGCGGATGGGTATCGGGGTAAGGCCAAGTTAGGCAAGTGTGGACATGTATGGACAGCTGAGGACAGGTGAAGTTAGAGTGTGTACCGAGCTGACAGGTCCTGCCGGACCAGAATGGAGGACACAGACACTGGAAACCTAGCGGTGTCTCTTGACACGTAGCTCCACGCCCACATGGATTGGAGTCACACTGCAACACTGCTGCAGAAAGAAGAAGAATGTGTTCTCAGAATCAACATTGTGATTTCATTCCCATTAAACTGAGTCAAATACTATCTATCTATCTATCTATCTATCTATCTATAATTGTGGTATGTGTATCTGCATCTGTAGGCATGAGGATCAGGACAATGATAAGTGATGTGATAATTCTGTCTAGTTATGACATGGATCAGTGGTGTATTGGTTATGGGTATTCATAGAACTTATTCCTGGGGCTGCTTTTTTATTCCAACACTCATGCTTTGGATCCTGAACAAATATAGGTAAATCAAACACAAAGAGAGATAGAGAGTAAGAGACAAGATACAAGGGCTTTTGAACCTCTTTTCCTCGTACTTTATCTCCTTCATGTAGGCCTATTAATTCTCATAATACCTTATTTGTAATTTAAGCTCAAGACTCAAAGGTGAAGTTTAAAATGCTTGTTGCAAATTTCTACGATGACATACAGTGTGTCTAATATGACTAAATCATCTTAAAGGGCCAAATATCTGAAGACTTCAGAAGCCTCTGTTCAGGTAAATACACGACTATTGCTTTATTGCTCAACTAGAACCTTTGCTAAGTCTTTGACCCTGTTTACACCTGGTATTAAAGGAATATTCCGGGTTCAATACAAGTTAAGTTCAATCAACAGCATTTGTGGCAAAATGTTGATTACCAAAACATTTATTTTGACTCATCCTTCCTTTTCTTTAAAAAAAGCAAAAATCAAGGTAATGGTGAGGCACTTACAATGGAAGTGAATGTGGCCAAATTTTGGATTTTTGAAGGCAAAGATTTTAAGCTTATAATTTTATAAAAGCACTTACATGAATTCTTCTGTTAAAACGTATATATTGTTGGAGCTGTGAAGTTGTTTGAATCATCATTTTTACAGTCATTTTAGGGTTTTATGGTTTGTTGACATCATATCGTGATGGCAATGAAGTTGTAAAATCGGCCATAATGTTTACACAGAAAAGGTTAGTTTTATCACCCCAAAATCATATTAACACAGATATTGTTTGTCTTGTGGCTATACTTTTGAAAAAGTATTTTAACATTCAAAAATTGGCCACATTCACTTCCATTGTAAGTGCCTCACTGTAACCCAGAATTTTACTTTTTTTAAAGAAAAGGAGGGGCAAGACAAAATAAATTTTTGTGGTAATCAACATTATGCCACAAATGCTGTTGCTTAAGCTTAACTTGAACCCAGAATATTCCTTTAAAATGTGTTTCGGGTGATGCGATCACATGTGGTCAGTGCTAAATACAGGTGTAAACAGGCAGGGTGCAAAATGTTTTCTGATCAAATCACAAAAACCACATACGGAGGTAGTCAAAAACGCATATGACCACATCGCATTTGAGGTGTAAATGCTAATCCGTCCTGACAGCATCGAAGCACCGCCCCTCACCTGTCAATCAACCGCTGCGCTAAAATAAGAGGTTAAACTTTGCCGTTACGAGCGGCTTTAAAGGAAATAACCGTCAGATCATGAAATTTTAAAAAGCAAATGCATACGCAAGCATGAGAACTTAACAGATTTTCTTTAGTGTGTCTGATATCAACATGTAGTGACACAGATGGGAAGCACAAACATTTTAAGCATCTTTAATACAGGTAATCCACTAAAATAGCTGAGATTTCTGCTCAAATTGTTGCTTTTGTGCTTAGATTTTAGGCTTAGATTGTTGTGCTTAGATTGTAAGTAGGGGTGTAGCCCCGGTGTTCTGTCCAAATTCCCCCTATTGGCCGTTATCAATCATGGCCTCCTAATAATCTCCATACATTAATTGGCTCTATAACTCTCCTCTCTCCTCTCCACCAATAGCTGGTGTGTGGTGAGCGTACTGGCGAACTATGGCTGCCGTCGCATCATCCAGGTGGATGCTGCACACTGGTGGTTGTTGAGGAGAATCCCCTGTTCATTATGTAAAGCGCTTCGAGTGTGGTGTCATAAAAGCGTGATATAAATGTAACATTCATTCATAGAATTAATTTCAACTGCATCTGGGAGAAACAATGCGCTGGTTTAATTCTCACTTTTTTTTTTAATCTTTTATGACTTTATTTGTGGTTTATTATCATGCAGTAGCACACTGATATAGTGACTGATGTGTGTCATCATCAAACAGAGACCCTCCCCTTGAAATGCAAACACAAGTGGTCACAGGAGGTGCATTTAAGCGACCAGGTGTAAACAGCAATGTGTCTCGCCTGACCACATGTGATCGGATCACCCAAGACGCATCTTAATACCATGTGTAAACAGGGTCTTTGAGAGCTTTTTCTGTGTATTATTGCTTCAGAGGCCAGAATGTCCTTCAGTGTGACCCAAAAATTGTGACAGAGCCAAAAGACACAATGTCATCACTACCCTACACTGAGAGCTGATAAAAAAATAAATGAATTCAGCACATAGTTCAGCCTTCATAGATTGTCCTGATCATTTAAACCAAAGCATGTAATTTCAAATGAAATAAACAAGTCCACTGCTAGAATATTGTCAAGAAAATGTATAAATAAAGACGCTAGAACTGGTATTCAGACATAGCGGAGACTGACATATACCTGAACATCAAAAACACCTATTAGTGTAAATGCTTGAAAAAGTGGCTTTAAAAGCATCTCCAACTTTGATCTGATCCAAAATATCTTAGCACACTCCACACACTTTGGAAAGACCATGCTCTCTATATAGTCACCCAGTCTCCTCAATCCTGAGAAACCCCTCAAACCTGATCTCTCAGAGGCTTCAACTGTGCATCCCAGATGTGTGTGTGTGTGATTGCTAATTGTGTGTGGATTATTTAGGTGCAGTCCTGACTGAAATTGGCTGCAGCAGAACAGGAAATAGCAGCTGCCTTTGATTGCTGCTGATTGCAGTCTGCTCAGGTGTGTGCGTATATCTGTATGACTGCATGTACGTGTACCAGCAGCACAGGTGGGTCCTGTCCAGCCCTGCGCACACACACAGCTAAATCCTGTTGGGTCTTCAATACACGTTCCACCATTCTCACATGGAGAGGAGAGACAGGCATGCTCCACTGTTAGGGGGACAAAGAGGAAAAGACGAACACATAATATGAGCATTATCATACTGCACAGCATCATGTCTGTAAATCACTTAGATATAGATTTATATTGAAGGCGGCCCCCAAATCATTTCTAAGAACCAGGATATCAAAAACTTGGGGGTGGGCTCTTTTGACCTGGGCCATTATTAACCACCTAGCAACAACCTAGAACACCTTAGCAACTGCATAGCAACATGCTAACAACCACTCAGAACACACTGGTAGCCACAGAGCACCTCCCTGGGAACCACTGTATCTGTATGTAAAATAGTTTCATCAGGGCAGTACTTATATATATATATAAAATTGCAATTTAATCATTCTTCTTATAAAAAAAAAAAAAAAACCATCTTGCAGATTAAGGGTATGAAAGCTCATGAGCACAACTGTAATTCTTGGCTTGAGGCATCAAACATCAAAGCGTGATTCATGATGTAAATTTATCTCTTACCATCAACCCCTCACAGATACACATCAGAAATCACTCATTAACACAGGCTAAATTTAAGATTACAGAGGCGACAAGAACATACTTGGTAATTAAGTTAAACTCAAGCAGGGTGACACAAGGAAAAATAGGGACTGAAAGTGCTAATAACATGCAAAGGTCCAACATCCAGAGCTGTATTGGTTCAGAAATCAGCCATCTGATTTTCCCTGCTGTCCCTTATAAATGTATTAAATAATACAGCAAAATACCAAAATGTTAGAAGCAAGGAGTCAGCTTTGACTACATTACTCTTTTTGTTTTATTTCAGCACATCTTCGAGGGTCAGCTGTTATAGGCTGACTTGGCTGGCAGATTTTATAGTAGTGTTTTATTGACTCAGCTCACCAATGTCGCAGCTGCGGCCACGGAAACCCTCCTGGCACACACACAAGTACTCATTGGGTTCAGTGTTGGTACAAGTACCACCATTCTTGCATGGCTGATGGTTACCACAATAATTCAGATCTGTTTGTGTGAGAGAGATAGACAGACAGCAATTAGGAAAATTCAAATGTATTTATTTAGCAAACACTTTTATCCAAAGATACTTATGTATGAAAATAATACAAGCAAAGGCAATTAATCCAAGAATATCTGAGAATAATCAAAGAATTGTATTAGTTGTAAATCAAGCAAAGAAAAAAAAAAAAAAGGTTGTCTTCATAATTATTCATCAAAATAACTTGCTCTGCCTCTGAAACAACTTTCTTATCTGTCTGATATCATCAAGGCAACTACTTTTCACGATTCAAACAATTCCCGCTGGATAAAATCAAGTCCTGCCCTACAACATTTCTCACTATATATGCAGTTTCATCCAGAAATATGTCACATTTTGGAAGTAAAAATACAGTTGCTAATTACATTTAATGTTGACTCAAACAAATGAGAAAACTTGTGGTAAGAACGAAACCAATGCACATTTGTAATTATTTTGTCCTTGCCCCCAAAAAACAAGAAGCACAGTATTCCAACCAATAGAAAAAGAAGTACAAAATAAAGCCGTACGAGGAACACTTTCTTCCTCAAATACACACACACACACACACACACACACACACACACACAAAAACACCTACAGTACACCTACACAAACACATATACAAATCATTAGAATAGATTTGTAATAAGCATCATTATTAATTACACAAATGACCTCAAAATGCATTAATAGCATCAGACATAACGAAAACTGCTTGTGATACATAAGGTGACAATCTCTCATTTGTTGATACAGACTATCCTGCCATCCCAACATATCCAACAATACAATATAACATATCAACATCTGTAACAAGGACACATTCTGACCTTTGCTCTGAGCTCTTTTTCCATCAGTATGTGAATACTTGTTTGAAAGCTTTCCAAAATTTCCGTTTACCAGTGCGAACTGTTTATATATTATTTATAAACAATAATTTCAAGTTCATCTCTCATGAGGTTACACAAAATGCCAGTTTGGTCTAGACACAAATTGAGTTTGACATCCCAGACATTGTTTAGATCCAGTTTGTTTCATTAATCATACAAAATGTAACAAAGAGTTCACACAAGTTCATGCTTGAAAGGATGAGATAAAATAAAATGGATTGTTTCCTGAAGATTTACCCACAACACACAAGCATGCATAACTGGAAGAATTAAAAACATCCAACTAGACACACAAGCAAATTAAAACCAGCGCTCTGACTGAAAATGATGCAGGGCTGAAGAATGGCTCCTGAGATCTGACTTTAAAGGGAGAGTGGAGCTGCATCGCTGCTTACTGGCTACATAAGCCCCTTTCACACAAACAGCCTTTTTCAGGAGATTTACTGCATTTTTCAGGTTAGAGGTCATGTGTGAACACGAACCTTTTGAAAATACTGGTAAATTTTGCTCTGGCAGATTTCATTAATGAGAAGCTGTATTATTACCTATACATTTCCATATTGATGGTATGTGTGAACAGCACATGTGGTACATTTACCAGTAAAGGCAACCCAACGATTTTCCTGTAATTTACCTGGTTGTATGTGTGAACGAGGCTATAGACAGCATTTAAACCATCATGGAGCCTCCTAAGTGACCATTGTGGAACACTCCACATTGGCAGCCCACCGCAATGCATTCTAGGATTGCCTTCTCCATGAAGGATACATGCCATACTGCCTTAGAATTTGCCCATAACAATGGCTGTGTCTCGTTTGGAAGGCTGCATCATCCCGAGGTTGCATTTGTCGGCCGCATACGTCATCGAGGCTGTCTCGTTTCAGAAAAGCGAGTAGGACACTTCAAGTGCAGTCTTTGAATGCAACTTTCTTTCACGGGAATTCGGAGGATGCATGAGGTGTATCCTTCGTGGGCACTCACAACCCACAGCTCTTTGCTTCAACGGAAATGTCTAAACAAAATGACACCAATTTGCCCGTAAATATGATGTTCAAATGCAAGGAATGTTAATTCCCAAGTTGAAGTACCTCAGTAGACGGGTGCAGAGTATATAATATGTATAATTATATTAATATATAATTCAAATAAAGTATTAGACTAAAACTACACCTGTAAAATCTATTTTCTTTTCTGTCTACATTATTATAACTATCCTAAATTTTACCTCATACATTCCCTTCCAAAGGGAATTTGTTACCTTCTCACTCAAAGCGCTGGTGCTTTTTAAAGAGTGGCGTGCTGTCAAAGCAACCATGTTACGTTCCGTTTCCGTTTGTCCTATGAAGGCCATCTCGTTTAAACGAGACTTGTTTAAAGGAGGACGCTCGGTATACTGCAGCCTTCAAAGGATGCGTCCTACCTAGCATGCAGCCTTCCAAACGAGACACAGCCAAGGAATCTTAGGAGGCAGTATGAATTAAATGCCTACCTTTTTGTAGCAGCGCACCAGTAATGCCTTAAAGAGCTAATGAAATGCCTTTTTTACTATTTTAATTTGTTCCTTGAGGTTCATTAATAATATTAGTAAAGCCATATATCTGTAAAACATGATAATTTTCCACCCTCTTTAGGACTCTTCAGTATTGTTGCTGCTTCTCCTTTAAGACTTGACAGGAAATGGCCACTGTTATGATTGGCTCTCTGCTCTTGACTGACCTGCTCTCTTCTTGCCATCTCACAGTTCACCGCTACTGGGCGGGGCTACGGAAATTATAAGGTAAAATGGGCATTGATGAGTTGTTGTGGAGGCAATCAGATGCAAATGTCTATAACAGTGTGACATTACAATGTGGAGTAGGTAAAAAAAAACAAGTCGTTTTGGCAGCTTGGTTTCAACAAATGCTCTTTTTGCAGTGAGGAGAAAGTTCTTAAACTTACAGTATGTTTTTATAGTACAATGACCTCTTATATGCTAAAAGATCAAGGAAAATTTGATTCCTCATATCATGACCCCTTTAAAGTTCTGTCTCTGTAGGGAGCTTACAAGGTGTAGGAACATGTGTGAAAGATCGAAAAAGTTAAAGCTACAAAAGGTTCTATGACCTCTGTTCATCTTTGTGCAAATGTGTAATCCTTTGTGTGTGCATGTGTGTGTGTGTGTGTGAAAGTCTGTTTTAGACTCCACCTCTAAAGAAGTGCCCTGCCAACGTTTTGTTTACCTAAGGCTATCAGCTTACACCTCTACAAAACCAAGGCGAAACCCCACGCATGGGTCCATTTCAGCTAAACTGGATCTATTTACACAAACGTTGCGCAGAACACAATAGATAAAATGCCGCTGGAATTTTGTGAAAATGTCTTAAGGTTATGTTATAGCAGTTGATTTGTGCATGTATGTTGAGATCAGTGAATCTGATGACGGTGAATACATGTAATAAATTATAGTAATGATTCAACATATAAATACCAGGGTTCCCACATTTTTTTAATTAACATATTTACATGACTTTTCCATACCCTTTCCGGTTGTTAATGATTACAAGATAAAGATTTTTACTAGATAGTTAAATAGTCAGACAGACCGTCTTGGATAGATTTAAGATTTGACTCATTTCCATCAAATTTCCAGGCCTTGAAATCACTATTTTATAATTTCCTGATCTTTCCAGGTTTTCTGTGACTGTGGAAACCTGAAATGCACACACTGACAAATACATGTACACAACTACATACATATTTCGTCTTGTTGCAGGTGTCATCTCACCTTTGTCACAGAGCAGACCACCCCAATTTGTGTCACACACACACTTCCAGGGTTCAGTGCAAGTGCCATGATCACACCCAGGAAATGTCTCACACTCATCGCACAGATCACCCTTCCAGCCATAATGACACCTACAGACAGCAAGAGAGGGGGTTATAAAAGAATAGGAATAAAGAAGCGTGCAAAAGTCACAAACAAAAGTGAACAGATATTGAATCTGCCATGCTTCAGAGCTCTGTTGAGCATGTACAGAGGGTGTGTGATATTTCTCCAACTGTCTTATTGCTCTGACTCACTTGCACTCTCCGGGTAGATCGCAGGAGCCGTGATACAGGTGACATCCCTGCTTGCACACAGCTATACAGAGATACATACACAGACAGCATTGCTTCAGATTAATGATGATGTGAATAGCACAGATGGCTGACAAGTGGCATAATAATAACAACAGTCTATATAAATGGTTTAGACAAACTTAAGAAGACTTTCACCCAAAGTTCACTGAAAATGTATCATTCTCTCATCATTTACTTACCCTCATGCCTTCTTATACTTGTATGACTTTCTTTCTTTTGCGGAACACAAACTGAGATTTTTTTAAGTAGATTTTAAGTGGTTTTGTCCGTACAATGTAAGTCAATGGAGTCCACTACCTTTAAGCTCCAAAAAGGACAGAACAGCAGCATAAAGGTAATCCATACGACTCAAGTGGCTTAATCCATGTCTTTTGGAGTGATATGATCACTGTAAATCTTGATTAATCTCCTTGGTGAATTCATGAGAGAAACTCATTCACACTTCCTCACGTTGGCAGGTGAAAACACTTTTCAGTCCTTTACAGTGACAAAGGAGCTGAATTTTTGTCAGAAGACATGGATTAAACCTTTTATGCTGCCTTTATGTTCTTTTTGGAGCTTAAAATGTTTTGACCCCATTGACTTGCATTGTATGGACATAAACACATCTATATCCTTCAAAGAAATCTTCATTTGTATTCCGCAGAAGAAAGAAAGTAATTTGAGTTTGAGATGGCATAAGAGTGAGTAAATGATGAGAGAATTGCCATTTTTGGGTGAATAATTCCTTTAATCGTCTATTGCCAAATAGTTAATGAGGTCATTTGATACTCCTCTTATCATTACACAATTACTGTTGACATAATGATTGCTGAATCTTTTAACTTAGGATATGGTGGTCATGTGGGCTCTTCCTGATAATAAGTGAAACTATTAGGATGTGGACTCTCAGAGGAGACACTTCTCTCTCTCCCTAAAGTCATTCTCTGCCGCTTTAAAGGATTTGGTGTCTATGAAATGGTGTTAGTCTAGTTGCAGTCTAATTATCCTAAAAGAACAAAAGTGGGGTTTGTGAATCTTTCATAAGAATCAGGTCAGTTTCATATTTTGGCCTCATTTACAGTATGCTGCTTTCATAAAGTACATGAAAATGTCGACCTACAAGTCTACAAAGTTAGTTTGAAGTACTTTAGAAGCAGAAGTGTCTTAAGACAATGTGCTGGAGCCACTCACCCTGTCTACACTCTGGTCCAGTCCAGCCCTCCTTACACACCTTGACACCAGAGGGGTCACAGTCAAAATGGCCGAAAAAGTCGTCTCGTGCACGGCAGAGCTTGTTGCATAGTGGGCCGTAGTAATTGGTATCGCAGCGGAAGCGCAGGCTATAATTGAGAGTGAATGCGCGGCCGTGGTGGCGGAAGGACTGCCACTGTTCACTTGGATTCAGCATGGATGATAGCAACACTCGCTCTATTAATTCCTCCCGACCTGTAGGGGTGACAGAGGAAGGTAAAATAATAAAATTACATATTTTCTCATGTTTACTTACATCTGGGCTTTCTCATGACTTTTCTTTTGAATGGTCATCAATGGAGAAAGATGCATATTTGCTTCAAGAATGGTGTAGTTAACTGAACTGATCCATGCTAACTGAACCATGCTAACCAGCCAAAACTTGACATTCAAGAGGACATTTTTGAAAAAGCTATCAGATGAAATGTACCGGCGAGTAAGAGTGACACAGAGTGTAAAGTATAACACATCACAACTGTGATGGCAGCATAATACTGAAGCTCACAGTCAACTCTGAGGGGTGATAAAACATTGAATTTGTCCTTTCTTCTTTCTCTCCCAGTCCCTGGTGTGTTTTACTGGACAGATCTATAGAACTGATGAAAGAGACTGTTAGCCTGTCTCATCTTGAATCCTGTTGATATTGCATTATCTCTTACAGAGCACTCTGAATGTGTATCTATAAAAGAAAGACAGACAGACAGACAGGCAGAAAGAAAGAAAGAAAGAAAGAACTTGGTTCTATACAGGGGTCTTCACAATCAATCGGGGGCAGGCAAAAATATATATGATTCTTTCTAATATTAATAAATAATAAAATATTTAATAATAAGTTGACTTTAAAGTTTAGTTAAATGTTTCATTGTCCCTCCCACATTAAAATTTATATTATATGTTAAGGTATATGACTCTGCACTTCAATAATGATTACTTTAATTGATTTGCAATTTAAACATTACAAGTATGATACACACTGTAAATATGGTACTACATACATTATAGGCCAGGCTTCAAATGCAACCTTGGCCTAAGCATTAGCCTAAATAAGGTTAAAGACCCCTGGTCTAATAGATGAGAACATCTGGGCTCAAAAACAAAGGAACGAAAACAGGGAAGAGTGAAGGTGTTCAAACAAAGATAAGTTATCCTAACAACCACACACACTCAATAAAAATAAACTCACTGCTAAACCCAAGTGCACCCACAAAACAAAAAACTTCACACACATACACACACAGAACTGCTCGTCATGGTCTCATCCTCTTCTGTTAATGGACTGCAGAAAAAAAACAGTCAGTGGTCAATTTATACACCATTCTACTACAGTCAGAGAGATGGTAATGACTATAGCAGGGCAGCAATGAACACAGTTTATCACTGACATGTTCATGCACATGAATATACATGAACGTGACTCTGATCTCACACACAATCACATAAACACAAGCATGCGTAATCTCATACGTGCAAGATAAATTATCAAAATTCAGCCATAAAAATCTATGTTGCACAAGCTAAGGTCTTTGAACTGTTATATGTTAAACAATTGGCTCCCTCACATGTAACATATTAAGACAATCGGCTTGAATGGTGTAAGCTGATTGGTCTTGTGACATGAAATCTGGTAGCCAAATCTGCTTGCATCTTTATCTTTGTCTAAAATGTATATTGCTCAGTTTTGTACATAAGTGTGCTGCGAGTGTTTTTCTCAGAAATCCACCTCCACCCCAGCTCCACCAGTCTAGATCAGCTACATAGAGATTGTTTGTAATGTCTATGTGTTCAGCAGCATGTCATACATGCCCGAAGCAGAATGTTTTGTGTTTGTCTAACTGTGCAGTAGCATCAGCATGTCAACATGCCTAAAGGCGGGCGTACACGGTGTGATTTTCGGCTGTCGTGCGAGCTCTCGACCGTTTTTTTTTTTCCAGTTGGAAGAGATTGCATGGAAATCATTGGTGATCGTGTGGTCGTGGCTCGTATCGTGTGAGAGGAATTACGAGCGGAGCCGAGTAGCTTACGAGCAGCTCATGACCTCCCGATAATTTTTAAAACTGTCTAAAAAATGTGGCCGCTGTCGGCTTGAATTCGTGAGGTGTGTGCGGTTGAACGATCCGATTTGGCGATCTACCTGAAATTGACCAATCAGGAGAAGGTGTCACAACTCACACGATCAATGAAAACTGAATGTTCATGAAGCTTTTACACACATGGTCATGTTAAAACTGTGTTTTCCCATATTATTCACGACCACATCACTGGGAAGGATTTTGTAGAAATGCCATGCTGTTCTCTGCTCTTCAAACAAATCATTTGCCATACAGGTTGCGCTAGAAAACAATCTTTATCACTCTGATGGAGAGAGTTTTAAAATTTCCATCATGGTCATATTTGCATTCGTTTCAGTTCTAGGGCTACATTTAGGGGGATATAGCATCTGTTATAATTGTAAATACACGATAGTGGATATGTGATAGAAGATTTTTTTTAACTCTCCAAGCACATGTCTAATGAAACAAAGGACTTCTAGATTGAAAGTTCTACCTGTCAATCAACCGCAGTGCTAAAACAAGATTTTTAAACTTTGCTATGTGCGGCTTTAAAGTGGCTTTAATGGACAAGACTTCTTCAGCATGTCTGCTATCAACATACAAGCAGTGACACAGATGAGAAGGATGTAGCCTACATCTAAAGCTGAATAATACAGGTAGCCTATGCGCAACTAAAATAACAGAATTATGCACTAAATGTCACGTTTGCGCTTAGATTAAATCTAAGTATAACCGTCAGAAAAGGTGCGCAAATTTCTTTTTAATTTTGTAAATTTTTTGCACTTTATTATCACGTAGAAACTGGCAGCAACACACTGTCGTTATGATTGATGTATGCAGTCATGAAATATCACAGCCTCCCTTCGAAATCTGAATCTATCAAATGTTGGACAGCATTTGTAATAATTATTCCAAATGTTTTTATTTGTAATCGGCAGATGAGTTTTCAGCTAATGCAACCCCTGGCCATGCCGGTCTTCTTTTGTATTTATAAATCGCAAGCTACGAGGAATTAAAGCAATTTCCTCCTTTGGCTATATGTCTTATAATGATAGCACGAAAATTCATGCACCTCCACCCCATCTCCACCTATTCTCTAGATCCATTATCTAAATAAGTAAAGTCCGGGGGGGTAATCAAGACTCGAGTCGAGTCTCGAGCTACGAGCCCTCCAGTATACGGACAACAAGCCAAATACGTTTACTGCTTCAACACAAGATTACATTAACATGCGAACTACTGAATTTTCAGATAAACTGACTCGTAATGTGTACAGGGGCTCACGACCTCCCGAGTGTCAGAACTCGACCATGTGCACCTAGTTTAACTCAGTATGTCTGCGTATTTTCTAGCAGTAGCAAGTCTCAGTAGTTGCTCTGAAGCAGCAGCAGCAATGTAGCAGATCTAGTCTGCCAAGACCAGTATCCTATCAATGTGTTATACCCATGATATGCCAAATCTTTCCGAAAGTTGTCATGGCTGAACTATCACAAAATATCCATCAAATCCATTAGACATGAATTAAACACTCGATCTCATTCCTGGTCCTATAATCTTATGATTTCGAAATCAAATAGCTATCGAATAGCTTCAGAAGACTTGGAATATAGCGTATATGAGTCATTGGGACTAATTTTAAATGCTTTTTTAGCTTGACAGTATAAACCACCATCTACTTCACCATCAGAAGAAAGAAATTCATAGACCTACAGGTTTAGAACAACATGTAGGTGAGTGAAGAGAAAGAATTTTCATTTTTGAGTGAACTGTTCCTTTAAATACTACAACATAAATAATAGAATGCTCTTTCATGAACACTTGTTTACATCCGTGATAATCTTTTAAAATGTTTGTTCCACACAGCTGAGAAAAGGTGCTTGGCCTGAAAAATGAGCTCAATGCACGTCAGATGTTGAGCTGTCTATGTGAATTCAGAGTGAGAACTGGGGTTATGCATGTTTGTGTATGTGTGCTTACATATATCTGGACAGAAGATGTCTCAAAGATGCTGAAATAGAAAACTGAACAACATTTGTGTTCTTGGCACTCGTTCAATCTTTCTTTCTCACACACTCTTTCTCAATGGCATAATGGGTCAGGACAGACACTGTTAAAGACCGTTAAAGCTATATGACACTCAGATACTGTACATGGCTCTGTTATAAGTCAGAGCCGGCAGAAAAATAGCTCTTTAATTCTAAACTCATTTCATTTTGACTTTCAGCTCAGCCCAGCTAAGCCTCACCTCACCAGAGACAGGCTCTAAATCCAATGAACGAGAGAAGGGATGGATAAAGTAAATGAAAAGACATGACAGGAGCTGGAGGGCATTTTGAATGAGAGATTAAGAGAGAGGAAAGAGACAAAAAGAGATTGAGAAGAGAAACAAGGTGGAAGAGAGGTTAGAAGTAATGAAAAGAGAAGGTAAAAGAAAGAAACTTATAAAATATGTAGTGTTGATATGGTGGTCTTGGTCTCGAGACATAAGGTCTTATTACCTGGGTCTGTGTCTCAAAACTTACTGGAATAGTTAATGAAAAAATGAAAATCTTGTCTTTATTTACCCACCCTCTTGTTGTTCCAATCTTTATCCAGCTCTGTTCCATGTAGCTATTTTATAGTGAGCATGGCTGTTAGGATCCTTAGGAAGACTTGGAATATTGTGTAAAAGTCATATATTTTATGGTATTTGTTTTTTTGTTTTTTTTTTTGTTTTTTTTGGAATTTGAAAGCCATGTTCAAAGTGAACTGTTGTCATATGGGGGAAAAAACCTTCTTCAAAAATGCTTTTTTGTGTTCAACAGAAGAAAAAAAAATGTCATATAGGTTTGGAATGACACAAGGGATAGTACAGTAAATAATGTCAGTTTATTTTTTTAAGTGAACTTTTCCTTTAAAGTCTTGGTCTGGATCTGGATCTCATTTTATGGTCTCTGACATAAGATCAGACATATTCCAGGTAAAAATGATCTCAGCTACTAGTCAGCACTGTATCTTCAGCATTATAGAGAATTCACAAGAATTTATTGGCTCTGAATGGCTACTAATAGCCACAAATTGGCTCAGTGTTTGCTGTAATTAATTCAACATTTATTAAAATGGACTGCCTGGTTTGTGGAACAACAGGTCCTGGTCTGAATTTGGGCATTGAGGGGTCAATTTTTGGTTTTGGTCTGGGTTTTAAGACGTCTGGTATTGATCTGGTCTTGACCCCAACTCGGGTGTTTATTTGTGTTATGTGTATGTAATATGTTTTGGATCAGTCTGTGTTTTGTAATTATGATTCTCCCCATTTTTTTATTGTAAAATATGAAGTGGCAATACCAAAATGATACAAATTTATCATTTTATGAAGCATGCACATGTGTGTAATTTATGCATTTATTCATTAAAAAGTCACCGAACATAATCGGTGTGTGTGTGTGTGTGTGTGTGTGTGTGTGTGTGTGTGTGTGTGAATGGGTGAAATGCAGCAACATATTTTCAGTCATAGAGCTTTTCTGTAATTATAAGGAGAAACAATCAGAAAGCAGCAGAAAATGAAAGAGTCACGGAGAGTGACCCCATGCATCACTCAGCCCTCTTGTAATCCCCAAGAGAAAGCAAGAGGGGGAAATTGAGGATTGTCTCTCTGTGTTGTTTGAGAATTGTCCTTCTTTCTATTTTCTTTTCAGTATTAAACTGCAACAAATCATTTGTGTTAGGAAGCATGTTATCCATGGATTTTATTTAAGACACAGACACACACATCATCATCATACCTGGCTCTGATGTCTCATTGTCATGGTCCAAAGCCTCAATCACCAGAGAAAAAGATTTCTAGACAAAGGAGACAAACAAAGAAATGTAAGCTAGTGAAATCAAAGTTTGACACAGTAAATTCAGTAAATACACTAAAAATACTGTATAAATACAATATTAAAAAAATACAAATAAATTAGTGTAGTCAACTTTTTTTTTAGTTCATGTATAACAGCAAAAAGCAACTAGATTTTTATATTTTCTGTAGAAAATGAGACCGGTGCTTGACCATGTAAAGGTTGTCGCCATGCTGCTACGTTGTTCTGGAAGTTTTTTTTTAATGCATTGCTATGTGGTCGCAAGAGTGTTCTGGGTGGTTGCTAGGTGATTGCTTGAAGGCCCAAATGTCCGACCCATCCCCCATATGTCCTTATGATATTCTAGTGCCTGCAGTATACCGGCTTGGGTCAATGTAAGTTTGGATGTTTGCACCCATTTTATCACCTGCCAGGTGAAAATGTCAGATTGCTCTAAAAAAAGATTTTTTACAACCTGCACAATTTGAGGGTATCATTCATGTCTGTTGCATAAACGATGCAGACTTATGCACTTGAGATTAATTGTGTGAGTGTGAGTTGCTCTAGCAAGTACCACTTATAAAGTAATTGTCCATCATTGCTGTTTCTGATGTGCTCCTTGCTGAAATCTGCTTTTGAATCTGTTAGTTTGAGCTCTAATTCTGATATCTTCTCTAAAATCCAGAGGGGAACAAATTGTGGCACTTTGAAAACAAAAAACAGCCCAGGAAAGAGAAGAATGTCACCATCGATTGGCACTACCACAGAGACCTGTCTGTCTGTCTGCAGTCACTCTATACACCATCATCCCCAGTCAGAAGACAGTCATGAGGACTTAAACAAATAGAGTAGACTTAAAAGACTGCAGCATTGAGCAAGCAGCCCACAACAATACAACTTGATTTAAAGGGGGAGCTGACAAATCTGTGAGAGCACAGACTGAGAAAAAGATAGACTGACCGAGAGGAAGAGAGGACAATTTTCTTCTTCCTCTCCGTATCCCCTAAATGAATAATTCAAAGCCACACTCGCAATCTCCAGTGAGAGAGGTCCAAACTCTGCCATGGAAATGACACAGCTGCAGCATTCTGGGTAACGACACTCTAAAAGGCAGCGTGGATGTGCAGTCACGCCTGTCTCATAAGTGCCCACCACAGAGGAGAGGAGTGGTGGAGCTGAGCAAGGGATGAGAGAAGAGAAGTCACAGAGGCAGGAGAGAGGAAGCATGATGAAAGTGGTGTTGAGAGAAAATGATTCAGTGATTGAATGACTGACTGGGAAATGGACATGAGATGAAGAAGAATGACTTCATCTGACTAAAAAGCCTCATGTGTATCTCAAACTAAAGCACATAAACAAAGCAGATTAGATCTTGAATGTACAAAAGGGGTAAACAACTTAAATTCTCAAAGTTCTTTATATATATATAGAACCTTGTATTATATAGAACCTTGTATTAAAGTACTAAAGTTGTATTTTTTTATATTTTTATGGAGCTATATTGCATCATTTTTTAAGCTTGTTAAACGCCAGTCCCCATTCTTTGCAATTAGGGTAAGATGAGCCCATGTATCTAAGCAACTGTACATATTTTTAGTCATGTGACCTTATGATCAGGAAGTATCCATCATTTCTATCTGGCTGTGAAGAGGAGAAGCACATGGGAAAAGAGGTAAGTTTCTTTTTATAGAAAAAGTGTTTTTGCTGGCCAAAGTAAATTTTTTACATTTGAGATTTTCTGATTGTTGTGCCAAAGCAAATTTATTAAGGTACAAAATGACATATCATGCATAATTGTGTATATCCAGTGTATTATAAATACCCATTATTTGAATAGCACAGTATTAGCCCTGATGCACTAAGCTAGGTGCTTTTTTCCAAAATGGTCACTATGGGGCAAAAATAACCTAAGAGCTGGGGATATTTAGGCCACTAGTTTTTACTAAAACAAATTTGTTCTAATAACTAACTGTTCTGTTTATGATGTTTGCAATTAAAAGTGGACCTAAAAGAGTGAGATTTTTTTCTTTTCTTTTTTTTTTTCTTTTTTCTTGCAAAGATAAGGTATTTACTGAGGCTATGCTTTGATTTATATCGTTCCATAATTTACATGCAATAACAATTATTAGAGTCAGTGTTAAAGGAAACAAGAGTAAAGTAGGAGATTCTAATTAATAAATAAATAGATTATAGATTAGAAATTATTGACAAAATAATTTGTGGAATTGTATTCAGTGTATCACTAGAAAAATTCTATTGATCAACTTACCCCCAGATGGCTCATCTTACCCACTGACCAGGAGCAACTTACCCCTAACCCTGGGCAAGTTGACCCAATGGATCACTTATTTTTAAAAGGCCATGTGTTTGAGACTTTCTGTCACATGCTCATTTTTATAATATCAAGTGATAGCAGACACCTTGAAATAAAGGTAGCTCTATTCATTTTAACTAGGTCTAATTTTTCCAAGTATAGGAGACAACAAATGTAAAAAAAATCTTACCCCACTCTCCCCCTACATGAAAAAAAGCAAGAAAAAAAAAAAGCCTTGATTCTTCAACATTTCTCCTTTTGTGTTCCACGAAAGAACGAAAGTCGGTTTGGAACGACAAAAGAGTAAATTATGACAGTATTTTCATTTTGGGGTGCATATTTTTTTGTTTTGGATGCTGGTCCCCAGGAGGATGGAATGCTGTAACTTTTGTCCCCACCAAGCTTCTCAAGTACCTTAACCTTTGGCCAAACAACATCACCAGAACAAACATGTTGACTGGTCTGCATTTTTGCATCAACATAATGACGCTGGCCCACCAGCTTGACCAACATCAACCAGCACTAATCAGCCTGGACCAATATGGAAAATCAAACTGGTCTAAACTGGTCTTCTAAGCAGGGGCCTCATTTTCAGATGGCCACAGGGAGAGCGATACAACAATTTGTGTCAATAAATGTGCCAACAATGCTGTGCGCCTAATAAATGTTCCATAATGAGCTAGGAGTCATTACACAAAGTAAACATACATGTTTCACACCCTCAATGGCCCCTTTAGAGACAATGACAGCACTAAGACAACACCATATTTATACTTGATAATTACAGAGGTTTAATTTGTGTTGTAAAAGTACGCACATACGTTTGCACACTAAAATTAGCAAAAGCTCTCCACAACTCAACAGCACTCTTTAAAATATTAACCTGAGTGGCAGTCCAAACTCTTTCTTTTCCCTCTTAACACAATCATACTTTCACACACACACACACATAGACACACAGCATGCACTCAGTGCCCTAAAAGCTCGAAGCATTCACAGCACCCACACCCTTAAATAAACAACCAGAACAAAGGCAAATTTCTCAGACACACAAACAAAAATATCCACCTAGAGTGGTCCCCTCTCAGACCCTTGAGCCCTCTCTCAGCCCCCTACAATGAGATAACCCAGACCACTCGCTCTGTGCTAGACAACCTTATAAACAAACACACACACACCTCACACAGGAGACCTACCTGTAGGAGAATTTCAAGCTCCTATTCAGCATAAAAAGCCACAGAGCCGAGACTCTCCATTATCAAAACATAACTCTCTCTTTCTCTTTTCTCTGCATTAAACAAAAATACCAATGCCACTGGATTGGATCTATAACACAGATCATCTATAATACAAATAATATAGATTATAGATAATAGATAATAATACAGATCATCTATTATACAGATAATACATTTTATGATCAGCAAAAAAAAAAAAAGCTTTTATCACTGAGCAGCACCTATAGAATAACATTCTGTAATAGCTAAAATGTCAGGGACTATAAATAAAATAACATTTTAATGAGCATTTCTGGGTTCAATATTTATTTTATGTAGTAACTGTTTTACAAAAGCAATAAGGAAAGATACACATTTTCCCTTATACCTATATTCTTGATGTTGATTAAAAAAATTTAAAAAAAAAAATAAAAAAGAGGCCGACATGTTATTTACAGCTGACTTCCCATTTGGCACATGGCACATGTATAAAAAAAATAAATAAATAAAAAAAACATAGTAGTACCATGACACTTTTGGTTACTTTTTTGTAAGAGTAGATTTCTTACACAAAAATCAGTTCTTCATGTTAATTTACAAAAAAAATAAATAAATAAAAATAAAAAATAAAAAAATCTAAATTCAACAATGTTTTCACAGAAACAATGGATTACATTTAAATATATTAATTTTATTTTATTCTTATTCGTTTCAGATTCATTTAGCAGGAATAGAGGTTAAACTGTTTTACAAAAGCAATAAGGCACTCAAGGCTGTATTGTGAATATAGTCACAACTCAAATACACTTGTGCATTGTGCTTTACAACATGCAGCTTGTGACTATATTTACAGTATTGCATAGCCTCTTCTATCTTATGGCTTAATTAGAAAATCAGCATACATAAAACAGTTTCAAAATCAAATTCCAGTCAACCATATTCGCTTTAAACAGACCACATCTTTACCACATCTATATATTTTTTTAAAGTATGGTAAATTAAAACACTGTTTAATACAACAGTCAGACGTCCCAACAGAATCCATATGACTGTACACCTGATGGGAAAATGCTATTTGAATAAATAGCATGTAGATCTAATAAATATTTACTTGAGGAAGCTTGTTCGTGTTAAGCCCATCATGCCATGTGTTGCTTAGCATATCTGAAGCGTGGTGTGTAATGACTGTTGTGTGTATGTGTGTGGGTGAGTGGGTGGATGTGTTTAGGGAGCCGCTGATATTCTCAGCTCACAGTCTGTGTTTTGGCTCTGGGACATCCTGGCGGATAAGAAGAGGCATAAGAACAGAGAGGTTATGAAGCCAAGCTCTCTAAAATAAAACCACACTCATAAACACCCATTACATCAGTGCTGGCCCATCTCCAGAACTGTATTACCCATTTCTCCTTTCCTCTATTCTCTCTCTCTCTCTTTCTTTCTCTCTCTCTCTCTTTCTCAGACTACATCGGCACTGAGTAGGCCAATGGACCTGTAGCTGTGCCAAGGTCATTTACAGGCATACACACAAACACACAGGTGAGGGAGTCACACAAACACACACACATGCAGGAAGGGTGTGCGAGTGTCTCCTGTCAAGGGTCAAGTTTAGAAATCTGCTAAATCACAGCTCCACCGGTCTACCACACCTTTGGCTCTGGATGAACTACTGTCATTTCTGTTCTAGTGAATTTATCTGTGATGTAAGTTTTACATCCTTGTGTTATGATTAATGAGTCATGAATCACTATCATCATCAAACAGGGCAAAGAAATGTTATCTCTTTAGAGCAAGTAATACAGGACACAACTGATCATACCCTTGCATAAACTACCCTAACAAAATGTTCTATTGCGATAGAGTCCATGCTGGTGTTGGTATCAGATGGCAATACCATGTTACTTGGATATGTACCATATTCATGTGCAATGGTATTTGGGTATTTGACATGTCTTGCGGTGTCATATACTATATTCCATCTAAAACTATTTTGAACAACATTTTATTAATTCTTTCATGATAATGCATGCAGTTTTTTATCAGTTCATCTTAACTGAGAGACTATATGGAATATTTGTGCTTTTAAATCATTTATTTGTCACACTACAGGATAATTTAAAATGAATTAGTGTTGGCAAAGAGGTGTTTATAAAATGGTAAAATAGAAACCAGTCACATGACCAGAAAGATATACAGTTTTCCTTATACGTTCATACACATTTTAACTTAAAATGTTGATGTTGATAAAAAGTAAATGGACACATTGCGTGTCAAATACTGTACCAACTGAGTCGTGTCAAAAATACATTGCTTTTTGTGACATTTTTAATTAGAGTAGATTTCCCAAAATGCAAAACCCCAAAATATGATCTTTAATTTAAATTGAACTTTAAATTTAATTTTTAAAGAAACACAAATGAGTTTATTAAAATGAATTACATTTCAATGTATTTATTTTTTCATTTATTAATTTAGCAGATTTGTTTAGCAGGGGTTGAAATAACCTTTTTTATCTACTTAAGTATTTTGAAATCTGCTCCAATATAGGGTGTATGCTCATGCAAACTCATTTAGTAATATGAGTTAAGCCACATTTATTCCAATAATGGTGACTTCAAAAGACTTTAAGAATGACAGAGCTATAATTATCACTTTGTGTTAATGCATTATTCTTGAGACCTGTGGGAACAGTCTACATTAGAGCAAAGACTGTCCCATTACTAAACACACACAAACACATCATGTCCTGTTTATCACATCTGTGCCGCTGTTTCTCATACAATCATGCATAATCACACACACACCCAAAATAAATAAAATAAACTAGCAAATTAACGAGAGGGGAAAAGATGCACAGATGCCGGAAGATCCAACAATAAACAACATCAACAAAGATAAGATCTCAGAGACAAAACTTTGCACCACTCAGGACAATCATTGCGAGAGTGATGCAAGAGTGCCCTAATGACTCTCAAAGAGGGAGGATGTGTGTTTGTATGTGTATCTGTGAATAGGCAGTGTCAAATGTATGCCACTTTCCACAAATATGACAAACTTTGGTGTCCCATTATATTTTTAGAGGCACAAGAAAGTATCATATCAGCAAGATATCATCAAATGAGATTAGAGATAAACATTAGATAAACTTTTATGTAAAGTAGCTAGTTTGAAATGGGTGTGTTTTTAGCCTGTCCATCTCAACCAACTGTTCAACTCTGTTTCCTAAGTTATTTCAAGAACAAAATGATCAAACAATTTTGTATATATTTTTATATTTATGGGAAATATAAAATTATCAATAACTACAAACTAACATTTGATCCCAAACTAGTAAGAGGGATAGCTTATTTTAGGCTAAATTTGCAAACCTGTTTGCAACCGTGCTAAGGGCCGTTCACAATCACAATGAATGCTTTTTGGCTTCTTTCTCCATCGTTTTTCATTTGTTTTTCTATGTAAACATGTGCTAGATGTCTTTGACATTGCATTGCGTTTCACTGTTTGTTTGTTTTTAGCGCCACATTTTTTAGACCCTGTGTCAAGTTAACAAAATCTTTAACTGTTAAAACATGCTGTTGGTTGAGCTGCATCAAGCTTTATTTAGTGCAAGAACGTATTCGGTCTGAACATCCCCTTACCCATTCTGGCATAGTTTTGTTTTCATTTTAATTTGATTATTTTTTATATATTTTATACATTTTGTCAACTTAAAATAAAACAGATAACATAATATTTAGTTTAAATTTTTTGGCCATATATAGCCTTATATTTACAGCAGGAAATGAGGGTGATAGGGGGAAAGTAACATGAGATAAGGCAATTACGCAGGCCAAATTTGAACCTGGGACTCCGTAAACCAACAGCTATTGTAAGTGATGAGCAAGTGCGCTACCTTCTGTGCAATATAATATTTACTGTGACCTCCTAAGGTTGTCTAGCAACATTTTTTGAAGGTTAAGCATATTCTTTCACTGACTATTTGTTGAAAAAGAACATTTTTCAGGCTCTACTTTGTCCTCTATTCGTTTAAAGTGCCATTTAATATCAGTTCCCATTGTGTCTCCTCTAAAATGTTAAAAGTGTTGTGTCCCATCCATTTTCCTGCAGTAGCTGTGCCCCGATGCCTTTGCTATTACCCTCCCTGCATCAAAACACATGAGGAGCTACACCAAAACAGTTTCACGGAATACATCAAAAACCATCATTAACCATCACTGTGGATGACTAGCTGCCAATCAAGAGACAAAAATATTCTGGACGTAAACCTTAATATACAGTGTTCTCTATTTCTCCCTCTGGAATGAGATGACTGGTATATGCATATGCCCTAATTTCATGTCTAAATGGGATGTTATTTTTGTATTTCCAAAAGCCTTGGGCAAGGGAGACATTTGACAGTGTAATACAATTGGATGCATGTGTATGAAAGAGCTCTATTCACACTTTAAAACTGCAAAATTGCACCGCAGTGAATTCATAATGAGGGATTCTATCTCAAGTTCCCTTGCACTGCATTTCACTGCATCCAGCTTCTCAGAATAGCAACACTTCATGTAGTTAAATCGACCTCGAAACTTGCAGGACATTCTCAGTTTAGCGAAAGACATGCTGATCACAGATAATAGATTTATCCTTCCTATCATTTTAGAAAGTTATCTGAAATCATATAGCAGTACCACATCTGCAATCCATCATCCATTCAGTAACATTCAATAAAGAGGTTTGGCTGACATCAGAATGAGTGTAGGGTGGGTGGTTAAGACAAAGATTAAGACTTCTTTTAGTCTACTGTGAAGAGTTCAGTGTCCAGACATAAGCAGTCTGAGTCTATTTCTGTAGCAAAGTTATTTAAGGCATTATTAGAAATTTGAACAAACTGACCTCTCATACAAACCAAATATACCTATGATGATATCATCAATGTATTTATGCAGAAAGTATGGCTATATTTTCAATAACAAAAAGAAACAAGATTTTTAAATTTTGTGAAAATTTTAAGAAAATGTGAGTGGCGCTAGCCCATCCAAAAGTTGTTGCCATGATGCTAGGGTGTTATGGGTGGTCACCAGGGCACTGCTTTGTGGTTGCTAAGGCTTTCTGATCACTTTAGCACATCGCAATGTGGTAGCTAGGGTGGCGGTTGCTTCCTGGCCCAAGTCAAAAGAGCCCACTCCCAAGTCTCGGGTCCCTCCTACTATCAGATTTTTTTGCCCATTTTATTGTCTATGAAGCAAACATCATAAGTCAGATTGCCTGGAAAATAAATATCCAACCTAGTCTCATAGAATGAATGTTACTATAACAAAATTTTTGCTAACAGACTTTTGCGTGTCGCGTTCTACGCTTCGTCACAGTTTCGTGGTGAAATTAACACTAGAGGTGTTCCAACAACTATGCGTTTTATTCACTTTCACACGAATCATGACAACAGCTTTTTATGTCTTCATAAACGTCATGGTTACTTGTGTAACCTCCGTTTCCTGATGGAGGGAACGAGACGTTGTGTTGATGTAGTGACACTAGGGGTCACTCTTGGGAGCCTGAGGCACCTCTGGTCTTTGATAAAAGGCCAATGAAAATTGGCGAGTGGTATTTGCATGCCACTCCCCCGGATATACGGGTATAAAAAGGAGCTGGTATGCAACCACTCATTCAGGTTTTATGCTGAGGAGCCAATATAAGGTCCGGCCATTTCAGCGGGTAGTTCAGCGCTGTGGCAGGAGGGACACAGCATCTCGTTCCCTCCATCAGGGAACGGAGGTTACACAAGTAACCATGACGTTCCCTATCTGTCACTCACTCGACGTTGTGTCGATGTAGTGACACTAGGGGTCCCTATACGAAACGCTACAATTGGCTGAACTGTGTTACGTGAACTGGCAGTGTGTGGTGGGCAGACTACTGTGTGCCTCATAGCCAGCACACCAGGTCGACACGTAACCTCCCCCAACATAGTTATGAGTGTCGAACGGCCCTTTTCGGGGACAAGTCAACTACCCAAGAGATAGAGACAGGCTTAACCCAGTCGTGGCCTCTTTTCCCCTTCTCTTTTTTCCATTCCCTAAAAAAGAAGGGAGATTATCCGACTGGGCCGCCAGGTCTAGTCGGGGGGTGTCCCTCCCAAGAGGAAGACACAGTGGAGACCACACCTCGCCCAAAGAGAGGGGGGGAATATTTAAGTGGAAGGATATGTCACATGTTCTTTCCAACCATGTGGAGAGTCTTCAAGGTAGATCCTGCCCAATGGGGGAGGAGTTACTACAAACATGGAGACTGGGGCAGAGGGGCTCTGCCCAAGGAAGACGCAGTTTGCCAAAAGGGAAACGAATTAGCGGAAGATATATATTGCGTGGGGTTAGCCTTACAGGGAACCGCCACAGGCGGAACACCTACCCCAGAACAGGACTCTTAGTTAGCACGTGTACTGGGCCGGCAGCGAATCTCTCCGAAAACTCGACTGCCACAGGGCTCGGAGGAAGTCAACCAGGGAACAAACTTGTGAACACTACTGGGAATTAATGGCGCAAGTCTTCATCTCAAAAGGAGGTGGAAGGCGCTATGTGCAAGTGATACACCCGGCCGGCTATCCCGGGCTCATCCGCTTGTGTTGCGTGCCACTACCTGGGACGAAACCGGTTCCACCCGGAGGTTGTAGAACCTTGCAAAGGTGTTGGGTGTTGCCCAGCTCACTGCTCTGCAAATGTCTGTTGGAGAGGCACCCCTGGCCAGGGCCCAGGAAGCCTATATACCCCTGGTAGAATGGGCTCGTAGGCCTTCCGGGGGCTGCATTTCCTGGGCAACATATGCCATAGTTATGGCGTCAATGAGCCAGTGGGCGATCCTCTGCTTGGAGACAGCGCTTCCTTTCCACTGTGCACCAAAGAAGACAAAGAGCTGCTCAGAGATTCGAAAGCTCTAAATGCGATCCAAATAGATGCGTAAAGCGTGCACCAGACACAGCGATGACAGGGCTGGGTCTGCCTCCTCCTGGGGCAGCGCTTGCAGGTTCACCACCTGGTCCCTAAAAGGGGTGGTGGGAACCTTGGGCACATAGCCTGGTCGGGGTCTCAGGATCACGTGAGAGTAACCCGGACCGAACTCCAGGCATGTTTCGCTGACAGAGAACACTTGCAGGTCACCTACCCTCTTGATGGAAGTGAGTGCAGTCAGGAGGTCAGTCTTCAAGGAGAGTGCCTTAAGCTCGGCTGACTGCAAAGGCTCAAAGGGGGCTCACTGTAGACTCTGAAGAACTACAGAGAGGCCCCATGAGGGAATGAGGCGTGGTCTGGAGGGATTCAGCCTCCTGGCGCCTCTTAGGAACCTGATGATCAGGTCGTGCTTCCCTAAGGACTTACCGTCAACTGCGTTGTGGTGTGCTGCTATGGCGGCAACGTACACCTTCAAGGTGGAAGGGGACAGCCTCCCTTCCAACCTCTCCTGCAGGAAGGAAAGCACTGATCCGACTGCGCATCTCTGGGGGTCTTCACGTCGGGAAGAACGCCACTTAGCGAACAGACGCCACTTAAAGGCATACAGGCGCCTCGTAGAGGGGGCCCTACCCTGAGTGATCGTGTCTACCACCGCAGGTCCCGTCCAGGGGCCAGACATGGAGATTCCCTTCGGATGGTCATGATCACTGTCTTTCGTGTCTGGGCGCACAATACAAGTTCTTATGAAAGCAAGCGCGACCGCAACGTTGCCATGGTCATGTTCTCGTAGTGAGAACATGAACCATCCACAAACGCTGCCTCCGTGTGGGTCGCGCCCAGACACGAAAGACAGCGATCATGACCATCCGAAGTTGAGAGATAATGACCGCAACCAGGAATAACACACAATCGGAAAGGCATCTTTAAAAAGATGCGTCTTTAAAAAGACGTTCCGTGTGTGCCGCTCTTTTAGAGAAATATATACTCTTTTAGAGGAGGAAAAGCTCTTTCAGAAAATATACTCTCTTTTTTCTGCCGAAGCGCCCAGGGGCGTTCTCTGCAGTGCACTAGTGCAGAGGAGGGAGAAGCCGCTGAAATGCGCCGTCAGATCCAGCAGACGTGAATGAACAGTAGTATTCAGCTCAATGAGCATGACCGTTCGGCTCCGAAGAGAAAATCTGAATGAGTGGTTGCATACCAGCTCCTTTTATACCCGTATGTCCGGGGGAGTGGCATGCAAATACCACTCGCCAATTTTCATTGGCCTTTTATCAAAGACCAGAGGTGTCTCGGGCTCCCAAGAGTGACCCCTAGTGTCACTACATCGACACAACGTCGAGTGAGTGACAGATAGGGAACAATTATTTTTCTCACTATTACTCACACACTGTTATGTTATGATATCGAAACACTTTTATTATAATGCATTATTTGAAAAAAATGACATTTTAAAGGAATATTCCAGATTCAATACAAGTTAAGCTCAATCAACAGCATTTTTGGTTTAATGTTGATTACCACAAAAATTTATTTTGACGTGCCCCTCCTTTTCTTTATATATATAAAAAAAAGTGAATTGGGCCAATCTGTAAACATTAAAATAGTCACCATTTCAAAAGCATAGCCACAAGATATAAACAATATGCATGTTATCACTATTTTAATGTGATAAAATCGCTTACCAACATTTTCTGTGAAAAAAAAAACATAAAACAACTATAAAAAATGACGATTTAAAGTTCAAATAATACACAAGTTTTAACAGATGAATTAATGTAAGTGCTTTGTTAAAATTATAAGCTTCACATTTCTGTTTAAAACCTCTGAAAATTGGCCTCATTCACGTCCATTGTAAGTGCCTCACTGTAACCTTGATTTTTGCTTTTTGTTTTTTTTAAAAGAAAAGGAGGGACGAGTTAAAATAATTTTTTGTGATAATCAACATTATGCCACAAATGCTGTCGATTGAACTTAACTTGTATTGAACCCAATACATTTCTTTAATGCTTGTATTACAGACCCACCTACAATTTCACACTTATTCCCCATGTTTAGCTTCTACGGTAGCTGACCACACAGAGTGCTGGACTTTGAACTCGGAAGTCCGCAGTTTGGTTAGTATTAGGACACTATTGGTTAGGTTTCGCGTTAGTAAAGGGTAAGTATGTCTGTTTAATTTACCTCTCATTTGCTTTTAGATCACTATTGGCTATGTTTAGGTTAAAGTTTTAGGTTAGGGAGGTATGTTTTACTCATTAAAACCTCCATCAAATATTCACATTAAAAAAACTTGTCTCATTATGACACCATTTCACTCGCAGTTGGCGCCCCCACTGAACATTTCATTGGGAAACTGCAGAAAACCTGTTATAAAGGTACGTAATTTCATTTTGCAAAAATTATGCCACAGTCATTTAATGTTCCTGAGACCAGGCTGGGAATAGCACAACTTTCTTCAACAAGCCACATGATTTGAGGTATCATGTATGTCAGTAGTGCAAACATTGCAGGACAAATTATATCCAAAATAAGGTTTATAAACAACATTAACAGTACTCTTAAATTTGTTTTTATATTTTTGTTATGAATTATTGTCTGGTCTCTTAATTCAAATGGACTGAACAGTAAATATGGCTACTTTTATGCAGGATGAGGGATATAGTATGTCCCCAATCCCCTATGAGAACAAGTTTGTCTAAAAAAACACCTTCAGGCTTATTTAATTATGAAATATGAGATAACTAAATGAGTTTCATATTCCTCTCTGTTTCTTTCCCACCCCTCCATCATTTGAAGAACAAGACTTCTATTTCCATCTAACCCCTGATGATGGCTTTTGTTAAAAGGCCCTTTTCCATTTGTTTCTGCCCTTTCGCTCACCCACAACCCACCATCCCCTCTAAATATCTGTCCATCCATCCATAAACATCTATATACCAATTTGCATTCATCTTCATGCTCATTGCTTTCTCTCTATCACACAAGCACGCACGCACACACACACACACGCACGCACACTCTCTCTTTCTGTCACTCCTTGTTCAATGAGTGCCATGTTCAATGGCAGCCGAAATACAATATTGCAAAGCTTATGTAACACTTTAAAAGTTATTAAATACAAACAAACCAAGAGAAATTCACATAGGTTCTAAATGATGACAGGAGAAGCATTTGTGTGGGTACAGGAGGATATCCCGACTGAGACAGCCTGTACAAACACTGCTCATTCCAACAGGAAGAACTCCATCCCTCTGAGAGGAATTTCCCTTTGTCTGTCATTCACTCACAGTTCTTACATGCTCTATTTTAACATAACCCTCTATCAAGCTTTTCATTGTTTTACTCCTCAATAAAAACCAAGTGAACATATTGAAAACATTCCTATACTTTGTTCCATGTAAAAGTTATCCCTTTATGTGTTTGTTAACTGTCATTGATATTAAAGATAGGCCTACTTAAAAATGTATAAATTCGATTGCATTGGATACATTGTAAAACATTTGATGTAAAATCAACAGTAACTTACTGACAACAAATAGCCAGCAAGCTGTTGTATTCCATACCACAGTAAAGTTACTGTAAAACTATCTACAGTAGTTTACAGCACACTGTATAATGATTTACAGTATGTGCTGTACTGTAAAATTAATTATGGTAGTTGATTTTATAATGTATATTAAAATATAGTATAGTAGCTGTACAGTAAAATTAATTATGGTAATTGTTGTATGTTGTATATTAAATTGCAGTGTCCATACCATAGAACTAACCACAGTAATCACAGTTTTAGCTTACAGAGTAGAGTAACTAACTTCAATCGATTACAAGTTTAAAAAATAATTAAAAAATTGAGACCTTTCTGCAAACAGAAAATGTATTACACAATGACAACTCAAATATCACATAAATGTTACTCAAAAGGTAAATTATGACTACACACATACAGTAAAAGTCCATTCAAAAACTTCAATATTAAGTTGTCCAAATGACTGAAAGAACACTGTCCCATTCTTTGCCAGTCCGGACCTAGAGAAGAAAAATACAAAAACCAACTAATATCATGAAACTTCAGTCTTGTTTTTATATTAACATTACATTTAAGCTACAAGCGCGAGAATGCACTCTCAACAACCAAGGATGTGCATCATTCAGAAAGGACTGAGATAGATGTTACTTACATACATATTGAATAAAATTCAGAGCACAACATTAACACATGTTATATTTGTACTTAACAAAACTTTATTTTAGATGGACGGGTCAAATAAAGTGGCCGGTATAACTCTGAAGCAAATAAAAGATAAAATTAAAAAAAAAACGGGGCATCCAGGGAGTTGCGCACATTCGACCGGTGTAAAAACATTTGTTCACAGACAAGGCAGTTTGGTTACTTATTGTACTTCAAAACTTTTAAGTGCTTAGTTCAATACTAAACAGAATGGGCGTTATAACTAATGCTAGTATCTTTTTGAGAATGTAAACTTTATCGTTACAAAGCTAGTTGTCAAAAATTACATGCAGATCTTTATTGTCAAATGATGAATGTTTGAAAAAAATATTCTAAACTGTTAATGCTTTGTGCGATTTTTGTTGCTCACCTGGTTTAGTCGGAAAGAGATTGCTTTGCTTTTGCTCCTCTCAAGGCTGAAGTGACAAGGAGTTGAGTTCAGGCTTAACATCCATAGGTTGCCAGGTGCATTCACATACAGTTCTACTTTTTATGCGACTGTATGAGTAAGTCCAATGCAGAGAAGACATCTCTTGGGTTTCGTCTTTATGATAATAGATCATTAAATGATACCACAAATTTCCCCAATAATTGTGAATGTACAGGTTTGAGATTGGGCCAGTTTTCATGCAATTTAACAGTAAATTTCTGTAATTATGTTCCCGCAAATTTTTTCCTAAAAAATACAGCTCGGTTTGACAGTTACACACTGTAAACAGTTTCAACAGTAAGGCACAGTGGAAAATACAGCAATGATACTGTCAAAACAAAAAAATTGACAGCAACATACTGTAAAACAGTATCTACAGTAAGACGCAGTTGGAAATACAGTAATAATACTGTCAAAACAACAAAAATAATTTACAGTGTATGAAAATATCAAACCAATTCAAACAAAATGATGTTAGTTTATCAGAACTAACTTCCATTTTTCAATTACTTTTAACCAACTTCTCCCAAGGTCATTTTAAGTGGATGAAGTTACTGTACATAATTTTGAACAATACAGTATATACACCGATCAGCCACAACATTAAAAACCACCTGCCTAATATTGTGTAGGTCCCCCTCGTGCCACCAAAACAGCGCCAACCCGCATCTCAGAACAGCATTCTGAGATGCTTTTCTTCTCACCACAATTGTACAGAGTGGTTATCTGAGTTACCGTAGACTTTGTCAGTTCGAACTAGTCTGGTCATTCTCTGTTGACCTCTCTCATCAACAAGGCATTTCCATCCACAGAACTGCTGCTCACTAGGTGTTTTTTGGTTTTTGGCACCATTCTGAGTAAATTCTAGAGTCTATTGTGTGTGAAAATCCCAGGAGATCAGCAGTTACATAAATACTCAAACCAGCCCACCTGGCACCAACAATTATGCCACGGTTCAAATCACTGAGATCACATTTTTTCCCCATTATGATGGTTGATGTGAACATTAACTGAAGCTCCTGACCCGTATCTGCATGATTTCATTCACTGCTGCCACACGATTGGCTGATCAGATAATCGCATGGATGATTGTTGGTGCCAGATCTCCTGGGATTTTCACACACAACAGTCTCTAGATTTTACTCAGAATGGTGTACGGTAACTCAGATAACCACCCTTTACAATTGTGATGAGAAGAATATCATCTCAGAATGCTATTCTGACATGAGGGTTGGCGCTGTTTTGTCGGCACAAGGGGGAACTACATAATATTAGACAGGTGGCTTTAATGTTGTGGCTGATTGGTGTATTTCTTCTTGCTTTATCATTTGAAATCTAAAAAACAAATTTTTGTGAAGTGTTTTGCTTGAAAAGTGTGTTTAAAGCTTTCTACATTTCTTTAAAATAAATACCATTTGGGTTGATTTTTGGTATAGTGCAACAATATTCTTACATTTTTAAGTGTGCTTTGAGTGTCCAAACACTTTTTGGGGCCACCGCATTAAATTTAATGCATGCCTCATCTACTACCATACAAAATTGCCTCACGTCGATTCTATAACAAAGACAGATGTAGTGCAGGCCTACACATTGACCAACGCAGCCAAACAGTCCCCCAAAACATCAATACAGTAATTATGCACGTTCACACATACACACACACACATTTACCCAACCCCATTATAATTACACTTGTCGTTCCTGCCCTCTCTCACACACCTACAAAGAGCAAGAGCAGGTGTTGCCATGGAAGCTGTAGCATTCCATCTAATTCTGATGGCAGCACAAGGAGATAACAGCACCACAACAAGGTATCAAGTGCCACAGAGGGTTCTGAGAGCAGTAAAGACTAAATTAGAACAGGCATATTAACTATCTCTCTACTTTAACCCCACTCCCCTGAGAGAGAGAGAGAGAGAGAGAGAGAGAGAGAGAAACCAGGGTCTGGAGGGGTTAGCTCAGTTATTTGTGTGCACTAGAAATGCTATGTAAACTTCTGTACACACATGGATTCCATCTACAAAACATGGTTGTTCATCTCCACACGGCAAAAATATAATTTTCTTAAGGTATTTTTGGCTTGTTTTCCAGTAAAAATGTATAAACATCCTTTAAACAAGATATGTTTACTTAAGAAGCAAAATTACATGGGAATATATTAAGCCTTGTTTTCAGAGAAATCTAACCACATTTAATGAGGTTCATGCTTGAAACACACCTTAAGTTGAAAAAAAAGTTTCTCTTTCTTACCCCCAAAGTCAAAAAAAAAAAAAAAAAAAAAAAAAAAAAAAAAAAAATATATATATATATATATATATATATATATATATATATATATATATATATATATATATATATATATTTAAAGCATAAGGCTCACTAAATTTATTTAGATTCTGAAAATCAGAATCATTTACTCACTCTCATGTTGTTCCATACCAAAATGACTTGCTCTATTTATTTTATTTTTTACTGTAATTTTAACAATACTTTACCATAAAAAGTACATGTACTCCCTTGTGAAACATAATATACATTTTTACTGTTAATTATTTGGGGAAATCATACTTTTTACATCTAAAAATCTTTTCTTTTTTGTTTAAATATTTTACTGTAAAACTACTTAAATATATTCTAAAAATGTTACCGTATATTTTAAAGTAACTAACTACCCATTAACCAATTAAAGTTTTTTACCATAGCATTTTTACAGTCTTTTACCATAAATTTTTTTAAAACATTTTTTACAGTATTCTGCCTAACAACTGTTCGTAGTTCCATGGAAGAAAGAAAGTCATATTTGAAAAAGCATGAGGGTGAGTAAATGATTAGAGAATTTTTTTAATGCACTATCCCTTTAGCATCTTATGTAATTTTGCTTCTTAAGCACATTTAGTTTGTTTAAAGAATGTTTAGATATTTTTACTGGGAAACAGGACAAAAATAATCAAGAAAGTAAGACGATTATTTAGAAAGATTTATTCATTTTTATTTTTATTTTTTTATTATTATTATTTATTTTTTTGCAGTGGCAAATCTAGTGCTGGGTATTTTGTCATTGTTTAATGTACTTTATTTCCAAGCTGTTTACTTATTCTGAAACTATTTAACATTCTCTTCTATCCCCATCTTCCTTTTTCTCTCTTGGTCTTTGAAAAGGATGTATGGTTTCTGCGGAGGTTCTGAGAAGCCTTTAGGCGGTTTGGCATTTGGTCGCAGTGCGGCCCACGGACATTCACTTGAATATTCAAACACATACACACTAGCATTGTCAAAGAAGCAAAAAAAAAAAAACTATACACATACCAAACACTAATACACAACATACTTAACAACACACACTGACCATCACTCTGCCAGACACTAAAAGAGTGCTGTATAAAAGCACATAAATGCAGTATCACTGAATACTGCAGTACAGTGTAAACTGCCTAGTATTTTTAATTGAAACAAAATGCACTATTGTACAATAAACATTTGAAATAGTGGTATGCTGCTTGTCACATGACATCATCACATTGCATGTTTAATTCAGCTACTGACATTCAGTTGTCAACTCAGATATAAACAACAGTTATTTTGCATGCAGAAATGTCTTAACTTATGGCAGTACAATCAAATGCTCAGTCAAGAAAGATATGTTAAAAAAACACAGTTGATTTTACTTCATCACACATGGAAATGGAAGGTCAAATCGAGACTTGAGTCCATTGCAGTGTGCTGTTTTATACTGCACATTTTGCCATGTATAGTAGATATTCCATGCACATAGAAAACTCAGTAAGATCATTCCATACTATGCACAGTATACATACTACATACTCCATAATAGTAGTACAGTAGTGTGCTGTTCTGAAAATAGCGACAATCACAGCTAACGCTGACCTCTACCCTGCCCCCTCTCCAGATCATGTCTCCTATTTTTCTGTGCTATTTCTCTCTCTCTCTCTCTCTCTCTCTCTTTCTTTCTCTCTCTCTCTTCCTTTCATTCCAGCTATGATTACCAGCAGCCAAACCCTCCCTCTCTCACTTTCTCTCTCCCTTTGTCCCCCCATCCCGTATTTTCCCCTCTCTCTCAAAGTCAAATTCTTTCTGGGTTAATTGGCCTGACAAAGGTATGTGATTCCTGAGCACTAAAAACAACAGACCCCTCGCGTCGCTCAATGACAGGGCCCAAGGCAGGGGCGGGCGGCCCCTTTTGTCTTTCACAGGAAATTACCTCGTCTGGCATGTTAAAATAAAAACATCACAAGCGTGTTTAGCATGTGCATGTCTTTGGGTATGGTAATGGGTCGAGTCATCCTTTTACATGAAAAGGGAAGGAGCTGTATTTAGAATACATGGTGGTCACATTAAAATACATCATCAGCACCAAAACGTCACAGTACATATTCATGACAAATTGGGCAGAATTCTCTTAGAATTAATTACCCTTGCATAAGATGCGTGTTTACATTGAAAATAATTCATTCATTTAAATACACATAGCACAGCACTTAAACAGCAAAGATTGTGCCAGTACTGATGAAATACTGCACACAAAAGTGGCACAACTGTTTAGTGAATTCGCCTCACAGCTAGTCTGAAGGAGCCTTGAGCACAAGTAAATAAATGAAACAGCCACTCACACAGCCAATCAAACCTGCAGATCATCACAGCGATCTGCCCCATTCTGCCCTTTAGAGCACCAGTTAACTAGCCTGGACACTAAACCCTATATTTCACCCTCAGCCAGGAGAGAATTGGGAAACAATTGAGGTGAAAAAATAAACTGATTTCAAATTAATGAGAGCAGGAAAGGTCGTAAAAGATAGACACGGAAGTGTAGAGGAGAGAGCGTGAAGACATAATGCATCAGGCACAAATGACAAGGCTTGTGGAAATGAGAATGGCCAGTTAAAGTAACCTGCCAATCAGAGTGAATTGAGAATAATTTCACAGATCTCAAACCTGCGTTTAGTCCCAGCTTTTCAATAAGTAAATGGCTCACCGTTAGACAGAAGGCAGTCTGATAAAAGGACAAGGAACTGTGGTGTTGGAGCAGATAAGACAAGAGAGAATAGTCTAGTTAACAAGACGGTTCCCAAGAGCATATAGATGAAAGAAGAAAAAGAAACAGAGTGAATGAGAGAGAAAGCATGGGAGAGAATCTGTGGGTGACTGACTTTTGGAGGAGGACAAAATGAAGAGGGAATAGAGCAAAAGAAAGGGTGAATAAATTGAAAAAGTGAAATAAGAGGAACAATACAGCAGAACATAAAATTATCATAGCACAAAAATTACAAAGCAGTGTCAAGAATGACAATATTTTCCCCCTGGAAATGTAAGCGCAGCGTAGTTCTAGCGGGAAGACAAGCAGCTGTACATCATTGCACGATTAGCTAGGTAACTCCTAGCCAATCACATGTAAGCCAATGCTTTATAAGTCTGCTCATAATCTATCACATTGCTGTTTCATTGTGCTAACACTCCACCACCCCACCATCACCAGTTGAGTCCCGTCCTGCACAGGGGTAGGCTCCTCGCCCCTGCCTCCTATATCCGGCAGGATATGACGGTTCCGAGTACAACTTCTTCAGACTGCCAGAACGGGCTTATGCCAAAGCTACATTCAATTTCTGTTTTATATTCATCAAATAAATGTCATCTTAAATTTCACTCAAGTCTGCAAGTCTTCCTGATAGAATAGATTTTTAGGGTATTTAAAAAAATATAATAATTCAGACATTTGGCAGCTACAGATCATTGCAGTGTCTGGAAAGGGAATAAACCCATGCTAAACTCATAACTACATACAGTACATAGTATATTATTAAGGTCTGGTAAAAAAGAGGGTCAACTTTTAAAAGCCCATCTCAAGACACCTGTGTTCTGTTATATGCGTTGCACTCTTGCTTTTTTCCCACAAGAACGGGTTCTGTCTGAACAGCCCTTTACGGAAGTGACTACCACATTCTAAAGGGACGGTCAGACAGCTTTGAGCATGCACATTTTTTTTTGGACAACGCCACGATAGGATGTCACGCAGGAGGGCTTCTGGTGTAAGTAAATAATAAATCACAAATAACAGATAGTATCATTAAAAATGTTCAAATATACTGTCTACTCACTTTCCTGCAACAATAAAACACGCAGCTTTAAAATATGTATTCTTTGAATTGAGCCAAGAGGACAGCGTGTGACGTTTTGATCTTCAATTGTTCAAGCGTCCTCTCGTCGTACGGATTTGCGGTTCAGAGTTCACCAAACTTGAACTTTGGTACACGTTGTACAAAATTTCTTCACGAGGCTGCATTTCCAGTTTCCCTCGTTCAGATGCGTTTGAATGGGAGTGAATGGAGTGCAAAGTGTAGTATGACCGCCCCTTAAAACTCACTTCTAAAAAATTCAAGTAGAGGCAACCTAATTTTCCTTTACTTCACACGGAACCATACTGAACGGCTAGTTGTTAATTCAGAGACATCACTGTCTTTGGGCACTGACAGCTTGTCTAAGGTCTGGCAAAAATCACAGAGATGGAGATACAAGTCTTGTCTCATTCACAGATTTTGATACGGTCTTAGACTTCCTCTACCAGTCCTGTGGTCTTGCAGCAGCAAACAATACATTATGCTTCAGAGAGAGCATGCTTTTTGCAACTTAAAAGCAAGAACAAAACAGCGCTTCTATTGACGGCAGTTTACTAAGGACTGTAGCCCAGTAATATGTCTTCAGATGGTAATATTTCTTTCATCAAAAGAAACACCAAATAGGTGAAACTACTGGCATCCTTGTTTCTTGTTTACAGCTTCAAGACGCCTAAATGTCAACTGCTTAACACTATGTCAACCATCCCAATTTCAGGAGTGACTCCTGTATTCTGTACATATGGAGCTATGTAGGGGGATTCACTGCAAACTTTGCTTTGGCTAAACAAACTTACAAACATACACACTTAAATTATGTCCCTTTTGATTGAAGGTGATGAGAGAACAAGACCAGCATCTCTCCCTTCTCAGAGCTTATTATTCAAACTCCCACTTCAATCCAATTTGCACACAAATGAGAGCGTAGTGTCCCAGCATACTCAAACCCTATTGTCCCAGAGCTAGGATCTTATCTTCAGCACATGCACGAAGGAATCTTAATGCAATTTGTTTTCGTCCTCCGTCACTTGACATGTCGATTAGTCAAAGCGTGTTTGTCTGTGTGTGACTGCAGTCTTTAAAGGTGTTTTCAGAGAATGTGAGTTTGCATATGGATGTGCATTTGCAAAAAAAAGAGCAAAGATGAAATGAGAGAGAGAAGCAAAATTATAAGATAGCTTAGAAAGTTCCACAGTCACTATAGAATCTCCATACTTTCATTATCATTTTTATAGCCTCAACGGCCAAGTCCACAAAAAACGGTTTTCAGTTTCCTTACATCATCGTTTTTCAAAGTAGGCAATAATTCTAGGGAGCGTTTTCGAAAGTCTATGTTTTTTGTGGAGGAAAACACCATTCCAGTGTGGATGAGAGGCATAATTGTAGCAAAACCAGCATGTTCTGAAAACAAACATTTGTATAAGTGTGGACGAGCCCTTCAACGTTCTTTCAACTCTCTGACACATTATTTCAGGACTAATCCTGCATTCATGTTGTGTCGGAAATATCGAAATTATGAGATGACATTTCCAAAATACTACTTTAATTATTCAAGTCAACGGACATATTTGTTCCTATGGCAATGCTCATAACCCTAAATGTATGCATGTGCAGCTTTATTTTTGATGACAGTAAAATATATGGTTACTACTGTATATCCATTCACTGGAACATGTAAAGGTAGCAAAATAACTTCTGTTCCTATAACTGTTTCAGCCCATGTCATTTTGATTGTTCTTACATGACGTCATGTAACTGTTACTTCGCAAAGTCTGGGCTTTCATAAAATTCAGATTTTCAACTTGTACAAGTCAGGAAACGTCCTGGTTACTTTCATAACCTCCGTTCCCTGATGGAGGGAACGAGACATTGTGTCCATGTAGTGACACTAGGGGTCACTCTTGGGAGCCCCAAACACCTCTGCTTTTTGAAAAAAGGCCAATGGGAATTGGCGAGTGGAATCTGCATGCCACTCCCCCGCACATACGGGTATAAAAGGAGCTGGTATGCAACCACTCATTCAGGTTTTGTGCTGAGGAGCCGAGACAAGGTCCCGGCCATTTCAGCGGGTAGTTCAGTGTTGTGACAAGAGGGACACAACATCTCGTTCCCTCCATCAGGGAACGAATGTTATGAAAGTAACCAGGACATTCCCTATCTGTCACTCACTCGACGTTGTGTCGATGTAGTGACACTAGGGGTCCCTAGTGTCCCTAGGGGTCCCTACAAAACGCCACAACTAGCTGAACTGTGTTACGTGGACTGGCGGTGCGAGACGGGCAGACCACTGTGTGCCTCGTAGCCAGCACACCAGGCCATCACGTAACCTCCCCCAGTGCTCGAACGGTCCTTCAGTAACAAGTCGACTGCCCAACAAATAGGGACAGGCTAGCCCAGCCATGGCCTCTTTTCCTCTTTTTTCTCCCCAAAAAGAGTGGAATTTGTTAACCGACTGAGGGCCATAAATGTCTATGTCGGGGGGGTGTCACTGCCAAGGGGAAGACACCACGGAGACCACACCCCGCCCTGAGAAGGGGAGGGGTATTTTGAGTGGAAATACGTCAGTTGGTCTTACCGAGTCTTGTCGGAAGTATGTCATGTGGAGAAGTTGCATGGTAGGTCCTACACGAGGGGGGAGGAGTTTCTACAAATGTGGTGACCGGGGGCAGAGGGGCCTCTGCCCAAGGAAGACGCAGTTTACCAACAGGGAAATGATTTAGCGGAAGATATCACATGGGGCACCTACGGGGAACCAGCACATGTTGAGCACCTACTCCAGTACAGGGCCTAATTAGCACATGTACTGGGCCGGCAGCGAGTTTCTCCACAAACTAGGGATAAGGAGGAAAGTCATCCAGGGATCACAGCTTGTGAACACGACTGGGAGTCAAAAGCACATGTCTTCATCTCAAGGGAGGGGAAAGGCGCTATGCGCAAGCGGTACACCCGGCCAGTTATCCCGGAACTTACCTGCTCGTATCTGACAATACACGGGAGAAAAACCAGCTCAACCCGGAGATTGTAGAACCTCGTAAAGGTGTTGGGTGTTGCCCAGCCCGCTGCTCTGCAGATGTCTGCCAAAGAGGCGCCACTGGTCAGGGCCCAGGAGGAGTGGGTTCGTAACCCCACGGGGGGCGGCACGTCCTGAGCGTGATAAGCCATCACGATGGCATCAACGACCCAGTGGGTGATCCTCTGTTTGGAGACAGCGCTTCCTTTCCACTGTCCACCAAAGCAGACAAAGAGCTGCTCGGAACTTCTAAAGCTCTGCGTGTGATCCAAATAGATGCGTAAAGCACACACCGGACACAGCAACGGCAAGGCTGGGTCTGCCTCCTCCTGGGGCAGCGCATGCAGGTTCACCACCTGATCCCTAAAAGGGGTCGTGGGAACCTTTTGCACATAGCCCGGTCGGGGTCTCAGGATGACGTGAGAGTAACCCAGACCCAACTCCAGGCATGATTCGCTGACAGAGAATGCCTGCAGGTCCCCTACCCTCTTGATAGAAGTGAGCGCGGTCAGGAGGGCAGTTTTCAAAGAGCGTGCCTTAAGCTCAACTGACTCCAGGGGCTCAAAGGGCGTTCCCTGTAGAACCTGAAGGACTACAGAGAGGTCCCACGAGGGGATGAGGCGCGGTCTGGAGGGATTCAACCTCCTAGCGCCTCTCAGGAACCTGATGATCAAGTCGTGCTTCCCCAGATACTTACCATCCACTGCATCGTGATGTGCAGAAATGGCAGCCACATACACCTTCAAGGTGGGACAGCCGCCCCAGCCAGTCGTCGAGATAATTGTGGATGCGGACGCCCACTTCCCTTAGCGGGGCAAGGACTGCCTCTGCGACCTTCGTGAAGATGCGAGGGGACAAGGACAGGCCGAAGGGGAGGACCTTGTACTGGTACGCAAGGCCCTAGAAAGCAAACCGCAGGAAGGGTCTGTGTCGAGGTAAGACAGAGACGTGGAAATACGTGTCCTTCAGGTCTACCGCCGCGAACCAATCTTGATGCCGTTTTTGCGCCAGCATCTTGAACGGGAGTCTGTGCAAGGCCCGGTTTAGTACTCACAGGTCCATGATTGGCCGCAACCCACCGCCTTTCTTCGATACGATTAAGTAGGGGCTGTAAAACCCCTTCTTCATCTCGGCCAGAGGGACAGGCTCTATTGCACCCTTCCGTAGAAGGGTAGCAATCTCCGCACACAAGGTAGCAGTGTTCTCGCCCTTCACTGAGGTGAAGCGGACTCCGCTTAACCTGGGCGGGCGCCTGGCGAACTGAATCGCGTAGCTGATTCGGACGGTCCGGGTCAGCCATCGCGACGGGTTGGAAAGCGCGAGCCACGCGTCCAAACTCTGGGCAAGGGGGACCAAGGGGACAATCACATCGGACGTACCAGCGGGTGGTGCCTCGAACCCGTGGCCATGCTGAGTCCAGAGGCATCGAAGCACTTACCTGGCTCCTGACGCCCACCATAAGATTGGTCGAGGAGGGGGGAGGAGGAATAACGTCCCTGCAGTCTGTCGGAACCAAACCGGTGTGGGCATGTTTGTGAAAACAGCTGGGCGCGCAGGGGCAGGGGGTCCGCCGCTGGAGCGCCAAACCTGCCAAAATGGGACGGTGGACGGTGGTCGTGATGATGGCCGTGCGCACCTGACATGTGACCCAGGGAACAAGAAAACCACTCTTTTGTTGAAGTTTTGGGTACTGCAGCCTCTTGGGCATGAAAAAGATTCTCCTCCCGGCCCTCCACCGGGGATGGAGTGGTCTGTCCACCAGCTCCATAGAAGTGGGTCTCCTTGTCCCTGTGTCGCTCGTCTCAGGGGCGCTTCGAAGCCTTCCTTGGGTTCTTGGTGGCCGGCCATGAGACGGGTGGCATCTGCTTCCTGAGGTGGACTCCACGCCGGGGCCAGGCCACAAGGGCAGGCTGTGGCGGAGCCGGTGCTGTTGCTGCAGGAGGATGCCCTTGGCGATGAACAGATGGGGTGCGGGGTCTTGAGCCGCGCCGGGGCAGGATGTGCTGTATAGCCTCCGTCTGCTTCTTCACCACCGAGAACTGCTGGGTGAAGTCCTTGACGGTGTCGCCGAACAGGCTGATCTGGGAAATGGGGGCATCAAGGAACCGTGCCTCATCAGCCTCTCTCATATCGACCAGGTTGAGCCATAGGTGGCGCTCCTGGACCACCAGGGTGGACATCACCTGCCCGAGAGACCGCGCCATGACCTTTGTCACCCGAAGAGCAAGGTCGGTCGCCTAGCGCAGCTCCTGCATCAATCCCGGGTCAGAACTACCCTCATGCAGTTCTCTTAGTGCCTTGGCTTGGTGCACTTGCAGGAGAGCCATGGCGTGCAGGGCAGAGGTGGCCTGTCCAGTGGCACCGCAGGCCTTAGTCACCAGAGACGACATAACCCTACAGGCGCTGGACGGGGGTCTCAGGCGGCCCTGCCAGGTGGCGGTGTTTTGCAGGCACAGGTGCATCGGGGCAGGGCGTGGCCGTGAGCGGCGCTCCGGGCCCAGGAACCAAACGTCAGGCTGTGAGAGTTCAGGGGGGGTGGAGGGTTCCACTCCAGCCCGACACACGCAGCCACCCGGGCAAGCATGACTGCCAGCTGCGTGTCAGGCTGCGACTGGACGACCACACTCAAAGGTGGGAGCCCAGTCGAGTCCTCAGCATCAGAATGGACAGCCCGCTCTCTGATGCTGCATTCGAGAGCTCATCCACTTCGCGAACGCCGAAACGAGATCGCAAACTCACCCTAAGACGAGCCAGCAGTCTCATCCCAGTGGGGCAAACAAGCATTCTGGGGAATGGGAGGTCCGTGGGGAGTTACCCGGCGGAGTGGCTCCCATTGGGGTCCCCAAATTGGCCCCAGTGCTAACCGACACGGCCTAAAACCCGTAGGTAGAAGGACCGAGGCGGGGAGCCGCTGGGGTGGTCTTTCCCTCTAACGAAGGAAAAACCGCGACCACAACGTTGCCATGGTCACACTCTCGCAGTGTGAACATGACCCGTCCACTAACGTTGTCTCTGCGTGGGCAGCGCCCAAGCACGCAAGACCGCAATCGTGGCCATCAAAAGCGGAGAGGTAACGACCGCAACCAGAAAATACACACAAACGGAGAGGCATCTTTAAAAAGATGCTCTCCATTAATGCCACTCTTTTAAGAAGGGAAAATATACTCTTTTAGTAGGAAGAATATACTCTTTTAGCTGCTGGAGCGCCCAGGGGCATTCTCTGCACTTCAGTGCAAGAGGGGGAGAAGCCGCTGTAATGCGCCGTAAAACCAACATCTTTTCGAGGTGAATGGATCGGCAGAGTAATTCAGCTCGCTGAACACAACCGCTCGGCTCCAAAGAGAAAATCTGAATAAGTGGTTGCATACCAGCTCCTTTTATACCCGTATGTCCAAGGGAGTGGCATGCAAATTCCTCTCGCCAATTCCCACTGGCCTTTTTTCAAAAAGCAGAGGTGTTTGGGGCTCCCAAGAGTGACCCCTAGTGTCACTACATCGACACAACGTCGAGTGAGTGACAGATAGGGAACTCATAATTAAAGTAATTGAAATGCTGCATTGGCTAATTGTAATACTTTTTTTCAGATGAAATTCAACTGAAGCATTTCAACAGAAACCTTTGGGTACATTTTTATCCACTCAAATATATTCTCCTGAATTTACTCATCTGAATTGACGCAGAGCCATGGGAAAATTGCTCTTCCATGTTCAAATGACAGATGGGACTCATCATAAGCACTGTCTGGGATCATGTCTGGACATGCCCACTCTGTTTACACGCCATTTAGCCAGGCATATCCCCCTCAAGAACATTACATTGCCCCATTTAAAGCACAGGATTACAGGTTTAATGAAAGTGGTATGGAGGAAAGAATATAAATGGTGGTGGTGTGTTGGAATCTCCTGAAGTCTGTCAAGAATAAGCCCAGGTCATTTTTTTTCCATTGGTTTTAGAATGAAATAAGAAAATATATTGTGCATAAAGAAAATGAAGTCTATTTAGGACCTTTAAGATTTTGGCCATTGTGACATTATTTAAACGTATTACAGTAATGAGAATCTATTGACAATCATCTTCAGGAACAATGAGAAATGATTAAAAAAAATAACCTTCATTTTCTTTTGGGCTTATCTAATTTCTTATTCTTTCCTTTTGATTTTTAGATAAAACATGACTCTGAGATGACTTTGTGAGATTCAACCATTCCCTTTACTAGGCTACTCTGCAGAACAGTGCCTGTAATAACTGTACAGTAAGTTTTGTTAAAATTGTCAGCTAAATGCCAAATTACTAAAATTAGTATTCTAACCAAATCTGGTTTCAGTTTTGATCTCAGGTGCTAGAAATTAATGACTGGAGGGTTACTAAAATAAATCAATAACAATTTTGCCCTTTAGCACAATGTGTGTGCAACCTCTGGGGAACTCTCTTTTCAATAACCATAAAGTTAATTTAAATAACAAAAAAACAAAAAAACAAAAAACATATATTGACTGAATTAATGATAGATCAACTGTGACCAAGGCTTAAAAATCCAGAAGCTCAAAACATAAATAAATAAAACACTTAGGCCAATGCTTATGAAAACTGGCACCCAAAGTATTGCTGGGACAGTGATAAATTGCTTCAAATATCTCAGGGTAGGCATCCAATCTTCATCTCATCAGATAACCTTCAGGACTTGGTAATCACACTCACTTAAATTCAGCAAACATGCAGGAAATTAAACACCCACCAACTCAGCCCAAAACCAAGCAGAACTGACATACCCTTTTGCAAATGTACAAACCCTGTTGCTGATGCTGATTCCTTTACCATTTTTTCCATGCTGGTTGAACCGAGCAAACTTGAAGATTATATAATTGCCTTCCTTGTAATTGAGAGTAGATTAGATTTGGACATAAGTATGTTTGCATTCATGTAGGGCTGGGTAAGTAGTTGTTTTTCATTTGATGAGCAATGTCACAACCTGTCCCAATAAAGGGATAGTTCACCCAAAGAATTAAATTTTGTATTCTTATCTTATCATTTACTCACCCTCATGCCATCTCAGATGTGTATGACTTTATTTCATCTGTAGAACACAAACAAAGATTTTTAGAAGAATGTCTCAACTCTATAGGTCATTTCAATGCAAGTTAATGTTGGCCAGAATTCTGAAGCTCCAAAGAGCAGATAAAGGCAACATAAAAGTAATCCATTCGACTCCAGTAGTTTAATCAATGTCTTCTGAATTTATCTGAATTTATTTGTTAGTTTCGGGTGAGAACAGACTTTTTCACTATAAAACTTGCCATTGCAGTCTTTAGGCATAATCGTGACTTCAAGCTCAATTACACTTCCTAGTGCTAGACGCATGCGCAGAGCGCTAGATGGCGCTATAGGAAGTGTAGACCTACAGAGCTGAGATATTCTTCTAAAAATCTTAATTTGTGTTGTGCAGAAGAAAGAAAGCTATACACATCTGGGATGACATGAGGGTGATTAAATGAATAAACATAATGATGCTGACACCTTTTTAAGGTTATTTTTTACTGCTAGTTTTGCTCCAAAATCATAGAAAATTATTATTTTGACCCACCCTCTGCAAAATAATGGATTACTCAGTAAAGACTGATCCATGGAATTTAATATTTTGGTTTTGACCATCTTACATGTATTTCTTTCACCAGTAAAAAAAAAAAAAAAAAGAAAAATTGGACCCAAGGACCTTTGGTTATGTTGGCACAGAATGACCCATTCGGATGGTGATTATTCACAGCCCTTTGCTATACTCCCCCCAATAACCCACATTGACCCCCAGTCCCAGATTATCTGGCCCTCTGCCTTTTATTGCGGTTTGTGGGGTGAGAGAAAGGTTATGACTTTGGACACTAAAGACACCAACAAAAACCAGTGATTCCAAAACCCTACAACCTAGAGTTCACACACATCAACTTCCTCTCCATTTCCATTCATCCTTCTTATAAACACCCACTCTCTTTTCTTTTCATCTCTCTTCATAACGGAAGAGAGGGATAGTGATGATCTCATTTTCTGTTTGACCACATAAAGGCCAACATCTTCAATCACAGCACCATTAATCAGGAAATGCTAAACAATAGAGGAGCCACAAAGTGTTACAGTATGACAACACAGTTTAACAGTAAAACACACTGTGTGGGTCATCACTCAGCAATCGACACTTTCTGTGTGAACAGAGAGAGGAAGGGAGAGAAAGAGAGGATCAGAAAGCAAGCAGGAGGAGAAGAGAGAGGAAGAAAGCCAGGGAGCGAGAGAGAACAGCTCACCTTTCCTCATAATAATTGCACTCACCTGTTTGTCTCCTCACCTGAGGCTTTTGGATTTTGATACCCCCCTCCCCTCCCTCCACCCTAACCACCACACAAAGATGGACAGATAATACTGTTCTTTCACCCCCTTGATGCCCACAGAAATCCATTCACTCCCTCTCTCTTGCCCTTCAGCCCTGCCCTGAAACTGATCCAGACAGTCTTTTTTACAGTAGAGTTTTCTCACACTCACATTAGTGACTCTTTAAAACTTCTGACACACTATTATACACATGCAAACATACATGCATTCATGAATACCTGCATTGCATGTACACACATGAATGTATCTGCATATAAAGTAGAATATATTAACGGAATACTTCACCCAAAAATGAAAATTTGGTCATTATTTACTCAATCTCATATCGTTTCAAACTCTTATATGACTGTAGTTATTCCGTGGAACACAAAGGATTTATTTATAGGGGAATGTCTGAGCTGCAATTTTCCATACAATCAAACTAAATGGTAAAGAAAGATTTTCAAGCCAAGCTTTTCACTGAATAACGACTTAAATTTCAGCATTTTCCTCTAAAAGATCGATCAGAAGAAGTGGAAAATAGTGCATGAGTTGTATGGCTAACTTTTATGATGCTTATTTGTCCTTTTTGGAGCTCGACAGTCTCTGTCTCCATTCACTTTCATTGTATGAAAGAGAGCAGCTGAGGCATTATGCCTAACATCTCCTCTTATGTTCCATGGGAGATAGAAAGTCATATGGATTTGGAACAACATGAGGGTGAGTAAATAATGACTTTTTGGGTGATCTATCTTTAACTTCAATAAATGTTTGCAAAAATTTTGAAAAAGTTTTGCAGTTGGAATAGAGAGAAGTCCCATCAACTTGAGAGTGTGTGAATTCAGAATAAATTAAGATTAGAAATTAGAGGGCCTCGGTAGCTCAGCAAGTATTGACGCTGACTACCACCCCTGGAGTCGCGAGTTCGAATCCAGGGCATGCTGAGTGACTCCAGCCAGGTCTCCTAAGTAACCAAATTGGCCCGGTTGCTAGGGAGGGTAGAGTCACATGGGGTAACCTCCTCGTGGTCGCGATTAGTGCATGGATCGCGGGGAGTAGCATGAGCCTCCACATGCTGTGAGTCTCCGCGGTGTCAAGCACAGCAAGCCACATGATAAGATGCGCAGATTGACTGTCTCAGAAGCAGAGGCAACTGAGACTTGTCCTCCGGCACCCGGATTGAGGTAACCGCGCCACCATGAGGACCTACTAAGTAGTGGGAATTGGGCATTTCAAATTGGGAGAAAAGGGGATTTTTTTGAAATTAGAGAGAAATTTGCCCAAGGCTCTCAGACTTGGACAGCTGGCCTGCATCCGATGATTTCCCTCTCCACCACCAAAGCTCCAGCTGGCTTTGTTTTATTGAAAACATTATTACCACTCAAAATGAATGTAATCACAAACATAATACCAGATTTCTTGGCCTGATTGTGATGTCCTGCCTAATTGACCTGCCAACCAACCACACTGGACAGATCCTAAAACTCCCAGACAATAATAATCATATTGGCAGAAACAAACATACAGTAGGCTCTGTTCCAAAAACCTAGTAAGTTGCCTGTGTAGACAGCATTTTAAAGCATCGTAAGTGTCTGCCGACAGGGCTGGACGATATGGCTCCAAAAATTATATCTCAATATTTTTCAGCCAATTGACAATATTCGATACGTATCTTGATAATTATAATTATGCTCTGAAATCACTTTAAAGTGATTTATTTTTGTTTTAATTTCAACTAAACAGCCACTGTGCTCAAGTAGATTCAAAATGTTTAATGCATTAAGTAAAAATCAGCATATTTTTCAATTTTTTTAACTATATGAACACAAGGAATTGTAATTAAGTGTTTTCATTTATATGCACCCATATACAATGATACATAGCAGTCTAATAAAAAAACATTATTTACCTAAATATAATTTTACTCAAAACATTTTTGTGAATGAACATGGAACCCAGTTGGATATTATACAATACTGAATTATTATTGTGGGACCCAGTCAAGTTTATTGTTTTTATATAATACTGAATAATTATTTCTATTATTTTGAGGATTATATTTTATTTCTATAACAGTAACTTGTTTCTGTCATATTTATTTCACCTAGAGCTTTTATTTTGGCAGAACTCAACGCAGTGTCAGTGTATGACAGTTTAGTGTTTCTCAATACAAATCTGGTGAGATTTCCTTTTTTTCTGTAATACTGTGTCGTGATTTTAGATTTGTATTAAAAACTTGTTGCGGTTACAAATGTTTGTAATTGCACAATTGTGTGAACATGCAGCACTTTGCTTTCACAATGCACGTCAACCACCCTGAGACCTCTGATAACAGTGTATCATGCGAGCTTCTTGTCATCAATAGCAGGCATGCAGCAGCGCATCACCCGTTCCCTCTAAAGCACACACAGACCATGTATTCATGTCATAAATTTACAGCCTTTTGCGGTTTAAAATTGGCTACATGATGATTCTGATGTTATTCTGATTCATTGTGAAATGAGTCTAATGGTGCGCTGTTTAGGAATTCTTAATTTTATATCATCAGCAAAATCATCACAATTATATCTTGAATATTCAATATATCGCCCAGCCCTAGCAGCCGACATGATGGTGTTCCAAAGATCTAAAACACAACATTTACTTGTGATCAATAACCCCTGTCTTTTCAGCAGGCCATTTCAGTTATGATGCTGCCTCAGAAGGCAGCTGTCTATGTAGGCAGTAGACAGCAAGGCAGCACAGTAAGTTGTGGCACAGTAAGTAAAGGCCTCCAATCCCCAGGATTCTCCAGACACCAAACAAACAAAATCAAGCAATGCCTTCAAACTCTTTTTGCAATGGCCCATCAGTCTCCTCCATCTGCCAAGTTATTTTGAAGTGATTCTGTGGCCCGGAGCAGGTTGTAATGCTGCACAGTACATACAGGGAAGGGAAGTGGAGGTCATGAGACTCATCTTTCGAATATTGGGGATTTCTGTGACTCATCAGAGGGATTGATACACAATCCCTCCATTAAAATTAAGATTCTGATAATAAAAATAATACACTGTGTATGACACACCATTTAGTATTTTTACATGACATTCATGATCTCAAGATAAACAAAAGAGAGGCAATTTATGAGAGATGAGTTGGTTAGACGAGTTTCCTTTTTGGGGTCTTGGACATCTTTCCCTCTCTTCATGTTTCAGTGAGGTCTAGTTTGGATGAAGTTGAGAAATTACATCATGAAAAACCATACCAGTGTTAAATCACTGTGGTCTTATTAAAGATTTGCTTTTAAGTTTAACGATTAATGCCTTATAACTGTAGCGATAGTGGGTCTGTCTGCTCTGCAACTTCCGAAAGTATATAAACTAACGATGCCAAAATGTCTTGAAGAGTAGAGTGAAAAAAATAAGAGATTATGTTTCACATAAGAGAGAAGATAGAAAACAATGAGACATACTGATAGAGTAAGAAAGAGAAAAGAGTTTTTAGGTTAACAGAAAGTGGAGTGGATGAGACACATGCTGTGGGCAAGGAGACAATAGCTATGTTTCCATACAACTATTTTTATCCGCATTTTGAAGTTGCGCATAAGAAATCCTGAATGGAAACAATTGATATGCGAATAAACTCTCAAAAAAGCCCTTGACATTCAGAAGTATTTAACCCACAGCTGGACGTTAAAGGGGGTCCTCACAATCCGCCAGAACACCTTAGAGCGTGGACACTCCCAGGTATACAGACACTGGCAGCGTATGGGGATCGCAGCCATTTCAGCCCTCATTGTATCAGATATTACATTTATTCTGTGGAGTGTCCTGGCAGAATTTTATAAAACCAGGTACAATTGTTCCAATCCTGCAAATTAAACTTTTCTCGAAGCAAGGAGGTCATTCAGCTGCTCCATCATGACAAGGCGGCTCCCTCAAGATAATGCGCATGACGTAGTGGATGGAAATGCGCAACAATTCGTATTTTCATAGACCTTAGATACAGTAGCGCCATCTTTGATTTTTAATGGGAATGACAACGAGGCTGTGAGGAATAGACTTACCATCTATTCAATGGCACACACTGTATAAAGCTGTAAAAAGCTCCAAGATCACATCTGATTTTCCACAACTCATGTTGTCTAAAGTTTTTTGACTACTGAGCGGTCTTGAAACTATATTTTTTCAATGTTTTGTCTGCGGAATGATCCAAAAACCATTTAAACTGCAGGACAGCCCATTGAAGAGACTGTAAGTCTGTCCCTCACAGCCTAGTTGCCATTCCTATTAAAAATCAAAGATGGCACTGCAGTGTCTATTAGTCACATTTTTAGTAATGTGCTTAAAAAATGCAAACCATTTAGATGGAAACCCAGGTAATGAACAGAGAGTAAATCTCTCACTTAAAATTATATAAATATATACATTTTAGTAAGAGAAGTCTAGCACAGCTATGAATGAAGTCTCCTGGGAGTCGAGAAGACAGTCAATTATGCACTTTGGAGGTCATTATACAAAAATACTGACTGCAAAATGCCATGATTGACCCATCAGAATTAAGTAGGCCTATCACAGAGAGCCATGTAATTATAATATACTGTACATTGCTAAAAACTAGATGCTCTTATCTCCTGCCTACACAATGCAAATACATAAAATTAAAAAAAAAAAAAAAAAAAACGTTCAGTCACTTATCTCATAACTATGCACTGGTGCCACAATCTTTTACTCTCATTCTCTCTTTCACTCACACACACACACTATATATCTGCACTAATCAATGAGTGAGAGACTCTGTGTAATCAGTTTAAAGATCCAGGCTGGAGCGAGCCAAATGCTGACCGCATCACTCACAGCAGTGAAGTTTAGTAAGGATCCCTGGCACAGCGTGCCTAAGGTCTGGCCAACAGTTATCCAACATTACCACCTCTGTATGCTCGCCATAATGCCAATCAGGTCAGATCAAGGTTAAGCGAATACTTCCTATCAGCAAGTTTATAAAAATAGCACATCAGCTTAAACCCTAAAAAAATGGACTGGTTTTCAGACTGATTTCCCAAAAATCCCCTCATCTTATATTGCTTAGACAAACCGATAGTCCTGCCCTAAACTCACACCATTGGTTGAGGCAATGTTGCTGTGTCGGGTTGGTCAGGATGCTCAAACAAACAGGGCAACTTTTTGATTATGATGATATTACACTTTTGGGAGAAATCAACCTACAAATGGCTTAATTATAGTTGCCTCTAAACATTAAGCTTGGATAGGAGAATGCATTTTTACACTGAATGACTTGACATTGCAAAAATTACACACTTCACCTTTAAAGGTGCAATATGTAACAATTTTCATGTAATATTCGCCCTTTTTTTGCCAATGTGTGAAAGGCTACTTAAAAAATGAGCCCTTCCCGGACTTCCTAGGTTGTCTATTAAAGCCTGTAGACTGATTTTCATGCAAAGGGAGTGGGTCACTTTTGCCGGGAAAATCCACAGGATGTGACGTTTATGCGCACTCCCTAGAGCCTTGCCTCAGACAGTAGCTTCTCTTCCGCTATTCAACAGCGACAACAGTCTGCAACACTGGGTAACATTATCTTAGAGATGGAATCCAGCAAATGTCCGGCTCCCAGCACAGTACCAACTCCTACACAAACTCCGAGTAAGCCAAAAAAACATTTATCAACTGAATCCCTTCTGGCTAAGCGGGAACGTGATCGTGGTCGAGCGAAAACTAGAGTGAACATTGGCAGGGCATTTGATTCCTTGAAGGACCTTCGTTGGGTTTTAGGGATCAAAACCGACCCTGAATTGGTATACTTCTTGTTGGACAGGTAAGCTTACATAACAGCAAAGCATTTGAAATATAGTGCCATAAGGATTGATCTGTGTAATTTTAGCTAAACTACAATAACACATGAAATGAATGCTAGACAATGTTCAAGATTATGCAAAAAGACCCATTCATTAGTGTAACGTAACTTTGTTATACAGAAAATATATACATTCTTATTATAATAAATATTATTATAAAACTATAGCGCATCGATATATCAAAATTGTATATACGTAATAATGTACAGTCTATATTATAAACAGCTACTGTCATCATCCACCAAATTTAGCTAACAGCTATTAATAAAGCTGCCTAGCTAGCTAACGCCGACATAGGCTATCGTATAAATGCAGTCAATGTCTCATGCAAAGAAAAGTGATTACTTCAAACTCGCATAGTCAGACCTATAGCCACACTTTGTTTTAGCCCTGTTCCGGCACTGGAGAGTTAAATATAATATACATTCTCAAAGTTTGTAGTAAAACAATCATAACTGTGTAATTTTAATTATGCTACCTCATCTGTCAGCATGATGCCGGTGGATCACGTTCAGTCTCTTTGTACGTTACATCATTGTTTTGGTGGATGCTCGCTTGCATCCCTATGGAGTGTGTGCACGAGCGCGAGCACGAGCAACAGATAGCTGGCTGCAGTTCACTTAACGGCCACAGGTGTAATTAATAACAAGGGTTTCTGAATTTTACATACTGCACCTTTAAGGAAACTGTCTCATAACAACTTTAAAAGGAATAGTGCACCCAAAAATGATAATTCTTTCATCATTTACTCACCTTTATGTCATCTCAAACTTATATGACTTTCTTTCTTCCAAGGAAAGCAATCGAAGATATTTTAATGGAGATATGATGTCTGTATGTTTCCTACAATGCAAGTGAATGGTGACCAAATTATCTAGCTCCAAAAAGGACTTAAGGCAAAATAAAAGTAATCCATAAGACTCCAGTGGTTAATCCATGTCTTCTGAAGCAATCCAATCGATTTTGGGTGAGAACAGAACAGAATATTACTCCTTTTCACTATAAATCTTGACATCAGCAGTCTCCTTGCCGATAATGATTTCAAGCTCGATTATATTTGCTAGTGCCATCTAGCGTTCTGGGCATGCATCAAGCACTAGGAAGTGTAATCGAACTTGAAATCATGACCATGCCTAGAGACTGCAATGGCAATATGTACAGTGAAAAAAAGGTATTTTCTCACCCAGAACCGATTGGATCGTTTCAGAAGACATGAATTAATCCACTTGAGTAGTATGAAGTACCTTTATGCTGCATTTATGTCCTTTTTAAAGCTTAAAAATGTGGTCACCATTCACTTACATTGTATGGACAAAAAGACATCTCAGTTAAAATATCTTCATTTGTGTTCTGCAGAAGAAAACAAGTCATATGAATACATAAGGGTGAGTAAATGATTAAAGAATTATCATTTTGGTGAAATTTTCCTTTAAGGGTGCAATTCAAAGTTGCTGTGGATAGTGGCAAAATGCTTCCATACAATCCTTCAAAAAAGATTTGTTTATCTTAAAATCTGAGCAGCAGAGGTGATATCTCAGCAACTGAGACAGTTTAATAGTGACACATAAATGGTGACGTGACAGCAACCTTTTAGAAACACACCCCTCTGAGATACTGAAAAATGCTCAGTCATCTCTATAAGAACAAATTAAGAAGCCTGCACATAGAATCAAAATGTCTGCAGCAATCCATGGCAGAGTTAAACAATATATGATGTATCTAGAAATTATGCATTAACTTTAACAGTGTTGCAATAGGGATCGCCAAGATGGTAAATTAAGGAATGTTCTACTCACTGGCCACGCATATTTAAATGGAATAACAATTTGTCCATTTCTGCTGTCGGTTCCCTCGTTACCATGATGATGTAAGGTGTGGGAGTTGCCACCCAGGACAGTTGTGCTGCCAGTGCCATATGTGCAAGTGCCAGTAGGTGCGACCCGAGCCTGGTACTCCTTTAGACAGGCCTTGAAGAAGGTGTCACACTGATCACCTGATGAACAGCGTTGCCCCCCACTGGCCAGGGGGTCACAGCACTGACCGTTCTGCAGAAAGCCCTGAGGGTTCAGCCACTGTCGAACCTGCACCTCAAATGTGCCCACCGCACACGTCACCTATGAAAGTTCAAAACAGGGAGGTTACAAAATGGAAAATAAAGAGGAAAACAAAACTGAAATGAGTACATTAAATCATTATGGTGGGAAGCAGCAGTTTCACCCTTAAAAGTTATGAATTTTAAATTCTCTAGCTGTTACTTGTTCATATTTCCCTGAAAAGAGTTTTATCACATCTAGATGTTAATTAGTCTTTCTTTTCTGTATACAGGCAAGATTCACTAATGTTTTTGAGGCAAAAACATGACCATTAAAATGATCAGTACTAGTTATGGAAAGTATTAGTAAAGTATGTCTATCATTAGCAGTAAAATAACTGAAGCCATACTATATACCTCTTAAAACTCATTTGTGTTTGTGTACATTCGAACATGGCGCATCAAGATGTGACTTGCCAAGTTTGACCAAAGTCCCTTTAAGGCAAGTCGGATAACTCGGTTGTCATGTTTGTAATGCCTCTGGACAGTTCTTTTCAGTGGATATTATTACAACTCCTATCTTCTTGAATGGGGAAAGACCGAAATTTCCAAAATGGCTGGTCAAGATTGTGATCAAATATCAAATTTTAAATCAGCAGTAAAATCTAAAAACAATGGTATCATATGTTGTGCTTTTTCAGCTCAGATTACACAAACAAAAACTGCATTTTTTTTGCAAAAAATGCTCATGCGCATTCTCTTTGAAAACTGATAGGCGATGAGATAGTCTCTATCAAAAATCTCTCATCATATACGTTTTCTGGATTGACGTCAGTGACATCAAACTTCGTTGACATCAAACCTGGTGCGACACCTCTTGACTTGGCTTTACTGCTTGTATGATCCTTTTATGGTGCTTTCCTGTCATTTTTGGAGCTCGACAACACCCCATTCACTTTTATTGCATTTTGCACATTGTGCTAAACTCCTCCTTTTGTGTTCCACAAGAAAGTCATATGGGTTTGGAGTAACACAAGGGTGAGTAAATGATGTCAGAATTGTCACTTTTGGGTGAACTAACCCTTTAAGTCATGCATTACCACAAAAGCAGAAAAAAGATACTGTGGTTGCATGCACACAAACAAACTTGCCTTGAGTAATGCCCAAAGGCCCTGATGGTTTGGATGACTAAGTGACATATGTGAATTCAAAATATTCAAATCTGTTTTTTATGTTTCCTTTACATTCAACAACCTTCAAACAAAACACAAGAGAACCCATTAACCTAGACAGATAATGACTCTAGTAGTCTTTGCATCTAAAGGCAAATAAAGACACAAAGAAAAACTTAGATAACATTGACTGAATGCAAAATCCCTCTGTCTAAACAGACAGCTCCAGTCCTCTTCCCCACTGTAATCACCCTCTTCATTTGCACCCTCACTTTACTTTATTATCTCAATCTTTTCCCTTCAGGTTATTTACTTCTTTTGTTCTCCCTCTCTCACACGCTTTCTTTACTTACTCCCTTGTGTTAGCTACTTCCTAGTCTTCTACCCCTCACTTCTATTCTTTTTCTATATCATTACCCCTCCCTTCTTTACTCTCGCTTTCTTCCCAGGGGGGAAGACATTTACAACACGACTCCTATCTTTCCCTCTCCGAATGTATCATTCTTTTCTTCTCTTCTTTTTCACCTGGGAACAGGTCTCTCATTGTTATGTTCTGACTTTTCTGTCTTCATTGTTGCAATTCCTTTATTCAGTTCTAACTTTTTCATGACACACATACATACTGCTGTAAATCTCTGCAGAGGGGTGGCTGGGCATTTCAGGTTCTATCTCACGGTAGGAGGAAAAAACGGATTTTCCAAAGAAAATCTCAGAAAATCCATGTCCTTTTTTTCCATAAACCCATTAAAAGCTTTTTGTTTTAGCAACTAGATCTAATGGAAAAGACAGCTAAACTGAATATATGCAGCCTGCTTTTATGGCACAAGTCTATTAGAAATACTTCACTCAAAAATATCTGTACTTACTCACAATCATGTTATTCCAAACCTGTATGCTGTGGTTTTTTCCCATGGAAGACACAAGGAGACATTTTTGAAGAATATTTACACAGCCCTTGCCATGTAATGACAGTTCATAGTGACATAGACTGTAAAGTAGAGGTAGATCTAAATATGGGTTTTACCGATTAATCAGTGCTGAATCCAATAGTTGCTTTTTGGAACTATAGGTTATCGGCAAAAATCTATGCCTACAGTTGCACATTCCTTTTACCTCCACATACATCGTGTATCCAGTTTCATATATTGTAAATAATAATAAATAAATAAAAAAAAACTCATCTAGTGATATATTTACACAAAAGCCTTGAATATAATTAAATCTGGTGAACATATATTCTGTAAAATCTTAACTTGGTAAGTAATTATACTTAATTATACTGTACAGCATTTTAATGGAGCCAAATCGCCAACATTTCAAAATAAAAGTCCTAAAATTAGTGTATTTTGGACTTGGACTTTTAGCCTCTATGTATGTGCGTGTCGTAGTAAGGAAAGACAAATTCATTTTAAAAAAACTAATTTAAATCGATTATAAAAACCATCGACTGATTAATCGGTTATCAGCCTTTCCCACCACATTTGTTATCTGTATCGGCAAAACCCACTATTGGTCGACCCCTACTGTCAAGCACCAAAGTAGCACCATAAAGTAGTCCATATGACTCAAGCCCTCACGTCTATGGCTGCTCTTCACACAAAACTAAGGCTTCTGAAGACTTTTATAGTGCACAAGTTTTATCGTGGGATGTTTTAACCTTTTTGGAGCTTGACAGACATGGTCATAATGAACTTGTTGTATGGCAACAGCTCTTCAAAATCTTCTACTTCTGTGTTCCACAGTAAGATAACCACATATAGCTTTGTAATGGCACAAGTAATGACAGAATTTTCATTTTTCAGGTACCTCTTCCTTTAAGGTAAGGCACTCTTTCAATTTCACTGGAACACCAACATGATTACTTTGACATGAAGATGCAAATACAAGGAAAATCCTGAAGCATCTCACAGAAACAAAGATACACACACAAAAAGAGACAGATTCTCCTGTGAATGAGGCATTCCGAGCAGAGTCAGACAGTAAGACTCGGTAGTGCCTGTCCTCTCCCCTTGACCCCACGGCTTGGCAGGCCACTGAATGGGTGCACTGTCCTCCCATTGCTGCGGCATGGCATGTTGTCCCATTCCTGCTCCTAAAACATGGACACATCAAACACTCAGTAGATAGACCACCGGCCATCACTCTCCATCTCTCTTTCTTCTTCTGCCAGGGTCATTCCCAAAATACCTGTATTTCAGCAGGCTCTCTTGTGGAACTGCATCACAGAATTCATTACCAAGACATTAAAACCCAACAAAGACTCATGCTGAACTCCAGCCGTCCAACATCAGAGACAAAGAGATGCTGCTATTCAAAACATAGAGGATTGGTGCATAACATGAGGGGACGACGACCAAATTGAAAGGCTGGGACTGAGTAACGATTCAACCCACTTACTATTTCAAGAGTCCCCACATCTTTTGCCCAATTAATTTCCAAGACTTTTTCAGTCTTTTGTGATTACTGGATTTTATAGAAATTGCACTCACAAAGATACATTTCAAGCCGATTAAATGTTTTCGTAATGTGCATAATTGGAAAAATCTTAATTCAGTATGCCTTTTCAAAGTCTTTTTAAGATTTTAGTACTTTTAATCATTTTTTTCCAGCCCTGGAAATCTCAATTTTAAACTTCCCTGACATTTTCAGGTTTTGCATAAGCAAAACCTCTATATTATCACACTTGCCAATATCAAAAGCAAACCCTAATCTGTTTCACTTTCCATTCCTGATTAGTCATTTAACAAAAAATCATCTTTATATCATCACATAACTTTTCCATACATCCGGCAATTCATGAAAGACTACTGTTCAAATATCTCAGTTGAAAAGACCATCACTATCCAACACAGAACTAAAGAACACAGCTGGCCTATTTGACACAGTTCTGCAACAGTTCTCCTTATCAAACATCATTTCTACACATGTGCAGCCTATGCAAAACTATTCTTACCCCCCAAAAACAAAGCATTGCCACTTTGTCCCTTTTTTAAAACAACAATGTAATCCTCCATTTTTTTTTCCTTGAGTTTCTAGCTCTTTTGCAGTATTATTTATGTTGTTTTGTTGCAAATAGCTGTTTTGTGTGATGTCACCATTAGGGTGATCTGTGTCCCCTTTGTTCAAGTTGGACCCTGTTTACACTATCTCCATTTCCTTGTGCATGTGCAGTTGAAGTACAGGCACATATGCAATTCAATGGAGAAATAAGGTTATTTGATGACTGACCTAGAATCAGTTATAATCTTCATTATTTAAACTGTGTTATTACATGACCTATATTTGAGTCCATTCAAATAAAATTAAGTTGAAACAACAACATTTAAACAGCAAATCTGAGTTAAAGTATGTAACATTTTCCATGGTAAAATACTTTCTCCTATCCCAGCTTAACATGCAGAGACAGCTATAAGTAAGCCATTCATAGGTTAATTTTCTCGAAACGTGTAAGCACTGCCTTTCTGTAGCGCTATAATTGCTCTGTTTGATTTGAGCGACCCGCTTAGACCCGCCCCAACAACGTTACTCAACCAGTGGCGTAAGTTGTGGGCAGGACTATCTTTGTTAGACACAGGGGGTGTATTTAGATAGCTGTTTTGAAAAAAGGTTTGGTGGCGCTAGTGGCTCAGAAATTACATACTTCAGCTTGAAATCTCCTTGCATCTATTTACCTTAAATAGTAAAGTTCATTCTATATTAATACCAACTTAAGTGAACTTAACACAAGTTTTGGAGATGCCATTAAGCCGAGTCAACATATTAGGGTTTTCAGTGTAGAATCTGCTTTTCTTTTATCATTGGATCTTTTTTTTTTTTTTTTTGCAACATACTGTTGAAAAGTCTTGAGATTATCATCCAATAATCTTTAAAGCATTCTGAAACCAAAGCTCATGTTGTACAAAACTGTAGAATCTGTAGAAACAAAATATGTGCGGTTTTCACACGCCCTTGGTGTCAGGACTGGTATGTTCAGTAGCCCAGCAGAACACACATGCAGTAAAAGGGTTCCCATACCCAGGGCCTGCCCTCCACAGCAGGTGATGTGTCATCTCTACCGTAGACCAACAGCCCCAGCGAATATTTCGAAGCTTGGAATAGTACGTGGATGTGGTGGGAGGTGTATGGAGTAGAATCTTATATGGTGTCGAATATTATGGCCTTCAGAGGTGGATGACTATACACTGCTCTTTTCAAATGCATTTTGGTTTTAAACAGTGAGTAAAGTCGGTATGTTCCTTTTCAAACCATATTCCTTACGAGAGATTCTTAGCAAGTATAAACATACTGTATGTGTTCTCTTTACTAAATGCAGCACAGCCATATGGATGGAATAAATGGATCAGTATAATCAGATGTTTTCTGGGAATGCAAACAAAAGCAAAATCACATGGTCACATAGAGGCCCATTTTTCTTTACAAAATCACCATGGCTGCTACTTTACTGTCTAATGTAAACATAATGAAATTAACAATAGGCCTCTCTCTCTCTAAACAATGATACATAATTCTCTCAAACAGGGTATATTTTATACACAAATATGTTCAGCCTTGTTTTTAAATTCTCTGGTTACAGTATAAACAGATAATTTGTGTGCAGAAACAGCTATATAACAACAAATTCCTGTTAGATTAAGATATTTAAGGGCAGCACCGCTGAGTTTTGTAGTATAAGAGCCATTATTAATTATGAGGGGGGAAAATATCAGCATGAAAATGAGGAAAAACGCCCAAAAGAGCGACAAGTGCAGCGCGCAACAAAGAAAGATGGAACAACAGGTGGCTCCAAACGGTGGCAGCAAAACGCAATAGGTGCAAATCTGTTATTAAGAGATGTTAAGTAAGAAAAACAAACGCGGATTGTCTCTGGACAGCACTGGGGAGAGAAAACAACCGTGAAAAAAGTCAAGGCAGGGTAAACGGCGGCTGAAAATAGCGCGTAATCACCGGCTTACCTGCGGCTGCAGAGCGAGTGAGACCAGAAAAATCACAGTCCATTGCTGTACCCGCTCCACATCCCTTATCATCGCCCTAATGTCACTCCTTCTGTCCATGCTCGATTTGTCCCAGGAGTGCCAACTCTTTCGGTCTCTATCCATCCTCATAGCAGACATTTGGGGACTTGTTCTGCGCGTACCGAACAGCCTGCTTAGTGACACTTTCTTCACACTGTCAATCTGTCCATCGTGAAGGTCACTGCGTGAAAATGAATTAAATAAATGTGCTAAATGATGCACAGGTAGATGATCAGACCACTGTGGTGGTTTACCTATCTGTCTTACGCACGGGTCCTTTCCACACTCCGACTGGAGTCCAGGGTGGGCTCTTTTCTTCCTCCTCCTCCTCCTCCTCCTCTTCTAGCTATTGCTCCTTCCACCTGCTGCAGTTAAGAAGCTTTGAATGTCCGACCTGCTGGCTCGCTGACTTGAGCTTTCATCTCATTTACTTTCCCACTCACTCACTCACTGAACGCGGCTGAGTGCTTTACCCTCGCGTAACCCAAGTACGCGCTCAGCTGGGCTCGTCCAATGTTCTCCCGAAGCGGCAAACTATAAACCTGTGATGGAGGTTTAGCAATCGTGATGAAAAGAGAGAACGATTAGTGAAAGACGATGTGCGTTTACACGTGTTCTGTGTGGGAAACACTAGCGTGTGTAGTTGCCAGCAGAGGGTGTGTCCTCTGCATGGGAATATCCGTCACCTTTGTGTTGTACAGTATACCAGGATCCTGGCTGTCTTTTGTAACGGGGTGCGCAAGTTCATGGATACATGTCTTCCAAAAGAACAATTTTTGGTTCCCACACTGTAAAAGTGGTAACCTGCACCTGTTACCTTAATTGTTACCTGATCTAACCCTTAACATTAGTTTTGTAGTTGCATTCCGGTGGATTTGGTGATGTTAAACTATATTATATGACTTGAATAAAAGATGTTAGATGTTACCACGTGAAGCACGTTTTAGGTAAACTTTTAACAGTTTAGGTTTTCAGTGCAGAACGTTCTAGGAACGTTAGATGTGTCAAAATTTTTGTTCCCAGAACATTTCCAGAATAGAGCTTTAAGGTTTTTTTTTTTTTTTTTTTTTTTTTTTTTTATAACAGAAATACAACGTTTGACTTACAAAAAAATAAAATAAAAATCTAGAGTTCTGACAAACTTGCCGCTAATTTCCCACACATGCAGATGAGCTTGCGATTTGCCGCAAATGTTTGCCAGAGGTTTGGTGCTCTTCACCGGTAGTGGAGAACCTGCATCAAACCTTTGGCGACAATGAAGAATTTGCCGCAAAGCTCATTTGCATGTGAAAATAATGAGTGTCGAAGTTTGCCAGAACTCCCTATTTTTGTAAGGGATTGTTTTAAGGTGTGCATAATGGTTACACTAACGTTGTCTTCACGGCTAAATTCCGGGAACCTCTCTGCAACTATACTGCAATATTACATAAATAATCCTAGCAAACAAAGAACCTTCCCCTAACATCAGTGTATGGTTCCCATATGGTAGACCAACTATTAACGTTCTAGAAACGTTCTTTTCAGGTTTCTAACCTAACATTCCCATAACAATGTATAGAGGTTTTTTTGTGACAGCCTAATGATAGATTTATAAAGAACATTATCCAATTTTAAGTAATATTTGTAGGTTTTATTTTGCACAATCATATTTTTTCCAGTAGCCTACTTTATCATTATCGTTATATATTTCATTATTGTATTTTTTTTTTTGTGGTCAAATTTAAATTCTTGACGCTGCAGAGAGCCCTTACATAAACTCTAGAGTCATGGCAAACTAGCCGCAAACTTGCCACAAATTTGCTCATAATTTTCACATGCAAATGAGCTTGTGATTCGCTGCAAATGTTTTCCAGAAATGTACAGCTCTTCATTGGTAGTGAACCCGCAATAAACCTTTGGAAACAATTGACAATTTACTGCAAGTTTGAGGCAAAGCTCATTTGCATGTAAAAACGATCCGTGGCGAATTTGTGGTGAGTTTGCTGCAAATTTGCAATGAACTCTCGATTTTTGTAAGGGAGGTGTTTGACACTACAACGATGCTGTCAGATTTGTATTAATTACCACAGGGGGAGGTATTGGGGGGGTGGTAACCCCCCCAATAATCAAAACAAGCATGTACAACACCCCCCCCCCCCCACAATATTTATACCATGATCATTGGAAACATGTAAATTCTTCATACTGTAAACCCCCCCCCAATATTCAAGCCAAATCTACACCCTTGATTCAACAGATGCTATCATGTAATGCACTGGACTGGTAGGGACATTCTTGGTAGGGTTTCTTTTCATGTGGACTCCCATGGTAGGAATAATGGGTCTCAAGCTTCACTTAATCTTTGAGCATGATCAAAGTGCCGCAGCGCCCATTAAGACCCTGTCAAAGGCCAGACAAAAGACACGGACAGAGGCCCGTTATGTGCAATACTCATGCCCAGTTACGTTACCGCCGCATCATTAAAGTGGAGGCAGTGTGCATTCTCTGACTTAATCATTAGGTCGTAGGGTGAAGACAAAGCAATAAACCCAAACTGGCTATTCAGGGTTTGGGCTGCCAAACAGTGTTCATGAGGCCCTTTTACTTTCAAATGAATATGGATTGTTGAGCATTTTGTGAGAACTGACTATGTTTTTGTGTTTACAGTAAGATGTGTGTCCTTAGAGAAGACCACACACATTGTCTAGGCTTTTCATAGTTATACTGCTGAAGAAATAAACTAATACTTATTACAAATAAAAATGAACTCTTTGTAATTCTTGGACCAGTTTTATAAACGTTTCCACTAGTGACAGAATGCTTTATACAACAGTTAGTCCTGTCCTTGAATCTGATTGGACGAGAGGCATTCCAAGAGTGCTAATATACATTCCAGCCTACAGTACTGGGGCACTTCACAATTTGCTCACTGCTTCTCTATGTTCATGACTCTCCAAATAGTGGAAATCCCAAAAATTGTGATTTGTCATTCATTTTGAAGAGTGACCACTTCTGGAGATTGCATATTTACGGCAGTAGGTCGTGACAAATGAGCGACTTTTCTGTTATGAGTGAGTCATTCAATTATTGATTCAACTGATTTGGTAAAAATGCACCTTACAAATATGAGATGCTTTACCATCTCCCCACGCTGTCTGAATATGTATGTTATTTGACATAAATGTTGAATTGATGTTAGCTAAATTTGGCGTCACACTGGCAGACTCCAAACAACTTTACTTGGGCCTAGGGTGTCACACTTGCCGATACAAAATGATGGAGGGATGACAGACTCAACTCAACTATCTTTCTCTGATTCCCCATCACGTGAAGCTCGCCAAAATAACAACAGGAGTACTATGTGCGCATAAACAATTGCAATAGAGTGATGCAAATCATGTACTAACTTTACCTTGTGAAAGTGTGTGATTGTATATTTATCCTCGAGGCTTGCCATAAAATGCGCCTGTCCCTATGCAGCTTTTAGTGAATAATGATTTCTGATTTCATAAGTCATTTTAGTGTAGGAGAACCCCAGGAAAAACACTTGGAGACAGAATCACTATGGATTACAATCTGCATTTGCGATCACAGATGAAACGTTCAGATCAGCATGAAGTCTTCTCAGTTCGTCAGTAAAAGAAGCGCATTGGTCACTTGACGATAACACAATAGTCTGTCTTAGCGACAGAAAGATTTTTTTCTAATAATTTTGGTGTGCTTTTCCAGGTGCTGGAACCATTAACTCAGCAGGGAGTCCCGACGGTCAAGGGATTAACTCACTCTCCATCTCTCACCTACTGGCCAACGTTTATGTAAATGAAGCTTACGCTTGAAAATCACTGGAGATGTCGACAAGAAGTGCTTAAACTAGTGTTAACATATTGCATGCGTTCAAAACCTATGTACGTCTGCTGAAAAACAGTGAATTTTTCCATCTGAGACAATTACCCTTTGAAAAATTCATACACTAGATGGCCAAGTACATATAGTTCATAATGCGCATAGTGAAAGTGCACAGTGTAGCTAGTGTGTAATTTAGGACACAACTACAGTCATTCATTTCTAAAACTAGTGATAGAATGTTATATACCAACCCATGTTTGACCATTGTGAGATTAACGTTATAGGCTATAAACCGTAGTGTACCTACTTGGCCAAGAAGTTTACAATTTCCAAAATCTACCGAAACCTTGTTATGGATAATGCATTTTTTTTTTTTTTTTTTTTTTCTGTTTTCAAATATTGTTGAGTGAATCTTCACAAAATATTGTTTAAAATTGTATAATAATTTAATTTCAGCAATTTTGTGTACAGATCATACAGGCTATACTATAAGAATAGCCTATGGCATTGCATTGGCCATCAGCCACCCTGCTTTATTGGCTTTTATTGAGAAGAAGAAGAAAAAAAACATCCATGAACCGCTAGTTTCCACTGTGTGTGCATACATGTTGGCATGGATACACAGACCGCTTCACAAAGCAACTGCTTTATGCTGAAAATATAATAAGCCGATTTTTATTGACTCGATCCTGTTTCCTCCCCCAGTTTCGACAAGATGTACTTACTGACGTTCACATCCCTGGCAACCGGTTATTTCCCAAAGTAGAGTGACCAGGGGCCAGAACAGAGGGCTCTTCAAGTCCGGATGTGATTAGCATAGTGGCACTGACCTTAGCGCGAACTTAATTTTTTATGAATTTTAATCGCTCTTTATTCCAACAGACTCTAAATCAGCCAGCGTTAAGAGCTGTTGTTGGCAGTTAATGTTCTGAAAAACCTTATAGACGGGTTTGTTATCATTTACAGCTGTTGGTGGGAGTTTCAACTCAACCGAACCAAGAGTTGCACTGTGCTTTAAGAATCTGTCGCCATCTGGTGGCCATAGTTTGAACAGCCACTTGGTGCCTATGAACATCAGAAAGGACAGATGCCCCCTACATTCTCACATAAGAACACCTGCAAGCACATCCATTTGCTCTTAATTTGTCGTGGTAGTAATAACCCAAGTACAAATTATAGCACATAAATTATCTAATTATAGAAGAAGCCTTTATTTTTGTCACACATTATACATTTTGCATATATACAGTGACCCCCCCCCCGCATTTCCCAGCTAAGCTGTGGTCAGAGCACAGGGTCAGCCATGATATGGCGCCCCTGGAGCAGATAGGGTCAAGGGCCTTGCTCAAGGGCCCAACAACCCCCGACCTTCTCGTCAGTAACCCAGAGCCTTAACCGTTGAGCCACCACTGCCCCTAAGTAATAAACTTAGAATAAACAAAACCCTTAGGCATAGACTTGAACCCATTACAGCTCATTTTGGGGGGTTCTGTTATGGGTGTAATAGGAATTATGACATAAAGGTGCAGTGATAAAACAATGTACATATGTCATTTCTCAAACTAACCAACCTGTCATTTGATCATATGATCTGTGTGGGAGCAGCTTTGTCCCACACATTGCTGGCATAAGATACAGTATGTGTCTGTTCTGTGACTGAAAAGGGGCAGTGTTGGTGGACAACAAACTGCTAGGCCTGATGCCAGTCACATGAAACACAATTGGCAGTAGTTAAGGTCAGGTTTTTCTCAAGGAAAAACAGCATAGTATGCAGATGCTTGGGGAAAATGCAGAGGAATGCGTGTTTGTGTGCACAAGAAAAGTTGACCTACTCATTTAGGTCACAGCACAATGTAACTGAAGGCAGCCCTTACTAAACAGCTGACAGTCCAGAGTTCCTCAAACTTAAAGTAAATTACCCCTTGTTCAATACAGAGAAAGACTCCTAGACCATGAGAGACTTGTTTTCTTTCTCTCACTAATAGTAATCATTCACTACTTAAAATTAAAGAGAGTAAGTATATAAGCACAAAACTTTTTAGTGAGTTTGTGAATGTATTAGATGCCTTAATTTCACTTTCATTCATCAACTACATGGGGAAATACTTCCATTTATGAATTATGCACACTTGTAATCTTGGGGTTTTGGATACATAAACAGTTTGAATGCAACATAAATGGGGGAAAATGTACAAAGAGAGAATTCTTAGTAAATAAACTTGAAAGGAGTCTCACCACCTACAGTAAGTGTCACATACACTTGCTCTGAAAACAAAGGCATGACCTACTCACATTTTTATACTGCCCCATTTAAATACTTTTTCAGCATTTGATGTCAAAACAGTGGTTGTGTCCCCACCTCCGCCTGCATATAAGCCAATCTAGCTGTTGATCACTGAGATGGGGAACAGAGAACATCCCCTGAGCAAGCTGTCATGTACTTTAAAAGGATGAATGACAGTCAAGGACAACCACAAGTAACAAGGACTGGCGCTTATTACAGTGGTTACACACTAAAGAGAGACAGGCCCATGGCTGACATCTTTGTGAACTATGGTGAAGTTTCAATGGAAATCACGACTGCTTTATCATTAACTGCTTCTGAATACATGTGAAAAAGTAGAAAAGGCTTGAAATACTGTACCAAAACAAATAAAGGAATGAACATGAAGTCGTCCGCCAGGACAGTAAGTGTACTACTCAAAGTTCAATTCACATTTTTATAAAGACCAAAAGAATGCAACTTTTACTTTTCTGACTGTAATCCAAGTCAGAAATGTTCATTTTGGTAGCTTTTTGTCGGGCCACTGTGTAAATGCATAAACATTTGTGTTCCACAAAGTGCAAAGACTGGTTCACTTCCCTGTTCTGATCCATCAGAATGCCAACTGCGTAAACAGATCAGATCTAAACCTAGAAATCTATATGAAAACTACAAAGCCAGCATCAGTACTTAAAGGAACAGTTCACCCAAAAATGATTATTTTTTTAAATAGTAAAGGACTTAAATATTCATCCGTTTCTCACCCACACCTATAATTTCACTTCAGAAGATATACAGGTGCATCTCAATAAATTAGAATGTCGTGGAAAAGTTCATTTATTTCAGTAATTCAACTCAAATTGTGAAACTCGTGTATTAAATAAATTCAATGCACACAGACTGAAGTAGTTTAAGTCTTTGGTTCTTTTAATTGTGATGATTTTGGCTCACATTTAACAAAAACCCACCAATTCACTATCTCAAAAAATTAGAATATGGTGACATGCCAATCTGCTAATCAACTCAAAACACCTGCAAAGGTTTCCTGAGCCTTCAAAATGGTCTCTCAGTTTGGTTCACTAGGCTACACAATCATGGGGAAGACTGCTGATCTGACAGTTGTCCAGAAGACAATCACTGACACCCTTCACAAGGAGGGTAAGCCACAAACATTCATTGCCAAAGAAGCTGGCTGTTCACAGAGTGCTGTATCCAAGCATGTTAACAGCAAGTTGAGTGGAAGGAAAAAGTGTGGAAGAAAAAGATGCACAACCAACCGAGAGAACCGCAGCCTTATGATTGTCAATCAAAATCGATTCAAGAATTTGGGTGAACTTCACAAGGAATGGACTGAGGCTGGGGTCAAGGCATCAAGAGCCACCACACACACAGACATGTCAAGGAGTTTGGTTACAGTTGTCGTATTCCTCTTGTTAAGCCACTCCTGAACCACAGACAACGTCAGAGGCGTCTTACCTGGGCTAAGGAGAAGAAGAACTGGACTGTTGCCCAGTGTTCCAAAGTCCTCTTTTCAGATGAGAGCAAGTTTTGTATTTCATTTGGAAACCAAGGTCCTAGAGTCTGGAGGAAGGGTGGAGAAGCTCATAGCCCAAGTTGCTTGAAGTCCAGTGTTAAGTTTCCACAGTCTGTGATGATTTGGGGTGCAGTGTCATCTGCTGGTGCTGGTCCATTGTGTTTTTTGAAAACCAAAGTCACTGCACCCGTTTACCAATAAATTTTGGAGCACTTCATGCTTCCTTCTGTTGACTAGCTTTTTAAAGATGCTGATTTCATTTTCCAGCAGGATTTGGCACCTGCCCACACTGCCAAAAGCACCAAAAGTTGGTTAAATGACCATGGTGTTGGTGTGCTTGACTGGCCAGCAAACTCACCAGACCTGAACCCCATAGAGAATCTATGGGGTATTGTCAAGAGGAAAATGAGAAACAAGAGACCCAAAAATGCAGATGAGCTGAAGGCCACTGTCAAAGAAACCTGGGCTTCCATACCACCTCAGCAGTGCCACAAACTGATCACCTCCATGCCACGCCAAATTGAGGCAGTAATTAAAGCAAAAGGAGCCCCTACCAAGTATTGAGTAAATATACAGTAAATGAACATACTTTCCAGAAGACCAACAATTCACTAAAAATTTTTTTTTTATTGGTCTTATGATGTATTCTAATTTGTTGAGATAGTGAATTGGTGGGTTTTTGTTAAATGTGAGCCAAAATCATCACAATTAAAAGAACCAAAGACTTAAACTACTTCAGTCTGTGTGCAATGAATTTATTTAATACACGAGTTTCACAATTTGAGTTGAATTACTGAAATAAATGAACTTTTCCAGGACATTCTAATTTATTGAGATGCACCTGTAGATTTAACCACTGGAGTCCTTTGGATTACTTCTATGCTGCCTTTGTGCTTTTTGGAGCTTCAAACTTCTGGCCACCATTCACATTGTATGGACCAACAAGAGCCGAGATATTATTCTAAAATTGTTCACTTGTGTTCAGCAGAAAAAAAGACAGTCATACACATCTAGGATGGCATAAGGGTGGGTAAATAATGAGAGAATTATCATTTTTGGGTGAACTACCCCTTTAAAGAAAATTCAACTTGTGTACCATTTAACTTTTCAAAATGGCAGAATTTTTTGATAGGTACATTATTCATTTGTAACATATGAAGGAAAGATGAACTAAACTCAACCAAAAGTTAAAGCTGAAGTTCTGCACCACTAGTGTCACAAAATAGAACTGCAAAATTACATTTTCAAACAGCTTTTTCACCCACCTGCTGTTGATGAAATAAACAGTGGAACAGAGGCTTACCCCAAACTCATGCCATTGGTCGAGCCAATGTTGTCATGTCGGGCTGGATGAGCCGCTCAAAACAAACAGGGCAATGTTTATAGTGCCAAGAAGGCACAGTTTACAGTTTTTAAGGAAATAAACCTATGAATGGCTTACTTATAGTTATGTCTGCATAATAAGATGGAATAGGAGAAAGTATTTTAAAATAAAAATGAAAAATTAAACACCTCAGCTTTAAACAGTCTTAATTTGCAATTGAGGATTCTCTGAATGTTCTGTACGCTGTGTCAAAAGCCACAATATTAAGTCCCAAGTGAAACAAGCAATGAACAAAACAGGCAAAATACAATATGTAAAAGTAATTTAATTAAAACAATAAAGCTCCAGGTACAATGTCTGGGGACCAGACTCTGGGTGCAATGCTTTTCAATAATCAGAGTAAAAAAAAAATCCAACATACTTACAAATTCACCAAAGCCGATCCTCGCAGAGAAGAGGAAATGACAACAAAAAGATAAGACGAAAACTTTACATTTCACTCGGTCCTTACCTTGTATTGCTGAGTATAACTAAAATGACTATGGCAAGACTAGCCAGGTCACTTCCAAATAAAAAGGCAAATTTACAAATTTCCCTTTCTAAAAACCCTGAAACCTGGTTAAAAAAAATGCAGGCTTGTGTAACTGCCATTAGTCATAGGAGCTACATGTAAGTGTTTGTGTGTACAAAGAGGTTATTTCTTTGCAAAGGAGATTTTCATAGCATTGTTCTGTGTGATCTTAAAGCCTTGCAAAGCTTCTCTGGCTGCACCCGCCTGCACCTCATTGTCAAACTCCACAAAGGCGATATCGTGACGACCAGGTACGAGACGAACTTCTTTGAATCCAGGGAACCTGAGAAGACAGACATCATAAGAGACAAAATATTTTTTTAAATGATCTGGAATTCAGCGCTATAATATGTTACCAGCCCCACTTTGATTAAGGTTCATCATCCACAGCTTTGGAAAAAGCACAAGATTTATAAACAAAGCATGCAATTACTCACTGGTTGAAAAGCATAGATAGCATAAGTTCGTTGGTCTCCTCTGGAAGATTGGTAAGAAACAGGATGTGGTTGGGAGGGTTTTCCGAAACCTACGAACAAAATAAATGTTATGAAAAAATATCAACCGAATACAGGGGATTTATTCTATTTGTAATACATACCTGCTGAGGCATCTGGCCTGGCATTTGTCCTGGCATCATCTGACCTGGTGGCATGGCACCAGGAGGCATCTGTCCAGGTCCCATGCCAGGTGGTGGCATCATACCAGGTGGTGGCATGTAGGGAGGCTGGCCAGGCATTGGCATCATGCGAGGGGCTTGACTCATGGGAGGCATTCCCTGTAAAAGACACACAAACATTAAATACATACATCAATAACAGCCTTAAAAAAGATCAAGTGACACAAATTGAATTCTATACGGTTGACCAGTGAAGCCGCCACTCCAAAGATCATAACTATACTAACAGGCACAGCTGCAGGTACTCCAGCCATAGCAGGTGTGGCAGAAGCATTCTTTTTCCCAGCAGCATCAGGACCCTTAGGCTTTTTCTTCTCTTTCTTACGGTCACGCTCCACAAATGTACCCTTCATCTTTGCAATAATGTCAGAATCCTGCTTTGCATACTGAATACGCTGTGAAACACATTGAATAAATGCACTTTAGGCCAGACATTGGTTTAATGTAACCAAACACAGATTGCTTTATTAGCACCTTATGCAAGATTAATAGGATCATACCATAGGTTTATCATAAAACGGGAAGCCCTGCATAGAGCGCAGAGCGTTGGAAGCACTGTTGATCTCCTTGAAGATCACAAAGGCCTGACCCTTCATTTTCAGTGCAGTGGAAACAAGGATGTCCAGGATTTGTCCAAACTGGGAGAATATAGCATAAAGCGACTTCTTCAGTTCTGTTAAAGGAGAAAAAGGACAGATCGCTCAGAACATTGGTGTGAAATCAATGTAAAACAAAGCTAGAAAACAGCCGAAGGAACATCCATACCATCTTTTTTGATCTTCTCGTTCAAATTGTTGATGTAAATAGTGTGGTTCAGACGCATCTCCTGGCCAGCCATGATTCTGTAATAGAAAAACACATATTAAAACCTCTCCAGGGAATATGAAACATCAACAAGCGTCCATCAAACAGCTGAAATGTAAAGAGAAAAGCAGCTCAATAAAATGACTTCTGAATGACCAACTAAACTTTCCCCAACTTTGTACTGAGAACACAGCAAAAACTGGAAGCCAATCGAAGTATAGTCAAAAGTCATGAATCATGAAGATACAGAAAGTGATTTATTCTAAATTAAGCTAGAGTAAACTGTAAAACTGTGCATGACCGATCTACCTCGTTGCTCAAAGAGGAGCTAGCGTGTTAGCTAGCTGATTAGCATTGCAACGTTACTTTAATGAAATACAATTTATCTAGCGAAAGCAAACGTGTATTTTGAAATAAAATAAGACAAACTACATTCCCTTAATTCAACATAGACTAAATTTACTCACATTATTAAACGAGCTCAAAACAGCGTGACACTTGAAAAAATGAACGCTACAAATCAAGAGAGGGAAAAAAAGCACGCTGCATCTCCTAGAAACCCCGCCTTCCCGAAAATATAAGGATTCGATTGGACAGAAGGTCTTTCAGCGAACCTGTCGATTGGTAGCCCAGTAACATCCGGTTATTAGACCGTTTTTGATTGGCTACTTTGGAGGAGGCGGTTCGTGTTGCTGTGAACTCATTGGTGCGTTGATGGCAAAGCTCTTTATTTTGTTCGGGTGTCACTTTGAACCAGGGCTGTTCGATTGCAGACATTTGGAAATCGACTCTGATTCCTAGTTTTGGAATCAATGGAATCGATTCCAAGAGTTGATTCAAGACTCATTTTTTCAATTCCGAAAAAAAAAAAAAAAAAAAAAAAAAACGGTAAAGTTAAATATCATAATAAACGGTATCTGGGATACATCCCCAGACATGCATACTTCCCCCCAATGAAATGCACTCTCTCTACCAAAACATATTTTTGAACGCAACTGTGCTCAACTCATAAGGAAAAGGACATTTTCCCTGTGCGTCATCACTACAATTGGTGTTCTTTGCACTATTTATAATATCATGAACAACATTTACTACTAATAGGTCCATTCTAAAATTAAATCAGGGCCTATATGCACATACCAAATCCCATGAGATACATTTCGATTTCCTATGAGTATTTCGAAGAACTACCGCAAATAATCTTAAAAGCACCATTTTACCTACATTGAAAATGTCTGTTATTGCTCACGAGTTCTTGTTTAGAAAGAGGTTTAAATGATAATGTACAGTAACTGTCTACTACCTTTTGTACACAATAAAATGTCCAAACAATACACTTCAGTTTTATTTAACAATCCAGTTTGTTGTGGTTTATTTCATACAATATATAAAAAATATATTTCATAACGTGTATTAAAAAATGTTGTCTTGAATTTGATTTCATAAAATAATTTTAATGTAAAATGGTGTAAAATGTAGGCTAGTTAATATATATATACACACACACACATACACTACACTTGACTGAAATGTTTCTCATGATCTTAAAAATCTTTTGATTTGAAGGCATAAGATTAAATGTTTGAAATTAGTTTTGTAGAAAAAATATAATTGTGCCAACATAAACAGCACTGTGGCAGCAGTGGAGTCATTCAGGTTCCTGGGCACTACCATCTCACAGGACCTGAAGTGGGAGACCCACATGGACTCCATTGTGAAAAAGGCCCGGCAGAGGTTGTACTTCCTTCGCCAGCTGAGGAAGTTTAACCTGCCACAGGTGCTGCTGATACAGTTTTACTCAGCAGTCATTGAGTCTTTCCTCTGCACTTCAATAACTGTCTGGTTTGGTTCAACTATGAAATCAGACATCAGAAGACTTCAAAGGACAGTTCGGACTTCTGAGAGGATAATTGGTTGCCCCCTGCCCTCCCTTCAAGAACTATACACTTCCAGAGTGAGGAAAAAGGCTGGAAAAATCACTCTGGACCCCACTCACCCTGCCCACTACCTTTTTGAACTGTTGCCTTCTGGCCGACGCTTCAGAGCTCTGAGCACCAGAACCATCAGGCACAGGAACAGTTTTTTCCCTCAGGCTATCCATCTCATGAACAGTTAAATTGCCCCATTGAGCAATAACTATGTGCAATACACAGTTTAGTCTTTCTTATATTTATCCAACACATCCAACCTCTTCTACCATTTCATTCCTCTGAAGAGAGAGAGAAAAAAAAAACATGTGCACTGTACATAATAGATTTGAATTTGCACTGTACATAACAGATTTTATTAGATTTGCACTACCCATGTGTATGTGTGTGTGTATGTATGTGTGTGTCTGTACGTATGTGTATAATTCATTTTTATTTTTTATTATTATCTATGTCTTGCTGCTGTTTTTGTATTGTACACTGGAAGCTGCTGTCACCAAGACAAATTCCTTGTATGTGTAAGCATACTTGGCAATAAAGCTGATTCTGATATTAATTTCATTATAAAACTAAAATGTAATAATAAAAAAAAAGTTTTTGAAATTGATGACTTGGACCAAATAATAAAGAAAAGCAGCCAATAAGTGCCCAACATAGACGGGAACTCCTTCAATACTGTTTAAAAAGCATCCCAGGGTGATACTTCAAGAAGTTGGTTGAGAAAATGTCAAGAGTACATTTCTGCAAAATCTAGGCAAAGGGTGAGTACTTTGAAGATGTTAAAATATAACACAGTTTTGATTTATTTTGGATTTTGTTTAGTCACAACATAATTCCCATAGTGCCATTTATGTTATTCCATAGTTTTAATGACTTTACCATTATTCTAAAATGTGAAAAAAATAAATAAAATAATAATGATAATAATATTATATATATATATATATATATATATATATATATATATATATATATATATATATATATATATAAAGAATGAGTGTTTCAAAACTTTTGAACGGTAGTGTATATATATATAATATGTATGCAAAAGGTTTTAAAACACTGTAAAAATGTTGAGAACGAGTAGAGAAGCGTTAGATTCTCGCTTTTAAGTGCAGCACATCGATCATTTAGACTTGAACATATTTATTGATGTGAACTAGGACGCTAACTTAACTCTGCCATCTCCTTGTTGTAGACTTGAGTTATAACATCGGGGAAGTTGTTACTGTATGTCAATTTACTGTCACAAATTTGGCATGTTAACTGATTATAAATTTAATCCAAAGTAAAATACCGGCCAACTATACTGGAAAGTAGATGTGTTGAAGGGCTTGTGTGATTACTTCATACAGATGAACAACAGAGCGGATTAACAGATGCTGACGGACAACAAAAGACTCAAAATGCAGTCATTTTATAAGACTTTTGTAAATTGTATTAGTGCTGTTGTGCTTCTGAAATGTGTAGTAGTTCAGTGGTCGAGGAAATAAACACAGTCTGAAAATATTAACCGGTTTCCCCAAAAGGAATCGAGTCCAGCTTTGGAGTCGATTCCAACGTTTCGAGTCGATTCTCAATTCCCAACGCCTCAGAATCGAGGAGTCGATTCTTTTTGGAATTGATTCCCAGCCCTACTTTGAACAGAAACGTGTAAAATGCTGCTTCTAGGAAATATATCGTTCAATATATTGCTTTTAATTGTATTTGTTAGGAGAGGTATCTGCATACATTTTAAACATGTTAAACTTATATAGCCTGTATTTTTGTTATTTGTTTGGACTCACGAACATAGGTTTATGTCCTTATTTGATATTCCTTTGGTAGGAGCACAGACTTTGCCTTACTGCTGAGACAAGAACCGGTTCGTTCAATTTGGCAAATATTTGCATGTGTATTCATTGCAACATTATTTTGATATCACATTATTTGACACCTCATCGAAACTTGTGTATATGGCATGCTCATGAGGCTATGTCATTTACAATACTCTATATATGTTGCTTTATGTTCGTTCGTTCAATCGCAAAAACGGGTCTTCTTGCCCATTAGTGCCTGTGGAAAGTTTTTAATTCACTCTTATCAATTATTCCACAGTGTGAATGCTTATTAGAGCGGTATGCCAGCGGAGAACCTTGCAGCACCCCCTCCAGCCCAACTCCCACCTCAACCTTCATCTTCATCATTCACTCGCTCAGTGTCAAGCAAGAAGTTTTACCAGGCTATTGCTGAAGGAAAGGCCCCTGTAGAGGGGGACCATGAAGAGGCAAGGATTATTATTGGACAAAGAGACAGCAGGTGAGGTACAGATCAAAATGGCATGCAGCAAAACTTTTCTTTTAAACTGAAACTCTGCATACTAACTAATTTCATCACACCATTTCTCCATGAAGTTTTAGGAAGGATCTACAGTGGTTGCTCTTCAATAAATATGTGCCTTTGCTCATTCAAGATGGTCCATAGTAAGTTTTCAATGCACTAATCCAGTGCCAGAAACAATTTCCTAGAACGGCACAATTTGAGTCAATCAAACGCCACTTTTTAAACACATCACTGCTATTGTTTAACTGATTGAAAAGTTTGTGTGGCTACATATCTGTGTTCTGTTAGATAATGATATTTAATTGCTCTTGTTTGTGACCTAAGATGTGGTCTTGTGGCCTTATGGATGGCAACGCATTTACTGCAACCTCCAGACATGGTATCCATGGAGACAGTGACCCAGGCTGCAAAAGACAAAGGCTACACTGCATAAGAAGAAATGTTTTCTGGTACTTAGTTAACCACCTCTTTTAAAGGTAGCGGTCATACTCAGACAAAACATAATTTAAGACATGACTGTTTTTTTTTTTTTTAATGGATTGATGAGTACATGCACTTTTGCATTAACATGTAGAAGAAACTGGACACACTGTTTGGCAATAGTCTTAAAAGGGTAGTTCACCCAAAAATGAAAATGTTCTAACCATTTACTCACCCTCATGCCATCCCAGATGTGTAGGACTTTCTTTCTTCTACTGAACACAAACAAAGGTTTTTTAAGCATATAGGTCCATACAAAAGCAAGTCAACAGAGTCCAAAGCTCAAAATGCACATAAAGGCAGCATAAAATAATCCATAAGACTCCAGTGGTTAAATCCATGTCTTTAGAAGCGATATGACAGGTGTGGGTGAGAAACACCAATATTTAAGTCCTTTTTGTAATATAAGTTCTCCTCCCTGCCCAGTAGGTGGCGATATGCACAAAGAATGTGAATTGCCAGAAACAAAAGAAGAAGAATGTGGAGATGAAAGTGAAAGTGGAGATTGATAGTAAAAAAGGACTTAAATATACTTCAATCTGTTTCTCACCACATTAATCATATCGCTTCTGAAGACGTGGATTTAACCACTGGAGTCTTATGGATTACTTTTATGCTACCCTTATGTGCTTTTTGGAGCTCCAAAGTGCTGGTCACCATTCATTTGCATTGAATGCACCTACAGAGCTGAGATATTCTTCTAAAAATCTTCATTTGTGTTTAGTAGAAGAAAGAAAGTCATTCACATCTGGCATGGCATGATGAGAGAATTTTAATTTTTGGGTGAACTTTCCCTTTAAGAATATCTGTGGTTTTGTAAAACATGCCAGTGCTTTTTTAGACATTTACATGCTGTAGCTTTTTTCCTTTTTTTTTTGCTGTTTGGAATTAGCCAGTGACATGGCCAAGCTGGCAGATGAAGTATGCGGGTGCAGAGTTCAGAGGTTATCAGGGGGCATGATGGGAGACAACACTGCTGTCATTCTTAAACACCTCACTGACGGGCAGCCTGTCCTCATACCATATCTTTACTGCTTACGTTTTTGATTGAGTCCATATTCACATAGAAATGTTTCATATGCATATTACACTGTATAATATTTATTTTATAGATTGCAGTTCTTTCCTTGACTGCTTTGTCACAGATATGATGAGGATTTTAATCATGAGCCCTGTCTACGCAAAGGCCACAAAGCCCATTGGGCAGTTGTCTCAGGTGAGACAAATTAATCAACCAACAAACAAACTCATCAGTTTATGAAGTTAAACCATAATAAAGTGATTTGATTTGATTTGATTTGATATTTTACTATTTTTTGCAGGTATATTACCGGGTTTAAGACAGGGGTGTGTGGACAGCGAGCAGTTTCCACCTGATGTCATGCTGCCCTGGCTGTATCTCTCTCAGAATGGGGCTGTCATTTCATGGCCCACTGATGGCATTGGCTAAACAGGGGAAAGTCTACGTTACCAGCTGTGGTAGTTTGAGACAGTTGCACAGAGCAATGCTCAGCTCAAGGTAATTGACCCTCAGAGAGCCAGTGATGGAATGTGTTATGTGCTTCCTCGTGGTGGCGTGCAGGAAGGTCTTGTAGGTCAAGTGGTGCTGCTTCACACTAATACACTGATGGGCTGATCAAGAATAGCACCAAATACACATTTAAAGACTATATGAGCTCTTTAGAGTTGGCTGCCAATGGTTTTGCAAACCCTGTATTTCAGTCTTTATCCACTAGGTGTCCTACATTTCATTTATAAAGAATGCTAAACTAAATGACAATAAATGGGGGGACTCTAAATGAAATATCATACAGTTAAAGGAATCGTTCACCCAGAAATGAATATTCTCTCATCATTTACTCACCCTCATGCCATCCAAGATGTGTATGGCTTTCTTTCTTCTGCTGAACACAAATAAAGATTTTTAGAAGAATAAATCAGGATCCCCAAGGAGACTGCTGTGTCAAGATTTATAGTGAAAAAGGTGTTATGGTTTGGTCTGTTCTCTCCCAAAACCGATTGGCAGTGTTGTGTAAAGTATCCATTCACCATACTTAAGTAAAAGTAAAGATACCTTAATGGAAATTGACTCAAGTAAAAGTTAAAGTAGATCATGAGAAAAATACTTAAGTAAAAGTAATAAAGTAACTGATATTAAATCTACTTATCAAGTAAATTGCATTAATTACAGCACAGCTTATTGTACCCATGGCAACTTATTTGAGTGGTGGTGCCGTGCTTGAGTCAGTATTAGGAGTTAACTCAAGAACTACTCTCACCAATTCAGCCAGTAAACAAATGTATTATTCATATGGTGCAATATTGTTAAAGTAAACAATATGAATTAATGGTGCATGTCTGAATGATCGTATTTACAAGATGAGAGCAAATGAACGCTACCATAAAGCTGTAATTACCAATGTGATTTTCTTCGAGCACCAGTTTCCGAGCTGAGTGCGTGTCAATTAAAGAATCATGGCAAGAATCAAGCAAAGTGGTATTGGACATAATTCTGTTTTACTTGTGGATTTTGACTGTACAGTTAAGATTTTATGCATTTTTGTACCATTGATGAATAATAAAGCTTGGCAGAAAATAAGATTAATTGAGCTGGCTTATGAGGTGACAGGCTTCTGAAACAAAACATAATTTATCAGTTTATGTAGTGGCACAAGAATGATAAAATAAGGTTGATAAAGCATCAATTAAAAGCATTAAACTATGTGAATCATAGCAAAAAAGAAAAGTGAAAAAAAGAGATCACCCCCCCTCCCCCAGAAAATTGCAAAATGGGCCTATTCTTTCCTACAAAAATCACTTGAACGATCATTACATCACAATTACGACTTCTGAACTCATAAGCAACCACCCACCCTAGCAACTGCATAGCAATGTTTTAAAAACACAGAAAACAACTTAACAACAACCTGGCAACCACCCAGAATAGCCTAGCAACTGCATAGCAATGTGCTACAGACATAGAGAACAACTTAGCAACAGCATAGCAACAACCTGGCAACCACCCAGAACACACTAGCAATCACAAACTGTAGCAATGCACTAAAACACAGAGCAGAGCAGAGCACCAATATGCCCCAGCAACCACCCAGAACACCCTAGTACCACAGAATAGCAAAAAGTACTGAGAACACCCTAGTTTCGCTTAGGCAAGCACCATTCACATCTTCTTCAGAAAAATGTAGGCTAAAAAATAATTATTCTTCTGTTACTGTTTCAGGTTAAATGCGTTTCGCAAATGTTATTGTTAGAAATTTGTTAGACATGAGTGCATATGTTCATTATTATTATTATTAACCTTTATTTAACCAAGAAGTCCCTTGAGATTAAATCTCTTTTTCGAGGGAGACCTGGCCAAGAAAGCACACCATACAAGATAAAAAAAGTTATAAGGTCAACACAACAAAAACAGACATAAGACCAAAATAAGACACATTAATGAAAACAATGGACTATGATTACATAATCCAGCTTATGCATAGCAATTGCACTCTTCAGTCATACAATTTTTTATCAAAGATTTGAATTCATCCTAGGTAACAAAGTGATTAAGATGTAATGTGTTCTGGAGGGAGTTCCATGACCAAGGCGCAAAATAAGAATAAGCTGTTTTACCAAGATCAGAGCAAATCCTGGGTACCCTGTATAGTAGCCATCTAGAGGAGCAAGAATCATAACAGCTATTGATGAGTGACAGAAGATTGCACAAATAAGGAGGTAGTTTTCCCTGTATGGCTTTATAAATAAAAAATACCAGTGATGCTGTCTCCTTGAGCTTAATGAAGGCCATGAGACCAAATTATAAAGTACAAAATGATGTGTACAAGACAATGAATTGCTTATAAAACGAAGAGAACAATGATACACAGAGTCTAAATGGCGAAGTATAGAGGAAGCAGCATGCATGTAAATAATATCTCCATAATCTAGAACACTTAAGAATGTAGCCTGTACAAGCTTTTTCCTAACTGCTAAATTAAGGCAGGCCCTATTTCAATAATAAAAACCCAGCCTAACCTTCAGCTTCTTCACTAGGTGTTCAGTATGCACTCTAAAAGAGAGCCTATCATCCACCCAGATACCCAAGTACTTATAAGATGATACTTTTTCAGTTGAGTCCCCTCCTGAAGTATAAATGCCAACAATATCTGAGGTCTGGGAGTGGGCTCTAGAAAAGATCATAAATTTGGTTTTCTTAACATGAAGTACCAGCTTAAGATCGTACAGTGAGACTTGTAGCTTTTGAAAAGCAAGCTGAAGATCAACAACAGCCTGGTTCAGAGAAGAGGCAACTGAGTAGACTATCGTATCATCTGCATAAAGATGCACTTTAGCTGTAGACATGTCCCACCCAATGTTGTTGATAAAAACAGAAAATAACACAGGGGCTAAAATTGAACCTTGGGGGACTCCCTTAGAGATTTCCAAAAAGCTTGACTTATGTTCATCTGTGTATACACACTGGGTTCTATCTGCAAGGTAGTTCTTAAACCAGTCTATAGCCTTGTCAAACAACCCGACATCACTGAGTCTGCCTAACAGCAGCTCATGGTCAACAGAATCAAATGCCTTTGACAGATCAACGAATAGGGCAGCACAATGCTGTTTTCTGTCCAAGGCATTGATAATGTCATTTGTTACCAACATAGCTGCAGATATGGTACTATGACCTGACCTAAAACCAGACTGTCTTTCACTTAAGATATTATTGTTAGCCAAGAATTGTTTCAATTGAGAGTTTACTTGAGATTCTAGAATCTTGGCAAGAGTAGAGTTTGGATAGTTGTTTAAATTTGAAAGGTCCCCACCCTTCGGTAAAGGAAGAACATAAGCTGCTTTCCAGATTTTAGGGATGGTATTAGTCTGGAGACTCTGATTAATCATTTGAGCAATCGGCTCAGCAATAAAATCAGCTGAAAGCTTTAGAAGATAAGGATCCAAATTGTCAGGTCCAGGCGACTTTTTTGGATCAGTAGCCTTCAAAGCTTTACAGATCTCCACACTAGAAACAGGTCTAAATACAAAGGGGTCCCTATAGGTAAATCAGTACATGATAAAAATGTTATAAATTTAGAATTAGAGCTCCCCAATCCTGCTACATATGTATTAAGAATATACCCCACTGATATAAAATGCTCGTTAAAATGCCTAACAATTTCATCTTTACACTTAATTTCAGTTGAATTAACCAAAATGTGCTCAGGGAGGCCTAGAGTGGAATTGAGACATGACAATGAATTGATCTGTTTCCAGAATTTAGTAGGATTGGTTAAATTTTCTGAAATAGATTTTAAGTAATATTCTGACTTTGATGTTTTAGTCAGACTTGTACATTTATTTCTCAGGGCTCTAGAGGAAGTCCAATCAGCAAGGGAGTTCTAGCCTTGGCCCATGAGACGTTCCTCCCAGAGATCCTACATTTCTTTATAGGGGCATGCTTATTACAAATCGACATGAAAGAATTGTAAAAATGTTCCCATGCATACTCCACATCATGGATTAAACTGACTCTTCCAATATCACTATTGTATAAATCATGCAGAAATGCTTGTTTTTCAAATCTTAAAAAATACCTTTTAAAAACATAACGAGGTTTTAACTTGGGTAATTCTAAGTTTCTTACACAGGCAATGGCACAATGATCACTGACATCATTACAGAATACTGCTGTTGAAGTATATTTGTGAGGCACCTTTGTAATAATGAGATCCAGTAGAGTGGATTTATTTAGATCTTTTGGGTTGAGCCTAGTAGGAGCATTAATAAATTGCGTGAGATTTAAAGAATCACACAGTTCCTTAATGCAATCAGAAGCAGAGGAAAGCCAATCCCAATTTAGATCACCAATGAGAATGCATTCAAAGTCAATTAGACTGTGTAAGGCATCAGAAAGAGTAGAGAGGGCTTCTTTTGTCGCTAATGGTGGTCTATAACAGACAATGACAGTAAAGTGAAGATCTTTAGATATATTTACCTTAACAGCAAGCAGCTCAATCTGTCTGGCTTTAGATATAGACTGTGATATGGAGCTACAAAATTTAGATTGAACATAAATCGCCACTCCATCACCTTTATCAACTTTATTGGATCTATAAACACTGTAACCATCAATTGCAATCACATTATCAGGTATTGATTTCTTTAACCAAGTTTCTGATAAAACCATAATATCCATATCCGTTGTAACAACCCAAAGATTTATCATGTCCATTTTGGGAAGAAGACTTCTAACATTAAAATACACAAGGCCAAAACCAGATCTACTTTTAAAGTCTGTCGGCATAAGTATATTTTGCATAGATCCAGGGTTTGGTTGCACATTCCCAGATAACAATAACAACAACATAACAATACATTTTAATTTCCCAGTATGTGTATTGGTAATATAATCAGTGTCTCTGGCAATAAAATGCAGAAAGACCTTTGGCATAGTGAGAACGTCATTCAAAGCTTTCAAAGATTGTAGGTACAACAGAATGCTCACTTGTGTTTGGGAGTTATAAAGCTTTTGCTGTTGCATGGGGTGAATTTCTTGATGTTGATGATTAAGTGAGTCTCTGGTCAAGGAATTTATAAGACTTAGAGAGTGAGACGATGAATATCCACTCACCAAATCCAGTCCAGCATGACCAAGGAGACACATCTTAATTAATAGAAAAACCAGCACATACATAATGCCTGTGTTGAAAACTGCAGAGCATAGAGAAACAAATGCTCAGATGGCTTTGTTGTAATGAACTGTTGGCCTCAGGATAAAGAGTTGTTAAGAAAGCACATGGAGTAGCAATGCAGGATCCACCGAGTCAGCCGCATGGGTCTATACAGGGGCTCACAATACAGAAGAATATCCAGGAATATCCAGTTACATTCAGCCTTGTGTGGTCACTGATAAATCAATAGCAATGCAATAGGCAGGCTGGGTGATTAACATAAGCCAGGTCACTGCCAACTCACTAAGTCTTCTAGTACCAAGCAGCACCAGCAATAAATTCCACTCAGATTTGAATTGTTGAGGAAAAAAAAGAGAGAGTCCACTAAGCACTAGATGTAAAATGTTACTGTCCTTGGCTGGATTGTCACTATAAAATACATAAAAACACATAAAACAAAAATAACATTTAGAGCTCACATGCAGGCACACAAACAAAGGACAGGACTGGCGGCCATCTTAATAATTTAATATAATAATTAATAATAATAATAATAATACATAATAATAATAATAATAATTTTATTTATTTATCACACATTATACATTTGCACATATACAGTGAAATTCTTTTTTTTCACATATCCCAGCTAAGCTGGGGTCAGAGTGCAGGGTCAGGGAATTGGCTTATACTGTATACACACTGTACCTTGGTTTAATGTAAAAGCTAACTACATTGATTGACTTAATATGAACAGGTCTCCTGGAAAGGCGGGAGACTGATGGCACACTTCATCATAATTTCACAGCGTTCATAATGTTTAAGCCAAAACGTATCAAATTAATTCAAAGTCAAAACACAGAATAAAACTTACATGAGCATTTTCTTCTCTTCCCTAGTGCAGACAATGCAACAAGCACTGTTCGACGTGCGCTTCCTTGTGATTTTGATTCAGATTCGTGATTCGCAAAACAAATAATTTATACCATGTTTTGAATCTTTTTGACCTATTCAAAGGAATAAAATGGTCAAGTTTTGACTCAAATGATTTTTTCGTAAATCAAACATCACTATCGCTGATCCTCATGCTATTTATTTTTTGTGGTAAAAGCATTAATTTTTTTTAAAAAAATGTAAAATGTTTATACTCAAGTACATACAGTATATTCAAAAACTGTATACTAAAGTACAGAAATGAAGTATTTGAACTCCGTTATTATACACCTCTGGCGACTGGATCGCTTCAGAAGACATGGATTAAACCACTTGAGTTTTATGGATTAATTTTATGATGCTTTTATGTGCTTTTTAGAGCTTCAAATTTTTAGTACATTCACTTGCATTATATGGACCTACAGAGCTGAAATATTCTTCTAAAAATCTTTGTTTGTGTTCTGCGGAAGAAAGAAAGTCATCCACATCTGGGATGGCATGAGAGTAGAGGGTATGAGAGTAAATGATGAGAGAATTTCCATTTTTGGGTGAACTATTCCTTTAAGTTCCTTCAAAACTTGAAGACAAATGCAGAAGAGAGTAATTATATTATTTGCTCATGGACCGTATTCAAAGCAGCGCCATATTTAATTTTTGACAGTAATAAAAACTATGCTCTGAGGCTGTACAGTCTCTTCAATAGGTTGTACTGTTGTTTGTGGTGTTCAAATCAAATCAGATCAAATCACTTTGTCACACAGCCATATACACAAGTGCAATGGTGTGTGAAATTCTTGGGTGCAGTTCCGATCAACACAGCAGTCGTGACAGTGATGAGACATATACCAATCTACAATAACATAAAATTAACACAACACAATTTAAACATCTGATATACACATAATTACACTCAACAATATACAAATAATAACATACACTGCACAGTATACAATACGCACTATATAGATACACATTATTCAATAAAAATAAAAAATATATAAAAAAGTATATTTAGTATATATAGAATGTACAGTATTGTACTGTATTGACATTCAGGCTGTCGGTTGATAGTCAGTTGTTAAGAGAGAATATAATATAATAATAATATAATTTATGACAGTCCGGTGTGAGATATAAGAGTAAGGGTAATAAAGTGCAGTGCTGATGTATTTTGATCGTGGGAGATCAAGAGTTCAGAAGTCTGATTGCTTGGGGGAAGAAGCTATCACGGAGACGGCTGGTGCGGGTCCTGATGCTGCGATACCGCCTACCTGATGGTAGCAGTGAGAACAGCCCATGGCTCGGGTGGCTGGAGTCTCTGATGATCCTCCGAGCTTTTTTCACACACCGCCTTGTATATATTTCCTGGAGGGAGGGAAGCTCACCTCCGATGATGTGTCTGGCAGTTCGCACCACCCTTTGCAGTGCTTTGCGGTTGTGGGCGGTGCTATTGCCGTACCAGGCGGAGATGCAGCCAGTCAGGATGCTCTCTACAGTGCTGGTGTAGAACCGTGTGAGGATGTGGCAGTTCATTCCAAACTTCCTCAGCCGTCTCAGGAAGAAGAGACACTGATGAGCCTTCTTCACAACGACTTTAGTGTGGATGGACCATGTGAGTTCCTCAGTGATGTGGACACCCAGGAACTTGAAGCTGCTGACTCTCTCCACTGGTGCTCCATTGATGGTGATGGGACTGTGTTCTCTGTCTTTTCTTCTGAAGTCCACCACAAGCTCCTTTGTCTTACTGACGTTGAGGGAGAGGTTGTGCTCCTGACACCAGTGTGTCAGAGTGTGCACCTCCTCTCTGTAGGCTGTTTCATCATTGTCAGTGATCAGACCTACAACCGCCGTGTCATCAGCAAACTTAATGATGGCATTGGAGCTATGTGTTGCCACACAGTCATGTGTGTACAGGGAATACAGTAGTGGGCTGAGAACACAGCCCTGTGGGGCTCCAGTGTTGAGGGTCAGTGAGGAGGAGATGTTGCTGCCTATTCTAACCACCTGGCGTCTGCTTGACAGGAAGTCCAGGATCCAGCTGCACAGTGAGCTGTTTAAGCCCAGAGCCCGGAGTTTCTCATCTACCAGTGTTGATTGTTCTGCTGAAGAAACACTGAAAAAAAAAAATCTTTAAAAAAATAAATACAAATCAGTACATTTAAAAACTGCCAAAAACACAGCCTTTGTACAGTTTTATACAGCTCATGCCATTGAAGAGACTGTACTTTTATTCCTTACAGCCTGGTTTTCATTCCCATAAAAAATGAAATATTAGAGGGTTCAAAATGAGGTGGATTATAATTATTTTAGTCATAATCCTATACTTTTTTGTTGTTGTTGTTGTTTAGTAGAGGTTGGATTGAAATGAATTTCTCTAATAAGCAAATGCAATATTAAAGAACAAACTGGCCTTTTCTCCCATTTTCTCATTTTGAAATGCAGATGCTTCTCTCTTCTATTTGTGGTCCCCTGCTAACTCATTCATTTTGACTCTGACCATTTTATATATTTAAACAGTTTAAAAAAAATCTTTAAAATCTTTTTTTTTGATATGTGAACCAGTGTTACGTAATCCCATGCTTTATGAGCCGACTTGAACATAAGGTTCAGCACAAAACAAACGGTGTTATGCAACATCATTTATTTAACCACAAATATGTTTGTACATGTCTTGCACTGATGACCCTCTAATAGGACAAAGTGTTATGATAATAGCGGTTATGCCATCCAGAGGTTTCAGAACCATTTCAGTCATGTGTTTTGCAACTTGAGGAAGGGCTCCTCTGAACAGGATATTATGACAGAGGAAACGTCACATGGCAGGAATAGAACATTTACGGTAACCAGGTCAGTCGCCAGTATACTTGTAATCCAAATCTTACAGTTGTTTTGATTACACTCTACCCCTTATTCTCAAAAACCTTTTATTAAATGGCAGTCTCTCTTATAAAGCAATGTTGAATCAGGAAGAGCAAAACATTAAATAATATTAGTTCCAGTTTATTGGATTGGCTTTCAAGACAACAGACATTTAAGGACATTTGAGTACAGAAGCACAGAATGTCCCTATTGCAAATAAACTTTTGTCTCACTTTGTACAAAATAGGCCAAGACAACCCACCGAGGCAGTACACTAGCCATTTCTCTTCCCTGCATAAACCATCCATCTTAAAACATGCAGTACAGTAGTTCGAAACAAGTTTTAACAATTTGAACAATGCATAATACTTAATATTATCTGTAAACAAGGCAATGGATCTCAGAGAGGAATGTTTGATTATGAGCACTGTCTCCACATTCAGAATGAACATACTGGAATGTTGTGCTAGAATGTTGACAGATAAACCAGCAGACAGTGTGCAGATCTTCACAAATCCAAAGAACTACAATCTGTGAAGCTCTAACACTCGAAAGAAAAACAAATGGCGGTATGTTCTGTAAACAAATGTCAACATAACTCAAGCTGGCTAGGTGAGTTAATAACTTTAATATGTTTGTGGCATTGTGCAAGAGGATATTATCTTCTAATGTCTATCTCTAAAATCAAATATTTCTGGATTACAGCCTGTGGCATGAAGCAAACAGGCTCGATTGAAAAAGTTTTTTTCTTTTTCTCTCACACTTACACAGCACCTAATTTGAGAACAAATGTGGATAACACACTCTCACGGCTAAATTGTAAGGATTCGTACGACTTTTCTAAATTTGGCTAATTCGTATGTTGTCGTGTGACTGCACTCGTTTGAATTCCTATGACTTTCACTACAGCCAATGACGTCGCTGGACATCGTTTCCATCTAATACGTGACAATTAACTTATTTCCGTGTTAGACATCCGGGAATTTGCAAGTGATGAAGTCGTACGAGTTTATGCGAACAACCTTGTGCGAGACCATACGAAATAGCCAACTCCTAAATTATGTATGAATTTTCATGAGATCGGGTTGAATGTGGATGACATCAGCGGCCACAATTTTCATCAGCTGATATGCTACACAGTTTTCCATTAGATAATTTCAGAGATTAACCTGTCAGATTTGGTCTCCAAGCAAATACAATTTTTTGATGTCATCATGAATATCAAGCTGTAGTCCAGGAGCGCCTGCTGTGATGTGGAGGTCATTTGGGCTTAATGATGTACTAAACAAAAGCTAGGAAAGTGATCTAGAAACATTTAGGCTTCTAAATGGTTGGTGGTGCAGATAAAGAGGGCGAACCTTTGAAACCCAATTATACTACACTTGCACACATTGCACACATTTGGCTAACGCAGAAACTAAACCATGACTAAAACTGTGCTAGGTTATCACTGCAAACAGTCAGTCTGAGAGATCACCTCAGAAAATAAGTTACCAAGTGTAAAAAACAAAACTTAATTTAACAGGTCAAACTATTCAGTTGAAGCACATAGAATTGTAGAGTGTTGATGAGATCAATCATACTTGTTAGCTTACACTAACGGTCAAAAGTTTTGAAACACTTGACTGAAATGTTTCACATGATCTTAAAAATCTTTTGATCTGAAGGCGTATGCTTAAATGTTTAAAATTAGTTTTGTAGACAAAAATATAATTGTGCCACCATATTAATTTATTTCATTATAAAACTCAAATTTAATAAAAATAAAAAAAAGTTTTTGAAATTGATGACTTGGACCAAATAATAAAGAAAAGCAGCCAATAAGTGCCCGACATAGATGGGAACTCCTTCAATACTGTTAAAAAGCATCCCAGGGTGATACCTCAAAAAGTTGGTTGAGAAAATGTCAAGAGTACATTTCTGCAAATTCTAGGCAAAGGGTGACTACTTTGAAGATGCTAAAATATAACACAGTTTTGATTTATTTTGGATTTTGTTTAGTCACAACATAATTTCCATAGTTCCATTTATGTTATTCCATAGTTTTAATGACTTTACTATAATTCTAAATGTGAAAAAACAAAAAAACAAACAAAAAAAACAATTATAATAAAGAATGAGTAAGTGTTTCCAAACTTTGTCCGGTAGTTTTTGTATCTTTGTTACTGTGGCTAGTTTTAAGAACTCTAACACTGTACCATCTACTTAGTAAATAGTCTAAAATACAATCCTGATGAAGTCCTCTATCTTTCGTTGTCATGGGCAAAGAAGTTAGATATAGAGCAAGAATGTTTCACAAATTAATACCACTTCACTTCTGACAAATTCGAAATCCGTTTTAAAATTTGTTAGTCGTTACATTTTGAACTTCAATTTAGAGTTATATTAGTAATGTTTGGACAGCTATATAGACTGAAATGATTAAAAGTGGAAACTTAAAAATTTGAACATTCTTGGTCTATAGGAGATATATGCATCATGGAAATATCACACATCACAGTTATCAACCAAAATGAAGATATCAAATTAATCTGGCTTGAAGTGACAAGCCACACTGCAAACCGAAGGCTCCAGATAATGTCTTATCTCCCATTTGTTTGACCTTAAAACTGTTATTTAAAGCAGTTAGATACCATCTTTCTGAAATAAATGAGGTACTAAATTAGAGATTATGGAAATAAATTGAAATTGAAACGGAAGTTAACTTTTAAGTTTTTCTTAACATCACTCTGGTAAAAAAGAATCGTATAAGATCACACTGTAAATAAGTATTATTTACACAACGGTGGAAACCCAGACAGAAATGTACAATAATTGCATTGAAGAAAAATAAACTGAGTAAAGCACATTTCTAGTAGTGTTTTCAACAAACCTTTTGGTAAAACGAAAATAAAACTTTGCAAATATTCTTAAAAGAATACACATAACTGTTTTAGGACACACAGCTCTCCATTGCCACTCCATTCCTATAAAGGTTAGTCTCAGTAATAGTTAAAAAATAAAAAAAAAACACAAAAACAAAGTTTTTCTTCACTAAATGTTTTGGTTCGGTATCAGAGTATTTTGACTGTCGAGGAGTTTCTGCGTACAGTACATGCATGGCCACTCACGCAAGAGAAAATTGCAGAACATGTGAACTTGCTGACCCAATTCCAAAGGCTGGTCTACAACTTCAGTTTTTTCACCCTTTTGGGTTTTGTTTTCACATCACAGAGAAAAGAGCACTGTCATCTCAGGCCTTACATCTTCTGTTCTGCGCCACTATTGAGAAGGAGCCATCCCTCAATCAACATGTTCCTCCATGTGATCTTTAGTGCTGGAGAAGGTCTGCTTTATCCATCAGGGTAAAGGACAGGCAGTGTCCTGTAGCATGTCACCAAAGATCTGAATTAAGTTGTCCAGACCCCACAGGTACCCGTCCTCCCGGTTTCCCTCGACCCAGGGCGTGCGGTGGTCCAGGGTTTGGGGAGGTGGCAGTGGAACCGTTTTACCGAAGTCAATCATCCAAACTCGGGCCAGACCTGAAGCATCATGCACAAAAAGCAAAGAACTCCCAACCACCTGGACAGAAACAGAAGACTTTCTTCAAATATAATTTTTTAAACAAACAGGCCAAAGTTATTGAGATTATGATAAATGCCTTGTTGTGTTCCAGAGATGAAAATTATTTAGCCCTGGCAGGAAAAGATTTCCCAATATACGGAGATCAGATTACAGTGTTGTAGTCTGCTGTATCTCCTCACCTCATGTGTCCTGAAGAAATCTGAGGTCTCCAGAGCGCTGCACAATTCCTCCAGTCTCTGCAGGTAATTCCTCTAAAGAAAGAGTGTGAGAGCACTGAGAATCTGTGTATAATCAACTATATTTGTCCATTTTAAAACAGATGGTAGATAGCTGTGCAGTGTGTAAACCTCACTCCCCTGACCTCATGAGGCACGTTAGCGACTGACGCTAGAGGCTATAGCCTTTAGCCTCCACGTTAACACGCCCGCCTCCTATGCCGGCTGACACCGGTTCGAATCCCGCTCGGAGTGAGTCGAGCAGGACCGGTTGCATTAGCCTGTTACTGAGAGAATTGCGCTAATTTCCTTAACAGAAATAACATATAACACACAAAGTATCCAGAGAGAATCACCCGTTTCACGTGTGTGTGTGTGACTTCATCGTGAGACATGCTTTGAGTTTTCATCGCATCTGTACTGTGTGACTATACAGAAAATAAAGTGAATTCTGGATAACTATATCGACTTTTTCCAGGGATGATTGATATAATTAATCAGATGTTTATCGAGAGTGGGTGATTTAACTTTATTATACACTAAACCGTCATTAAATCTAGTTTACATAAGGGGAGTATTGCGGGCCTGATACTGCGTGGTTAACTTGCATCAAGACGTCTTTAAGTCAGCCAATGAATGAGTATTTCAGTACAGTAATTGATGTTGAACCATAAAAGCCTTTATTTTAAAAGCTTGTGTTGATAAATAGGTTTTAATTGCATTTTTAACATGTTGTCTTCCGAGTTCAGCATGTGCAATGTTGTTAAAGAGCGCTTTTTGGCGCCTCATCTCATCTCTCCAGCTGCAACACGGAGCACCGCACGCACAGCTCACGCGCCCCCTTTAAACTGTAACCTGAAGACAGGCTACGTCCGAAAACTGGAAAATGCTACCCAACGAGGCTGTAGAAGGATGGATGAAGGTAGGATAATATAAGGTGTTTTTTAAACTGTTCAGAGAGTTCCATTCATCCAAAAACACTGTTGTTTAAACCATTAACTGATAAGGCAGCTGCCTAGGTTTTCTGATGCAGCCGAATTTTATATAAAACAGCCCTAAACAAACAAAAGTGTAGCTCCGATCCCAGCATCCTCCGTCGGCGTTGTTGTTGTTGCTGCTATTGAAACGTGCGTGCAAATAACGTCAGAATAAAAATTGTCGATACTAGATGATGTCAAAACGATAGTACTTTATGAATGCGAATGCATCAGGGGAAAGCCTCTTCGAGTGCTCCGTTCCTTGTAAGAGTTCTCATCTAGAAAGTTACTAAGGGAAAAGTACCAGGACTGTAGGTGGGAAAGGGCCTATTGTTTAATACAGCATTCCAGCTGTGCTAAAGTAACAGATGTAATGTGAAACACCATTCACCGAGCTACTGTGTATACAACTGCACAGCACCAATAGAGGCCAACTATTAACCCTAGTTTACGTCAGGAACAATGGCAAGAATTCACAAAGAGTGACAGCGTTATGTATTTGCACATACTGTATGTTGTTTTAGCACTCATTTCACTAAAGAAATTATGCAAATCAGTTATCAGCAAACAGACCGTTATAAAAATGAGTGCTGAATGCAATTTGCATGCCGCAGTTCTCCATGTTGCAGGCAGCTTCAGTGTGCTCGATTGTGGAGAATGTAGCAGACCACCACCATCTGACATGCTTTTGTTTTGAATAGCAACACTCAAGTGCAATCCAACTAGCTCTTTAATATACAGAATGATTACACTGCACATTTGGATATACGGTAATGTGCAAAAGTGTAAGGCAGAAAAATGTTGTATTGTGAGGATGTTTTCAAAAATAATGCCACACTGTAAATACTAATAGTTATCTCAAATTGTAAAAATAAATAAATAAATAGTTTCCTCAATTTAAGCTTAATTTTTTACTAATCTTACTAGTTTTAAGTTACCATTACTCTCTAAACCCTAAAGTTGTCATTAATATAACATTTAAGTTGTCCTAATTAAACACTATTTGAAATGTCACATTTTGGAATCATAACTCAAAGCTCAATGGAGTTAAGATCCATAACACTCTTTTCCAATTATCGGTTGTCCAATGTCTGTGTTTCTTTGCCCACTCTAACCTTTTCGTTTTATTTTTCTGTTTCAAAAGTGGCTTTTTCTTTGCAATCTTCCCATAAGGCCTGCACCCCTGAGTCTTCTCTTTACTGTTGTACATGAAACTGGTGTTGAGCAGGTTGAAATCAATGAAGCTGTCAGCTGAGACATGTGAGGTGTCTATTTCTCAAACTAGAGACTCTGATGTACTTATCCTCTTGTTTAGTTGTACATCTGGCCTTCCACATCTCTTTCTGTCCTTGTTAGAGCCAGTTACCCTTTGTCTTTGAAGACTGTAGTGTACACCTTCATATGAAATCTTCAGTTTTTTGGTAATTTCAAGCACTGTATAGCCTTCATTCCTCAAAACAATGATTGACTGACGAGTTTCTAGAGAAAGCTGTTTCTTTTATGCCATTTTTGACCTAATATTGACCTTAAGACATGCCAGTCTATTGCATACTGTGGCAACTCAAAAACAAACACAAAGACAATGTTAAGCTTCATTTAACGAACCAAATAGCTTTCATTAGTGTTTGATATAATGGCAAGCGATTTTCTAGTACAAAATTAGCAATTTATCATGATTACTGAAGGATAAGGTGGTGGAGTGATGGCTGCTGGAAATGGGGCCTGTCTAGATTTGATCAAAAATGACTTTTTTCAAAAAGTGATGGTGCTGTTTTTTTTTACATCAGTAATGTCCTGACTACACTTTGTGATCAGCTGAATACCACTTTTCCTTCCAAAACAGCAAAATCTGTACATTATTCCAAATTTTTGGCCCCCAGTGTGTGTGTGTGTGTGTATATATATATATAATGTATACACATACACACCCGGTAAAAAAGTTTAGGGTCACTTATTCTTTATTTACATTTTTTTTCTTCACATTTTAGAATAATAGTAAAATCATCTAAACTAATGTAATAAAAGACATGGAACTGGGAATTATGTTGTGACTATAAAAATCCAAAATAAATCAAAACTGTGTTATATTTTAGCATCTTCAAAGTAGTCACCCTTTGCCTATAATTTGCAGAAATGTACTCTTGGCATTTTCTCAACCAACTTCTTGAGGTATCACCCTGGGATGCTTTTTAAACAGTATTGAAGGAGTTTCCATCTATGTTGGGCACTTATTGGCTGATTTTCTTTATTATTCGGTCAAAGCCATCCATTTCAAAAAACGTTTTTTTTTTGTTTTGTTTTTTAAATACAATTTTAGTTTTGTAATGAAATCAATTGATATGTTGGCACAATTATATTTTTGTCTACAAAACTCATTTGAAACATTTAAGAATACGCCTTCAGATCAAAAGGTTTTTAAGATCATGAGAAACATTTCAGTCAAGTGACCCCAAACTTTTGAACAGCAGTGTATATAAATCAATATTTGGTGTGACCATCCGATGCATTTAAAACAGCACCAATTCTCCTAGGTACACTTGTGCACTGTTTTTCATGGTTGTTGGCAGATATGTTGCTCTAAGCATCTTGCAGAACTTGCCACAGTTCTATGTATTTAGGCGGTCTCAATTGCTTTTGTCTGATGTTGAGATACGGGCTCGGTGGGGGCCAAACCATCTGTTGCAGGACTCCCTGTTCTACTTCTACTCTATATATATATATTTTAAGAAAAGGAATGTTTGGAAATCTAAAATTGCAATTATCAGGGTTGGGCGGATTACTTTAAGAAAATATTCTGGCATGAATACTGAATACTCTCTCTTAAATGTATTCAGTAAAGTACTCCAAATGCATCAAATAAAAAGTATTCAGAATACAAAAATACATTTTGAATACATACATTTATAAAAGGCAAGGCACAATTGGAGGAATTAAGTGTGATATGTCATTATTATCTTATCTGAAGTGAATCTGAATAGCTAGTTTCTTTAAATTAGATCTGGAGTTGGACAATAATGTTTTTCTTTATGAATGGAGGACAACAAACAGAAGGCAGTTTGTGGTCAACTACAATATTTTAATATTTTAACAACATTTTAATCTTTTTCAAAACCCATTATTTGATTGGACTGATGACGAATAATACATTTTGATACAAAATTAGATAAGAAATGCAAATAAACTTTATTTTTGAGATGATAACTGGATGCCATAAAGTAGTGAGGTCATGTGATAATGTAGTATAATAATGATTTTTAACTAGGCTTGCTTGCATATTTAGGCCGATTTATTAATTTAGTTTTCTATCTAATTTATTACCAACACTTTTATTTTGGGGGCTTTTGATTCTTTTAGTCATCCTTGAAGTAAATGTATTCTGAATACAGGTGCTTGAAAACGTAACGGGGGCTGAATACAGTTACTTCATTTTTTTTATTTTTTATTCTGAATACGCAACATCGTTACATGTATTCCGTTACAGTCCAACCCTGGCAATTACATACTGACACACTGAAGCAGAAGATATACAATAAACATCTTAGGCACATTAGATGTTTCACAAAAACATCTGTCTTAACACTTTATCTAAAAATCTAAAAATGCTCTTACCCATTGACACACTAAAGCAGAAGATATAAAATAAGCATCTTAGGCCTATTGTCTTTAGACTTTTGCACAATACTGTATGCCGGGTTATCAAGTGCAACAGTCTGGTTCTGGTTGCAAGTCTGGTTCCATTGATTTCTCCATATGGGAGTAGATTTTTAACGATAACTTATAAACCTTTAAAGACCTACTGTGAGCCCTGAGGTTATTAACAGATAGTACACATTCCTGTTGAAGCCATTTCCATTTTTATTTAAGTTGTGTTTAATAGAGGAATTTCTGTTGAAGACCTATACTATCCATGATCCAGCAGAGAAAGATCCGCATATCAGAGAATCGCAGCTAACAAAATGCACCAAAAAAACCCAGAAGTGACTGCACACTTCCATGATGCAATACACAGTTTTGTACCTTAGTCTTATCATTTTTGTCTGATTTTCAAATATTTGGCTTCAAATCCAAGTTTGTAATGTTGTGATTCACCTTGGAGCTGGTTATTTTGGTTCATGGCTTGGAACTCTTATGAAGGATTTTATGACTCTCTATAAAAAATAAAAAAAACAATTATGGGAATAAATAATTCCAGAACCAAAACAGCAGGCACTGTTGCACTAATTAATGTTTCTCCATTATTTGATGATCATTTGATGAGTCACTGCTGCCATAATCACACGATAATTACTCATATTTTTTTATTCCTCCGTGTTCCTCTGTGGTTGATTCTACAGTAAGAATAACTTGATTCCACATAATAAAAGAGGCCTCTATAGGTGAAATAAAAACAGTTACTGACTGACAATATTCATCCATGTTTTTATCCACATTTCAGTGCAAATTTGGTTATTTTGATTAGATAAATCAAGTGTTGAAGCGAGGGCATGAAAGGAAAAATACAACTATATGGAAATGTGCCCCGTCAGCAAATACATTGTGTCTACAACTTCATATCTTGTAAAAATAATAATAAAAAAACCTTGTGAAATTTATATACAGTATACAAAATCCTTAATCTGGTGAATATAACAGGCTATAAAAAGCTCTATTTGGTAAATACTCAAATACAGAGCATTGTAATGGAGCCAAGTCTCCGTCATTGCAAGACAAAAGTCCTGAAATAAGTGTATTTTGGGCTTGTTCACAGTCCCATGATATGCTCCAAATAGTTTTTTCTGATATTATTAGGGCTGGGTATTGATATGATTTTGATTTTGATTAGATTACAATTCACATGGGGATATTTCAGTTATAATGTCCCTTTTGCTTACATACGAAAGAAATTATTTTCCAGCTAATGCTGTTAATTATACTTTATCTCATCTGTGCTATGCATGATTAGAATTTTTTTTTTTTTAATTATTATTATTTTTTCATCCCCTTTTCTCCCAATTTGCAATGCCCAATTCCCACTACTTATTAGGTCCTCATGGTGGCGTGGTTACTCACCTCAATCCGGGTGGCTCAGCACGCCCTGGATTCGAACTCGCAACTCCAGGGGTGGTAGTCAGCGTCAATACTCGCTGAGCTAACAACGAACATTTTTGTCGACAATTTTTTATTGTGACTAAATTTGACTAATCAATTCAGCCCTACCTCAATCCGATAGAAAATTTGTGGCCATAACTGAAAAAGTGTGTGTGAGCAAGGAGGCCTACAAACCTGACTCTGTTACACCAGTTCTGTCTGGAGGAATGGGCCAAAATTCCAGCAACTTATTGTGAGATGCTTGTGGAAGGCAACCCAAAATGTTTGACCCAAGTTAAACAATTTAAAGGCAATGCTACCAAATACTAACAAAGTGTATGTAAACTTCTGACCCACTGGGAATGTGATGAAAGAAATAAAAGCTGAAATAAATCATTCTCTCTACTGTTATTATTATTTCACATTCTTAAAATAAAGTAGTGATCCTAACTGACCTAAGACAGGGAATGTTTTCTACAATTAAATGTCAGGAATTGTGAAAAACTGAGTTTAAATGTATTTGGCTAAGGTGTATGTAAACTTCTGACTTCAACTGTAGCTTTCTGTCAGATGACAATGAGAGCATTGATGAGATGTGCGTGTCATTTGCTTCAAGATAAGCTGCAGATGCTCACTGTAAAACTAAAAATGTCAGCTGTGCAGCAGATGTTTCATCTAGGCAGCTGCTATAATTGTGAGACTGACGAAACATTATTAATAATTCTGATGCCATTCAGGATGGACTCTATATTCGCAGCGACGCATATATTGTTTTTCACTTTCCTGAGAATGTATACTCATTCCAGAGAACTATTTGCCTTTAGCCTATTAAACACCTAAACCTTTAAACTGTAGGCCTAGTTTAAAATAGATTACATTCATGCAATGACTCCCTTATCATTTATTTATGTTCCACGTTTGAAATCAGACGCTGTCAATTTATTTAGCCTATTATTATTATTGTTGTTGTAATTATTATATAAAAAACATGGTATGTGATTATTATTGTAATAGAAATGTTTTTCTCTGTTAAATATTTTCTCTGTAATATAAAGATGAGATAAAAAATATATTAATAATAATAAAAAATAAAGATCGGTTCTGCATATCGGTTATCGGAACTGTAAACATACAAATAATCGTTATCGTATTGGCCTTTTTAAAAAAAAAAAAAATCATCAATAAATGTTGATCTCTATACTCCACTACACTTTGTAGCTAGAAACTCTGTCTATGTTCACAAAATAGTACAGCCTCTCATACTTTATTGCTTAATACTACAATGTCACTCGAGGTCAGAACAGCCCTTCACAGAGATATAGTAATAACCCCTGAGCAAGCAAATCAACGATAAAATAAGTTACACAGGGTTTTTCATCCAATGACTTCATCTAATAGGAAAGTCATTGCCTAAAGCTGATGAAATTAAAACTTAAGAACAATTTCCTCTTAAGCAACATACCAGTAACTGTGTGTTGCCATCCACAAAGTCATTCAAGGCCTTCATCACCTGCTCCTTATGCTTGGTTTTTTTAAAGTTGGTGTTGCATGTACCATCTGATTTCTAAACAGAGAGAGTGATGAGAGATAATTTTTTTTTTTTTTAAAGTGTAAAACAAATACATCACTCTACAAACAGCATGCAAATTAACTGTATATAGCAACTTGTATTCATTCAATTTTTTTAGCCACCATGTATTTCAATATACACAAGTTTGGAATAATGTACAGATTTTGCTCTTATGGAAAGAAATTGGTACTTTTATTCACCGAAGTGGCATTCAACTGATCATAATGTATAGTCAGGACATTCATAATGTGAAAAATTACTATTACAATTTGAAAAAACAAAAAACAAAAAAACATTAAACTACTTCAAAGAGTTCTCATCAAGAAATCCTCCACGTACAGCAATGATAGCTTTGCAGATCCTTGGCATTCTAGATGTCAGTTTGTCCAGATACTCAGGTGACATTTCTCCCCACGCTTCCTGTAGAACTTGCCATAGATGTGGCTGTCTTGTCAGGCACTTCTCACACACCTTAAAGTCTAGCTGATCCCACAAAAGCTCAATGGAGTTAAGATCCATAACACTCTTTTCCAATTATCTGTTGTCCAATGTCTGTGTTTCTTTGCCCACTCTGACCTTTTCGTTTTGTTTTTCTGTTTCAAAAGTGGCTTTTTCTTTGCAATTCTTCCCATAAGGCCTGCACCCCTGAGTCTTCTCTTTACTGTTGTACATGAAACTGGTGTTGAGCGGGTAGAATTCAATGAAGCTGTCAGCTGAGGACATGTGAGGCGTCTATATCTCAAACTAGAGACTCTTATGTACTTATCTTCTTGTTTAGTTGTACATCTGGGCCTTCCACATCTCTTTCTGTCCTTGTTAGAGCCAGTTGTCCTTTGTCTTTGAAGACTGTAGTGTACACCTTTGTATAAAATCTTCATTTTTGGCAGTTTCAAGCCTTTATTCCTCAAAACAATGATTGACTGATGAGTTACTAGAAAGCTGTTTCTTTTTTGCCATTTTTGACCTAATATTGACCTTAAGACATGCCAGTCTATTGCATACTGTGGCAACTCAAAAACAACCACAAAGACAATGTTAAGCTTCATTTAACAAATCAAATCGCTTTCAACTGTGTTTGATATAATGGCAAGTGATTTTCTAGTACCAAATTAGCAATTTAGCATGATTACTCAAGGATAAGGTGTTGGAGTGATGGCTGCTGGAAATGGGGCCTGTCTGGATTTGATCAAAAATGACTTTTTTCAAATAGTGATGGTGCTGTTTTTTTTATCAGTAATGTCCTGACAATACTTTGTAATCAGTTGAATGCCACTTTGGTGAATTAAATTACCAATTTCCTTTCAAAACAGATAAATCTGTACATTATTCCAAACTTTTGGCCGCCAGTGTAGATATATTTGCATGTTTTACAATAGACTATTTTACTACATACAGATAACATGGTATTCATATTTAGTCTTTATTGGTATCTCATTGGTATTCATATTTTGCTCTATAAAAAATATTTTACTGCTGATAAAGTTCTATTTACTAATACAGCATCTGTCAACAGAACAGATATATAGAGATATATATATATATATATAAAAAGACTACCTTTTTTGGTACATGGTACTTTTTACATGGTAAAGACATTAAATTCTTAGTAGATTAACTGATAATAAATGCGTTTAGCACAACTGTGGAGGAAATTGAGGTTAGTGTCATAATCATGATGTAATATATCTAAACTTCCACCTTGATGCCTTCTATTCGGAAGCCAAGGGTGGTGGTTGAGCTCAGGGTCTCTCTCCACTGCATGTAGCGGGGTTTGAGAACAGCCTGCTGGGCTCTCTCCTCTGGACTGGGTGCTCCTGGGTCCACAGCCACCATTTTCTCATACATGTCCTTTCTCAGGCGAGGACGCTCACGTGCCTTTACCAGCTCTTCTTCCATGTATGTCCTTTGGTAAATCGAAAATGACCCATCAATCACATCATTCATAGCCTTCAAATCAGTTTCTCTAGAACTCCAACCTCACACCCTGTCACTTCCTGCACTGTATCATATACCATGCACACATGGGTATTTTTTCCCATGCAGACTGGTAAAACAAGGTTAATTGGACAGAATGAATACAAATGACTACAGTAGATTAACCAAAAAGCTTCTCTCTCTCACCTGCTTCCCATCTTACAATCCATGATTGAAGGAGAGTCAAAGTGGGCAAGCAGATCATCCATCAGGTTGTAGTCCTGGTCATTTCGCTGCACTACACCATAGTAACCAGGAACAAATGGCCTGAGTTGGTCATTCATCAGCTTCTGGAGACACTGATGCTCACATTCACAATACTTCTTCAATAGCTTTCCATACTCTCCCGCCTGGAAACTACCTGCAAACACGCAAACACATTGTTTATTTCGTCAGGTCAAAATAATGAGCGTGATGGACTCAGGAATGGGACAGAAGGTGTCATTACCTGCATGGCCGGCCAGCTGGACCCAAGGATATTGTTTCTTAAAGGAAACCACAAATGGTGAGCAATGTACCATGGTCTTTAACTTCCTCCAAGATTTAGTCTGAAACCAGAGGGAACACAGAAACATGCTCAGATAAGACCAACATACAGCATTTTCTTTCATTTAGCAGACAGTCTACTCAAGCACAGAGCTCTGCAGTATTAAAGGAATTCTTCACCCAAAAATGAAAATTCTAAAAGGCATTCATTCACTAAAGGCCCAGTCACATTTATCATTGCATAGCGAAATTCCGTGGGCAAAGAGGGCATTGGTGGACATTGAGCCGAGCACATGTGAAACCAGCAAAAAACGAACTGGCATCCAGCCTCTTTTTAATACTCACTTTAAACTCTTAGAGAGAGAAGTTAAAAAGAAACTTGTTGTGAATGTTCACTGTAGCCGTGTACAAAGTACTGCCCACACAGATGTTACTGCCAAACCTTGCAACTTCCTACTGGTCAACACGGTGAATTCGCCAGTCTAAGTTCACCAAACTTGAACCCCATGAGAAATCTGCAGGGGGAAATTCTTCACCACCGGAAGTGCATTGCGCAAAATTCACGATCGAACGGATTCGCATTGAGATGACTGTATTTTGCCCAAGGAGTTTCGCCGTGCGAAGGTAAATGTAACCATGCCTTAACCCCCATGTTGTTCCAAACTCGCATGACTAGCTTTCTTCAATGAAACACAAAAGGCAGAATGTTAGCCTCAGTCACTATTCACTTTCATTGGCTAACATTTTGTGTAACATCTCATTTTGTGTTCCATAGAGGAAAGATACAGGTTTGGTACATTATGAGAGTAAGTGACAGATTTTTAATTGTTGGGTGAACTATCCTTTTAAATACCAAATCACTATTTTTCTGTACATGGATGGACTAGGCCTATCCCTCACTATATGCATAACACAGGCATTATACAATCTATTACCAGCTATATTAATTGGTATTTTCACTGTACTTTTATGCATGTTTCAAAATTTTTTTTTACATTGAAAGGGAGCACAATTAAATTTCACATTAAATACAAAAATAACACATTCTGCAACATTTAGGTGGTCGAAAGGCAAGGATCTCACAATGAAATCAGTCAGGTTCAAATACTGGATGTAAATATGTCACTATTATCAAGACGGAGGGCACATCTGATTGCACTTAGGCATGTTTTATTTAGTGGTTGTCCGATAGATAAATCGGCAGATATTCAGACTTTAATTAATCGCATTGCCCGATAAATTTTCCCGTTTGGCCGATTTGTTTCTTGAGGGCGCCGAAAATCACCTGCTTGCATGTGAAGCAACTGATACATGTAAACGACCAGTCATGGTTCGTTTTGTTGTTACGTGCCATCGTGTTACAACAATAAGACCAGTGTGCAACACAGTCTCATTTAAACAAAACTTGAGCAGATCCAGCATCCTGTGGAGCACTCATTTATTTACCTCTAAAGAACATATTCTATCAGCCTCTCCTCAGCAGTTCCCTGTCACTTTTAAATTTCTTTTCTAATGATAAAAGGCAAATAACAATAAAACTTCTATTATATACCATTTGCAATTATGCAGATATCTCATTTAAACAGATGTACTTCAAGAACCTCACAAAAATCCAGCATTTTCTTCCCGTTGAGCGCTCATCTAATATCTTCCTCTGAAGCGCGTATTCCATCAGCCAGAATCAAAACTTCAGGATCAGGATAAAAAGTTCCTCTGATTCACAAATCATGATGGTCACTCTGTGACAATCCAAGCAGGCAATCCAGGCCGTTTAAACAGTCAGGAGACTGCTGCTCTCGCTGGATGCGCATGAGCGCATGAGCGCATGAGTGCAACTTGAAAGTAAAAGTGCTTCACGTGTGCTGTAAGTAAATGTCTTATTCACTATGCACTGGATGTACAATTGGTTTGATTCAGTAATTCTGGAGAAAATGTGATTGCTAACATGGACATGTCATCCATGGTTGCTGGACTACTGTGTGTACTGTCATTTCCTCCTTCCTAATATATTAACAATTTCTTCGTGTGCAAATAAATTACTAAAATTTGATGACTAATCAGAAATCAGAAGAAACTGCTATCTACCATTTGAAATACAATATAATTTTTTCGATTCTTTACAAAGTTAAAGTTTTGTGTAAAATTCAGTAAATAGTGTTAAATAAGATTATTATTATTATTTTTTTTTTTTAATGAAATTTACTATATTAAATTGTGTGATATACCCGCATTGTATCACCCTATTGGCCACCCTGATTTCTAGATATCAGCATCAGCCATTAAAAAACCCATATTGGTCGACCACTAGTTTATTATTATTGGTGACTTGATTATTTTGACCTGTATATTTTTTTTTTAACATTACATCTATCTTCCACCATGTTTGGCTTCTAGCAGATGAGGAGATTCATGTACAGACGTTTATATGAGGTGGCCGAAAGCAGGGAGGGAACTGTAGCAGAGAGAGACAGCTGCTTGGTCTCTGTATGTTGCACAGTGAGAATGGCCTAAAATCCTCCCACCAGTACTGATTTTGTAAAGTAAACCATATCTTTTTTCTCTAATCAAACATTTACTGCCCAGACTAGAGTTTCTTTATAAAAAAAAAAAAAAAAAAATAGGACACTGAGCATTATTGTCTAGGCATGGGAACTACAGTTCCAGGAGGAGGAGTTTATCAGCTACACAAGGTTAATATAGGAGTTGTGACGCACATGTTCTACAGATTACAGGTATTTGATTAAAAAACCTCTGATCGATCAGGAATGTCTGAGTGTGGGAAATGACAACAAGGTTGTTTGTAGTAGCAGATAAACCTCCTAATGACGTCCTACGATGCCTCTCTTCCACATTCACTTACTATGACTGAGTGCCTGGCTGGTCTTTCACAGACAAAGAGAATTTCTTCCAATAATTCCTTAGATTTTTTTTTCTCTCTTTTGAAAACAACAAAATAAGCCCTGGCTGGAATTAATAGTTTCCAGGATATGCTTTGGGTGTTTTAATAATACGTACCTATAAACAGGTATAGTTAAAGGAAATACTTTTGAAAAGTTGTGATTCTCCTGCAATGTGACATGCTATACTCATTTTAAAACCTCTAATTTTTTAATAATTATTTTGCATTGAGTTTTTAATCAATGAAATACTACTGAAATAATAATAATAATAATAATAAATAATATTAATCTTGAATAAAAAAAAATGTGTCACATGGAAGAACCATTTAAACTTAACTAGTCACTTTGGATAAAGTCATCCGCTAAATGAATAAATGTAAACTAGAAGGCAAAAAGTTGATTAAAAACTTAAATGAAACGGTGAACTACAATAAACACGTATCCTTATTAACATTCATATCAATGTTTACCTACATTTTTATTTTTTTTAATTTTTTTTATTATTATTTAAAAAAGGCTCATGGACATGTTAACTGCCAATTACTCACAGACAGATATGCATGCATACATTTCAAACAGACGTGTTCACACTCAGTTCTCCCACTTTCAGTCTCAATCTCTCCTCATTCAGGCCTCTTTATCCCTCATTTATACTCAACTATTCCCTTCCTCCTTCAGCTCCATTCATCTTTCAACATCTGCTCTTTAAAGACGACAGCTCGCTCTCCACACTTGGATGTAATTCAGTCTCGCCTCTCAGTTAATGGCCACCCTAATGACACTTTAGCCAATGGGGACAGATGACACCTCATCCAGCCACCAACCCTCTCTCTCTCTCTCTCTCTCTCTCTCACCACTGTGTTGCCAGGGAATCAAACCCCAACTTTATCACTGTTGGCACTAGTTGGGCTACAGGAACACAAGTTGAGGTTACCTTCAATTTCATTTTCCACACAGACACATTTCACAGCTTGTATTGTGGTCGCTATATAGCCAGGGTATGGTGCACAAGGAAAAAGTAAATAAAACCACAGTAACATTTTCTGCTTGAAAACTTCATCGATCACATAGAACCCACTCACAGTTGCCACTTCCATCCTGATAATACTAGAATACTAACTGCTGTCATAGTGATAACAGCCTTATAAGGTGTCACAATGAGATTTACCCACGGGTCAAAGGTCACACCCACCATGGACAAACAGAGCTGCTCCACCTTCACGTCTGTCTTATCTCAAGGACTCTCACACACTCACACACACTCTCTCTGAAAAACAAAAAAATTTCTTACAATTGTCCTAACATAGAAACCCATGCAGACTTTTGTCAGTTAGACACAATACCTCAATAGCCTTGAATGTGTATGTGCAAGTAACAGCTGTAACTAAGCAAGTAACTAATTCAAAGCCAAAAACACAGAAAACAAGTATGCAAAACCAGACATGTAGCCCTACTTTAAAACACACTTCACACAAGCATTGAGACCCTCGAGTCCAGCACTTCCATGCAACCTCACACATATCTGAGAAGCAGACTGAGCCATTTAACACACTCGCATCATGAGCAGTGGAACACTGATTAACTTACAATTGAGATGTGCATCTCTCTGTTTTCTGTTAATTCCAGGTCTCTCTTACATGGATTCTGCAGCACAACTGTCTATTTGACCATCTCATCATCAGTTCTCTCTCCCTCATCAGTCAATGCTCTCTCCTCCTTTGTCAGATGTCCCCCCACACACAGTCGTACATACTCAACCACCTTCATTATCTTTCATATAGCATATGCACTCGTACTGACTCCATTTACACACCCACACAAAGGAAATGTGTAAAAGAACATGTAAACAATGTCACGATTTAGATCTGAGAAACATCCATTTAAAAATGTTTGAAGAATATGTAAATGGTGTCGCAACTATGCTACAGCGGATGCTAGACTGGTTGACAGTCAACAAGCCATTTGATTTGAGGTAGGGACATCCCGATACCGACACTGGATATCTCGCTCACATACTTGAACTTGTGCTTGTAAATATGCTCCAATACAAATGTCATTCATTCAGAACACAAATTAAAATCACATTATATCTTAGTTTGATTTTTAAACTGCAAAGGCTGTGATTAAATTAGATGAATATATACAGTAGTTTGCAAGTGCTGTGTGCTTCAAATGGGAGCACTTTGAATGTGTTCAGCTGGTGAGGCTGCTCCTTTTAGAGCTCCCATACACCGAAAAAAAACACCATCATGAGCGTCGCACACTCAGTTTGTAGATGTCAGTGTGCAGAGTGCTAATTCACTTTGTAGCACAGGGCACATACAGACTACATGTTTATTTAATTAAATAGCATCCTTTTGCGGTTTAATAATCACACTGGGTCACATGGCGACCTGCTTTTATGGAAGTGAGAAGCTACCATTAAAACACACAAAAATGGAAAGGGCTTCAAAATAAAATCTCCATCAAAATAACAGACAGAAATATAGCACTACTGTATAGTTATGTAATATTCACTGTAATACTACTACTACTAAAAATAATAATAAATAGTAATTGTATTACATTTAAGTAAAATCTCATATTGAAAATGTATTGTTCTATTTTCATTTTATTAAAGTTTTAATTAATTCATTTATTAAGACACCAGTCTGATGATAAATTGAAAAACTGTTGATATGGAATTCAGAAAAAAAAAAAAAAAAAAAAAAAACACACAACAACAACAACACAGGTATAGGTGAGTACCGAAAAGAACATCCCTAATTTGAAGTATCATTCAATTAATCACATACAGTGCAGGACAAGTTAAAAACCAAAGTTTAATACTCAAGATTAAGGATTTAGTAAAATCCCTTATTGGTATAACAGTGATACCAATAATAGGATAAATAATAATAATAATAATGTTTAATTTATATACAGCCTTTCCAGAGCTCAAGGATGTTTAAATGTTTTTTTGTGTTTAAACTCACTGTAAAAACCCCACCCACTGCCATCACCCACCTCCTGCCTCACTGTAGCTAGCAATTTTCCACTTCTTCCCTCCCTCTCTTTCTTTTGATCTCTCTCTGGCTCTCTCTCTCTTTTCGAAAAAGTTCCTAAAGCACAGTGACTACGTTTACATGGACACCAGAAAGCGGGTTATTGCGAGTAAGCAGCTTTCTTGTATACATGCACTGTATAAGCGGCGTCCTCTTTACTCCTGTATACATGTGGCTGTCAGTAAGCAGCTTTCTCCACAACAACGTAATCACCTCGCAACACTGGTGTATATAACAAACATGGTATTCGAGGAAGACTTCACTATTTTATTCTCTGTTGCTTCGCTTTATTACCAGATATTCTAGAGTTGTTGCTGTCTGTTTCCTTACCTTTCTATCGCTACCTGCAGCGGAATTGCCCTTCAGTAGTGGGGGATTCCCTCAGTGTATGAGCGCATATACGTGAACGTGAGGGACCGTCAATATTTTACAGTGGTGTTTATGAATGGGTATAGTTTATAGTGTATGTGCTTTTCACACACATACTCTCAGAAATGTTTTGTTGACTTGTTGTTGGGCTCCATCCTATGACGTTTAATATTCGGTCTGTTTCATGCACACGCGCACTCCTCAAAAACCTGTTAGAACGCTGTGTATGCGTTTACATGGATAAGCAGCTTTCTCCGGGAGAAACCTAGGTGTGTTACACCACTTTCTCTTAATCCCTTAAACAGCATAAGGAAATTGACATTCTCGTTTACATGACGTTTATGAATGCCGCTTTCTGTAAAAACCCTGGAATAACATGCTTTAAGTGCATGTAAACGTGGTCACTGACACAAACAGAGGAGACAAACCTGTCCAGCAACAAAACACCCTCTCTGAGAGCAAAAGAGAGATCAGTCCATTCAGAATGAGTAAGGAAAGCAGAGACAGCAACATATATTAGGCTACATTCTTCTTGTAAAATGTTTGCATACTGGTATTGTGTATGGAGTGTGTTGATGTATCTAAGAAGTGGTGGACTATGAGAAGGTGCATGGCTAGCTGTGATGTGCTGGATTGTTTACATCCAAATTAGGATATAAAGGAACAGTTCATGCAAAAAAAAAACAAACAAAAAAAAACAACATTATTCTGTCATCATTCACTCAACATTATGTTGTTGCAAACCAGTATGACTGACTTTTTTCTGTGGAACACAAAAGGACTATGGCTGTAAAGCAAGATTTTTATTGAATGCCAAATTACATTTTATTCTATTTCTCCAACAAAGCTATCATATGGCTAGAAATATAGGGCATGTGTCGTATAGACTACTTTTATGCTTTTTTGCCTTCCACTTTAAACTATAAAAAGAAAGCAGCTTGGACATTCTACTAAACTTCTCCTTTTGTGTTCCACAGAAGATAGAAAGTCATTTTTGGGTGAACTATCCCTTTAAATCCCTCTCTCAGTGTTGTAAGTGTATGTTATTTGTATGTGTAATCATATTTCTTCTACACTTGTCAAACCAAGTCATTTGCCTGCACACACACAGCTGTAAACAAAGCAAAAAAAAAATCATGATCACTAAAGGCATGACACAGATTAAGAAAGAGATGAAGAGACAGAAATGAGAAGTAACACCATATATGGCTTCATGGTTACTAAGCGACAAAGGAACCGCCCACAATTCAATTTTCCATGACACAGTCGCAGTGATAGCTCAGAGATCGCATCAGAGTATGCATATGTGCACAGAAGTCTCTGTGGATGTCAGTGGCTGATTTAAAAGGGTCATGTTTGGTCATTCACTCACACAAACTGAGAAATAAAATTAAAAAGCCCCAATTGGAGGCAAATACAAAGTAACAAGGCATAATGTACAATCAGCAGGGCATTATCGCAAAATAAACCCCAACAGGGTAATCAGAACCCCAACATGGAATGGCTCACTCTGTAGGGGTTATATTTTGTGAAAAACACTGGCTGATCATACATTATACAGCTTATTGCAAGGCTACTTGCCAAATAAATAAATGGACAAATAATTTATATTGTGTTGGGAGAAAAGGGACAGAGGGGTGATACGAATGACATGAAACTAGCACACCCATTTCGAAAACTATTTGACTGGGACAACAGTCAATATACAGTTTAGCGGTCATTATACAGTATATAATATTTGATGCAGAATGCCATGACTGACCAATCAGAATCAAGAATTTCAGAGAGCTGTGTAATAAAAACAAATAAGTATGTCTGAAGATTGACACACAAAAAAAAAAAAAAATAAATAATAAAAAAAAAAAGGCTAGGAAAAACAATGAGTGTGGCAAGAATGGAAAACAATAAGGAGCCAGCAAACTTCCTGAGTCATTGTCTTCAGACTGATTCATCCTAATTCACAGAATAGGCATACACAGATGTTTACTCATTTGGATCATTGGGAGGTTGAGTGTGCAAATGGGAATTAGCACAATATTGCTGAGGAAATAACATATGTCTGAGTATTGTATGAGTAGTCTACTGAAACCATTCATAGGACACGCTATGCTCTACCAATAGACATATAGATATCACATTTCTGGCCTTTGGAACACGGAAGTGAATGATTGGAGTGTAAACTTCTATAGCGGTGAACAAGAGACCACAGCAAATACTATTTTTGCTTACCCATTGCCCAATAGAAAAAGAAAAAATACACTATTAAGATTCCTCGCCTTTCTACAAAAGGAAAAAAAACACAACAGTGGATTACAGCAGTCAAATAGAAAAGATGCCAGATTCAGCCAACTGTCACTCCCTCAGAAGCTGTACTAAGGCCCGGTTATACTTTGTTTTTGTGCGTTCCAGATCGCACCGCCCTCGGTCGATCGTGTTGCCTTTCAAAGTATACTTTTCTAACCACGAGCGAATATGAATGCGTTCGATGCATGCCCACTACAACTGATTTGTAATACTTTTTTAGTACGGTCAATGGAAGGCGCATGCACCAACGATGCACACAGACGAGAACGGTCAGCATGTCGAGAAAATCTGGGCTGGAAACATGTCATTAGAGTCTGTGAAAAGGGTCCATTGTGGTACAGTTCCAGACAAGCTTCTTAAATTCAGCTACTTCAATTCTCTGGTCTCTGACTCATTAGGTCAGTTTGTCTGTTTACATCAAGTTCAAGCTCATCAGAGATTTGAAGTCACTCAGAGTTTCAGTCTGCCAAAGCAAGTAAAAGAGGCCTGTAAAGGCAAACCAGTTTCAGACGGATTATCCATTAAGACATAGAAACTGGCTAAGCATGTTGTCTAAGAGAGATGTAGGCACAAAGTACACAAACAGCCTGGATTTTGGGGATTTTCTGATCTGGAATATCTGGTATTGTTATCTCAAGGACTGACTCATGCATAGGTCATCTATGAGTGTTTGGGACAGCATATTGATAAATCTATCAATGACCTTTGTAACTAATGTGACAAAATACAATTCCTCTAAGCCCTCAGTTTCAGACCAACAAAAGCTTTGCTCTTGATTTAGAAACAGCCCCGTTTAAATTTGGTTTATCTTAGTCACATTTTCGTTAACATTTAAAAAGGTACGTTTCTTGGGTGGGCAGCCTACTACATTTCCACAGAAAAATCTCCAGCTTTCAACCGTTCCAGGAACATACAAATGCTCGAAATATAAGTCTGAAACTGTTTTACATGTTTACCAAACTGGAAGATCTTTGTCAGACAGAAATGAAACTACTCATTATGTCACTGATCTATTTGTCTATCATGACTTTTGAAAGGCCTTACAAGACATTACTATGGCTTTGATTTGCAGGCGTATGCCAATGCGTCCTTCAATCACCATTTAACCAGCTCAATACTAAAAACACAGATTTCTAATGAACAGGTCACTGTATCACTGTGACTCAATGTTTACTTCAAGCATCATTATAATCCTCATCTTTTTTACATGTAAACTGAAGCTATATTCCAGTCACAAGTGCATTACATTACAGAGGTCGACCGATAGTAGATTTTGCCAATACAATAACTAATGTGGTGGAAAAGGCAGACAACCGATTAATCAACCAATATTTTTTTTTTTTAAATCAATTTATAGAATGCCAAAAAAAAAAAAAAAAAAAGAAAATCTTAGTCTTTCCTTACTATGACGGGTACAGACATAGAGGCTAAGAGTCCAAAATAAATAAAATCCCAGATGCAGTTTATTCAGCAACCAAAATCCCGCTAATAACCATAAAAAACGAAGATGTGGTGCATAACACGGGACTTTTATCTATAAACAAAAATGAAATACACTTATTTTTTAATGACGGAGACTTGGCTCAGTTACAATGCTCTATATTTCAGTAATTACCAAATTAAGCATTTTCTAGACTCTATATTCACCAGATTAATGATTTTGTGTGTTTGCATAATATACACACACACACACACACACACACACATATATATATATATATATATATATATATATATATATATATATATATATATATATATATATATATATATATATCAGGGGCATAACTAAAAGGATGGCAGGTGGGCAGCTGCAACAGTTGAACAAAAGATACCATAAAATGGCAGCGGCCCTGAGGGGTGTGATGAAAAATGAATGAGGCCCCCAAGGAGGGGGCCCGACAGGTTCTTTGCACCGGGGCCCGTTAGATCCAAGTTCACACTGGTGGCCAAAGGTTTGGAATAATGTACAGATTTTGCTCTTATGGAAAGAAATTGATACTTTTATTCACCAAAGTGGCATTCAACTGATCACAATGTATAGTCAGGACATTAATAATGTAAAAAATTACTATTACAATTTGAACATTTTTTTCAGAACTTCTTAAACTACTTCAAATAGTTCTCATCAAAAAATCCTCCACATGCAGCAATGACAGCTTTGCAGATCCTTGGCATTCCAGCTGTCAGTTTGTCCAGATACTCAGGTGACATTTCTCCCCACGCTTCCTGTAGAACTTGCCATAGATGTGGCTGTCTTGTCAGGCACTTCTCACACACCTTAAAGTCTAGCTGATCCCACAAAAGCTCAATGGAGTTAAGATCCATAACACTCTTTTCCAATTATCTGTTGTCCAATGTCTGTGTTTCTTTGCCCACTCTAACCTTTTCTTTTTGTTTTTCTGTTTCAAAAGTGGCTTTTTCTTTGCAATTCTTCCCACAAGGCCTGCATCCCTGAGTCTTCTCTTTACTGTTGTACATGAAACTGGTGTTGAGCGGGTAGAATTCAATGAAGCTGTCAGCTGAGGACATGTGAGGCGTCTATATCTCAAACTAGAGACTCTGATGTACTTATCCTCTTGTTTAGTTGTACATCTGGCCTTCCACATCTCTTTCTGTCCTTGTTAGAGCCAGTTGTCCTTTGTCTTTGAAGACTGTAGTGTACACCTTCAGTTTTTTTTTCTTTTTTTTTGGCAATTTCAAGCATTGTATAGCCTCCATTCCTCAAAACAATGATTGACTGACGAGTTTCTAGAGAAAGCTGTTTCTTTTTTGCCATTTTTGACCTAATATTTACCTTAAGACATGCCAGTCTATTGCATACTGTGGCAACTCAAAAACAAACACAAAGACAATGTTAAGCTTCATTTAACAAACCAGATAGCTTTTAACTGTGTTTGATATAATGGAAAGTGATTTTCTAGTACCAAATTAGCAATTTAGCATGATTACTCAAGGATAAGGTGTTGGAGTGATGGCTGCTGGAAATGGGGCCTGTCTAGATTTGATCAAAAATGACTCTTTTTAAATAGTGATGGTTTTCTATATCAGTAATGTCCTAACTACACTTTGTGATCAGTTGAATGCCACTTTGATGAATTAAATTACCAATTTCCTTCCGAAAAAGCTAAATCTGTACATTATTCCAAACTTTTGCCACCAGTGTATATACTGGATATCTATTTCATATATATATATATATAAAACTGTATGTGTGTATGTATCACTAGATGAGGTTTTTTGTTTACAAGATATGAAGTTTCAGACACGATGTATGTGGAGGAACAAGGAATCTTGCAACTATCGGCACCGATTAATCTGTAAAACCCATATATTGTCTACCTTTACTACACAGATAGAAATCCATTTCATCAACACAGCATGGAGTACCAAATCTAGCACAATATAGATATAATGTATAACGCACTGAACATGTATGTTATTCTTTAAAAGTTCCTTACTGGCAATCATCAATCCCTAATCGATGCGCTATCTTGAAGAGATATTATAGGATGATAGGAAGCAATGTCTGGCACAGGAGTCATGTGTGCAACATGTGAATATGTGTCTTGATAAAGAAGGTTGGCCCTTCCCCTAACCTTTGACACATGACACAATTCACTATGGAAAAACACATGAGAGTAAAATGTATAATGGGATCGTGAAATCTCAAGGACTAAGATAAAGTTATTGGAGCAGCATTATAACAGACACAGGAAAATTGGACACCTACCCCTGCCAGTTCATCAGGACTCCCAAACATTCTGCATATACTGGGGGACAGACTATTGGGCTCATTGTCACTGCCTGTGAAATCATCCTCCGACTCCTCAAACGATGAAGCAGAGGATAATCCAGCAGAAGAGGAGCTGGAAAGCTTTCGGTGGAGCAAAGAGGGCACAGGGGAGCCCCCACAGCCACTGTCCGAGCAGGGCGAGTCCTCGTCGGGATGCAGGTCCAGTGAAAACCTGCCCATGCCGAGCGTCAAATCACTGATAAGCGGATTGTGCGCGCAGTCTTGGTCAGGACCTAAATCATCAGAAGTGACTATTAGTTTAGGAATAGTCCCAGTGAACGGGCTTGAGGTTTGTTCCAAAGGAGTGAGGTGATTTTGCTCCTCTTCCCTCTGCGTAGAGGTACCACACCGGCGTCCTTGCACAGAGGTTTTCAGCGCACTCGTTTTGGTCATTTCTTTGGCTAATGTAGACGAGAAACTGAACATGCAAGCGTTTGTGGATTGCTCTAGCTGCAGAAACTCTGGCGTGTTCAGGCATTGGGCCACACTTTCCTCCGCAACTGTGCCTGGAGTCACGGCACCTCCTTCCGACACTCTTTCCATGTCCCACCGCGAGACGCAACACTCATGGTTCTCCTCCGGCACTCCTTTCTCTCCTCTTCGGGAATCCGAGACGGAACCGAAGCTCGCATCGATGGATAAGTCCGTCTCCCGTCTCAAAAGTGTCAAGTTTTCGGGCACATGTTTTCGATTACCGGCAGAACGCTCGTTTGAAAACTCTCTGTTTAATCCTTTCGGCTTATGTACACTTACGCAAGTTTTCCCTACTGTAAAATCGTCCCGCCAGCACGTCTGAACGCTTTGCAGCTCCTTAGTTTTCATCGGATTCTCGTCTAACCTGTCAACGGTATGTACCACTCAAACAACTCCTCTTATTTGCGCTCGATGAGCAGAGTGAATCACTACTAGTGCTGTTGAAATAGAATGATTGGCCCATTCCGCATACCGTACAGATCAGTCACACACAGACCTTTAAACACCACACCCACTACTAAACACCGCTAATGTGTCCGTCAGATAACAACTGTGACGGACAGTTTTTTATGTTACGGTGTATTTACTTAGGGCACTTTTAGCTCTGTGGACTTACAGAAAGTAAATCTAATTAAAAAAATAAATAAATAAAATTAAAAAAAAATGACACTCTTGCTACTTTATTTAAGTTGTCTACTAATAATGCCCAACAGTGTATGTACATGCATTCACAGGATATCTGTCATTTTTGTTTTGAAAGTCGTGAAAGCCACCACCGTGTTTTTTCCATCACATCTCAAATTCTGTGTGCTGTTGACAGCCTTCCTGAGCAACCACTGGGCGGCGCCATGATGATTCTGATTGCCGCCAAAGAGTGTTTAGCCCAAGACGGACCACTTGTAATAAAATTTTTGGGAGAAATTGGAACGCCTAATATGGCGGATGTAGAAAAGTGTGTGGGGGTAACACTACTCTTCGTGCTCCATTCACACCCATTCAAATGCACCCGAAAGCGGGAGACAGCAAACGCAACTCACGCAAAGACATTTTGTACAACGCTCATACCAAAGTTCAAGCTTGGTGAACTCTGGAAGACGAGAGGATGCGTGACCAATAGCAGATCGAAACCTCACGCACTGACTTCTTGGCTCAGTTCAAAGGATACATAATTCAAAGTTGAGTGTTGTTTACTAAAGCCAGAAGCCCTCCCGTGTGACATCATATCCTGGTCTTTTGCATCTACATTTTTTTTTTTTTACATGTTCAAAGGCTAGTGTGACCACCCCTTTACAGGTGAAAGAGCCAATTGCCTTTTAGATACAGACATTGCCTGTCAGTCAACTCGAGAACGCACATGCGCATTAGCTGAACCAGCCTGAAAAATAGTGTTTTTAAGCGTGATCTGAGCCAAAGAAGCACAATTTATTATACCATTGTTGTTAGATTTTACTGCTGATTTGTAATATGTTCAATATCGGTCTACCCCATTCAAGCAGATAGGAGCTGTTTTTATGCCACTTGTATCCACAGAAAATAGCTGCCTGGGAGCATTCAAAGATGCCGCCAATGCAGAGTGGACTGACTTTCCTTGAAAAAACTTTGTTGCCACTGTACTCTTTTCTGGTTCCAGTATGAAGCAATGTAAAAAAGTACCAAAACGAGCTATCCAGATGGACAGCAACCAGTTCAAGTGTTAGTTGGAGTAAAAATAAGTTCAGGCTCAACTTGTGCAGCTGTTGGTTTTCATAACAACTCATAGTAGTTGAAACTAACCTTGGGCTAGAACTTCAGGTCAACTACCCACTCCTTAAACTTTGACAGGCGAGGCACTGTCAAATGTATTGACACTATGGTGCCACATGCTTTTTATTTGGCATTTTTTACAAGTGTAATATGCTAAACCTCACATTATCCGCTAAAAATATACACTGAAAATACTGGATACTGGAAACGCAGGCTTCTGTTATGAATCGTGGAACACTTCCACGTTCCAGAAAAACACTAATTATAAAGCTAATTTCATAGCTAGCATTTTACTTATCCTAAATACACAATGAAATAATAGTTTCAAAATTGCAGCTTGATTGGAAATGGCACCCTATAAAATATTCTGCTCACAAGTGATATTTACATTGATTTTTCTTCAGACATCACTTTATCGTTTTTCATGTTAAGCATATTTTTCACTGACACTTTGTTAACAAGTAAGCTAACACTAGGCTTAACATTTGGAGAAAAAAGTTATTATTAGATGTAGTGGAAATGATCGTAATTTTTGCAAAGATTGATAGAAATCACTTTCCCACTATATTGTTTACAATTATTTCACTCTTTGTATAGATTTTCATAGTTTTAAACATGTAATAACGTGTATTTTCACAGTGTAATTTCACAATTTAAAATTAAAAGTCTGGGTCAGGGACATTTCTAAAACAATAAAAACTATACATAATGGCATTTGAAAAGTACCAAAAATAAATGACGAAGGCCTGGTATAAAAGTTTCCAAGTCAGTTTTAATGTGACTTTCATATAAGGAAAGAAAATACTTGAAATCTGTTTATTTTAATAAAAATGAACCCTTGGGTCATGAAAGTGGCCAAAGTTAAACATCTCGTAATTCCTGTAATACACACAGATTGTGACATACCAGAGACTTCTATTGTTTTTAAATGATGCAAGTATTTATAAGGGCATACGATTAACATAAACCGTAACCCTATAGAAAACCTTTTGTATATTAGGCTAAATACCCATATATATAGACCAGTGTTTATAGAAGTAAACTGTAGTAGATTACACACAAATAAACACTTGCAAAGAGCAGTAAACGTGACTCACCCGAGCATAATTACACACATGGCATTCTTTTTTAATAAACACAAAGGTTGTAAAGATTAATAAGTGACTTTTCAATCCAAATCTAACACTTGTCAGAACTGCACTGCTTCAATAAAATGCCATAAATTGTGTGGGGAATTTTTAACTAGCTTTGTCATTCGATTCTATAAGATAATGTTTTACTATATGTTATAAACATAGGTTATATATTGTTAGGCCTGGGATGAGGACTGATGTGTATAACTAGAACAACTTTATATTGTTTTATAGAATTTTGTTACTCCTTGCAATCCAGGTGCACAAAATAAATACATTTTAAAAATCTGCATATTTGTCTCCCTCCAGTGTTTAAAGAGTGAAAGTACAACGTTTACAACGTGAGGAACTAGCACTACAGAAACTGAACAGTCTTTGTAAATACTGCACTGCGCTGTACACACATATACTGTACCTAGACAGACATGCTGCACCAGGTGAAACGTGCTGTTTTTTAAGTATCAAATAACAGGTATAAACTAACTGTGTTACAGTAAAGTCTAGTTTATGACTCGAGTTATTTAATATAGACCACAAAAGAGCAAGAAAATCATTCTGTAACATTTATAAAGATGTGAAGTACACTTGAAAATAGATTGCATTTTATATATATATATATATATATATATATATATATATATATAAACTTTTTGCAAAATTCTAATTTAATCTAATAATAATAATAATAATAATAATAATAATAATAATAAATAAAAAAATAAAACTTATGTACGATTTCTTCTGTAAGCATTGCTATATACTGCTGTAAGATTATGACACAAAACCCACTGAGATACAGGAAGTGAAAAGTGAACAACAGCTGTCACTTGCTGTGAGGTTGCATGCACAGACCACAATTACAATGAGCCTTTGTACATTCCTCATTGTCTGACATATAAACCCTGATGCTCAGTGAAAAAATCAGGGCACATCAATAAAAGGGTTTTGTCAGTGGGGAATCAAACACTTGTCACTATCAGCAAACTGTCTAATTTCTAAAAACTTTTTTAATGAAAATAACAATGACTTAGGGATTAAATACCTGTTCTGTATTTTTTAACCAAAATTTTATATAACTTTGACCCATATCAGGCAAAACTGTATGTTTTGCAAGAGAAAAGTTTACTAAACTGATTAATGAAAGGAATATTCTGGGTTCAAAACAAGTTATGCTCAAAGGATAGCATTTGTGGCATAATGATTGCCTAAAAACAAATCAAGGTTATACAGTATTGAAGCTTTTAAAATGGAAGTAAATGGGGTCAATTTTTGTTGGGTTTAAAGGCAGAAATGTGAAGCTTATCATTTTATAATGTTGTTTAAATTATGTTGTCATGGCAACAACATTGTAAAACTGGATATAACTTTACACAGAAAAGGTTAGTAAGCGATTGGTTCCATTCACTTCCATTCTAAGTGCCTCACTATAACCCAGATTTTTGCTGGGACAAGTTGGAATACATTTTTGTGATCCCCCCCCCCATTCATGTGTGTTTAATTTTTGTTCTATGATGTGGAAAACTCATATGGAAAATCTATGACGAACAAATTCTCACAGTTCACAAAAGCAAGGGTGACATGGAGATGATGACTCACTAGAACATTAGAGATACTCTCCTTAAGCATCTGGTAAAGAACAGTATGTTTCATTAGAAATATCCGAAGTTACTCAACATATACAGACATACTGTAAATCAAAGTCACCAATATGACATTGTCACATGTGTCAAAAGTGCATTAACATATTAAATGGATGGTGAAACAGGTTAATCACAGTGTCTCAGCAGGGAAGATCCAAGTTGTACAAACAAATGTATCATTACCTCATTGATAAATCCAGTTAGTTTTAAAGAACAATTGAGAAAATGTATTTAAAAATTAAAGTCTAGAATGTTTGACCCTCATATGCTTCCAATTTTAACTATTTTATAGAGTTAGTGACATTTAGATTTCATAAAGTTAAGGATATTATTTAGTGTATTAGTGTTTTACCTTACATATTTGAGTCAAATGACATTTTTAAAAATTATTTAGTTTTCTTCCAGTTTTGTAATAACAGTAGTTTTGGGGGCCTGGGTAACTCAGCGAGTACTGATGCTGACTACTACCCCTGGAGTAGTGAGTTCGAATCCAGGGTGTGCTGAATGACTCCAGCCAGGTCTCCTAAGCAACCAAATTGGCCCGGATGCTAGGGAGGGTAGAATCACATGAGGTAACCTCCTCGTGGTCGCGATTAGGGGTTCTCGCTCTCAATGGGGCACGTGGTAAGTTGTGCGTGGACCGCGGAGAGTAGCATGAGCCTCCACATGCTGTGAGTCTCCGTGGTGTCATGCACAGCAAGCCACGTGATAAGATGTGTGGATTGACGTCTCAGAAGCGGAGGCAACTGAGACTTGTCCTCCGCCACCAGATTGAGGTGAGTAACCGCGCCACCACGAGGACCTACAAAGTAGTGGGAATTGGGAATTCCAAATTGGGAGAAAAGGGGATCAAATAAATAAATAAATAAATAACAGTAGTTTTGTTTCAAAAGATAATTTTGGTCGTCATAAAAATCATGCATGCAATTTAGTTGAACGTAATGGTTTGTACTTGAAGGACCATTCATTCTTTTTGTAATGTACGTACTTGTGATATTAATAACAAATGGTTGTTAATATTTATTTACATTTCACAATTAAGATTCAAACAGGATTGCTGAATATCTCCCTCAATCTCCAGGATGTCCACCTGAGAAAAGGGTGTGAACAGGTAGAAGAAATGTCACGAATGCCACCAATTTACAAAGACCTTTAAGATCCTCCCGTGAACCTCCCTGAGTTACAGAGTGAGAGCAAACTGGTAACAAGCAGCAACATGTATAACCATTTATTGTCAGGGATTTTCGACAAGCCTTTTGGGAAGGTCTGAGAAACAGTCTAGATCACTTTTTATTTTAAGTCTTTAATTGTCCTCATGTCAATCATGTCAATTAGTTATGTAAGTGTTTCATCATGAAACTGTGGCATTGCTATAACGTTAGCAGACCACACCCCTAAAAATAGAGCCTGTAGTTTTTTATTAGCAACTGAAATTCTAGGGGGATGGAACTTTAATATTATTATTTCAATTAATAGACTTCTTAACTTATTAATACACTTTGACTAACTGGTCTGAATTGCTATGATGCAGAACTGCACATAAGAACATTCATAGGCTCTTAAGGAATCTACAGCAAACAACAAGGACACAAAGCTAAGACACAAAGTAACTTTTATGAACTTTCATGGCTAAAGAACAGAGTTCAGACAGAGGTGCTCTTAAAATATTGTAATCTGTTTAATGTGCACTGAAACAGGATTCAGGCTGATACACAGACAGATGTAAAGAAGACGATGGATTTCTTCCCTCTGTGAGCTTTCGAGCAAAACACACCAAAAGACCTCAACACACACTCTTAATGTGCTGTTAAAACATGTCCGCAGAACACACAAGGTGAAACATGCACGCGTAAGTTTATTTGCTCAAGTTTCGGTCGCTCGGAGACTTCTGATGCACAAATATCAGAGACCTACACCTACATACTTCATCTATATTTGACAGAAAAAGTATAAGATTTGCCAAAAAGAAAAGAATAAAAATCTAATGGCAAAACACATTGTCTTTATTACCTCTATATGTTAACAATCTAGTTTGCTCCCCAACCCCCCCCCCCCACCACCACCCCATTTCTACATTTTTGCCCTAAAAGGTACATAAGAAATACTCAGAGCATCCAATTAATTATTTAGAGCTCCAACAAAAAATATATAATCTATGTATTTAAGTTAATATGTTGCAGTCTGAACAGAATCGTTCATGTCAAGGTCTTAAATGACAGTATAGACCTATTGCTTTCTGCACACTCACATTTGAACTGCACTGGTAATACTGAAACACCTGTGCATATAGATATGATAGTGTTTCTTTCCCATAATCAGAGTAAGAAGTCATTGTCTGGTATATCTAGAGAGGAAGTTTTGAATAAAACGAACAACCCACAAACTATCCCCACCTCTCTATATTTCTAATACAGCATTGTGTAGCAGGACACCAAGTGTATGCTTGGCATGGATAGAGTGTCCCACTATAAGACTATAGAGTGAAAAACAGGTGGCTTAACATTTTTTTAAAGTTACAATTGCTCACAAGACAAGATCATGCCTAAGACAGTTGCAACATTTTTAATTCTCTGAAACCCAAAACAGAGGGGGGAAAGAATTTTTGGGACTGTAACACTTTCCTCTCAAGAATAAAATAGTATTAAGATACACCGATCAGCCACAACATTAAAAGCACCTGCTTAATATTATGTAGGTCCCCCTCGTGCCGCCAAAACAGCACCAACCCACATCTCAGAATAGCATTCTGAGATGCTTTTCTTCTCACCACAATTGTACAGGGCGGTTATCTGATTTACTATAGACTTTGTCAGTTCGAACCAGTCTGGCCATTCTCTGTTGACCTCTCATCAACAAGGCATTTCCATCCACAGAACTGCCCCTCACTGGATGTTTTTTGTTTTTGTGCTTGAAAATCCCAGGAGATCTGCAGTTACAGAAATACTCAAACCAGCCCATCTGGCACCAACAATCATGCCACGGTCCAAATCACTGAGATCACATTTTTTCCACATTTTGATGGTTGATGTGAACATTAACTGAAGCTCCTGACCCGTATCTGCATGATTTTATGCACTGCAGCCACACGATTGGCTGATTAGATAATTGCATGGATGATTGTTGGTGCCAGACGGGCTGGTTTTATTATTTCTGTAACTGCTGATCTCCTGGGATTTTCACACACAACAGTCTCTAGAATTTACTAGAAACGCCATGTTGATGAGAGAGGTCAACAGAGAATGGCCAGACTGGTTCGAACTGACAATGTCTACGGTAACTCAGATAACCACTCTGTACAATTGTGATGAGGAGAATATCATCTCAGAATGCCATTCTGAGATATGGGTTGGCGCTGTTTTGGTGGCACAAGGAGGACCTACACAATATTAGGCAGGTGGTTTTAATGTTGTTGCTGATCGGTGTACGTTTGTTGCACGCATTCTCAAAATTGCACGAGGTCCCAGGTAAAAAGCCTGGCTTAATACTTGTCAAAATTCTCTGCATATAAGTCACAGAGCAGGATGCTACAACTCATATGGCTATATTTCTGTGGTATACATAAATAAATAAATATAGACATAAAACCAAGCTATACTATATAGGCTAAATTAAAGGTTCTAGACAGCTAGTGCTCTACACATAAAAAGATAGGTACAGACTATCAATAAAATCATCATACTTAAATTCTCAATGTAGTAATAGATCGACATTAGGCACTGTGATAATTTTAAGATTCAAAGTGACAGACAGACAAAACAGAGAGAGGAAAGTAAGGCTTTGTTTAGGGGTGTTAGTTCATTTTAGCTTCTTTTATGGAGAAGTAAAGGCCATGTAGTGTATAAAATACCTTCTTCCTTATCTCCGAAACACAATGGTTGCTCATTTCTCTCTCATTTAGTTAAACACAAGGGGAAATCAAAAGGTCTTAAGTATTATGAGGGAGTTTGTGTGGTCAGTGTGATGTGTTGGCTTATGATGAGGGTCGAGAGAACAGAATCAAGGCTACAGTGGGTAATTTATCTCTTGTTCCCTTCTTTTGGCTATTTTTCAAAATTTTCTCTCTGACCACAGTAGCTGAAGTTATATTCGGACACACAAACACACACTTTTTCCAAGATGTAGAATTAGCCAAGTTGATCCTCATACTGCTTCCTGAAACAGTCACCAGCCGGGAAGAAATCCCAGCATCGCTCCTGGTACATTTTCCATACATATGACTCCTGCAAAGAGAGAAAAATAAAAGAATCAAAGAAAGAATACATTTTAAATTCAGCAATTTTTTATGTACCAAACTGTAAACATAAAGAGATGGTAATTGAAAAATTGAAAATCCTGTCATCATTTTCTCACCGTCATGTTTTTCAAAATCTTATGACTTTCTTTCTTCCATGGAAATGAGATGTCAGGCAGAATGTTAGCCAGTCACCATTCACTTTGAATGCATATTTGTTTTTCTCCTTACAATAAAAGTGAATGGTGAAAGAGACTGAACATTCTGTCTAAAATCTAATTTTGTGTCCCATGGAGGAAAAAAGACATACGGGTTTGGAACAACTTGAGGGTGGGTAAATGATGACAGAATTTTAGAGAAATGTGGGTGAACTATTCCTTTTTTCACATTTAACATTTTAAGTGTTTTAAACATTTAAAATTGTATTTTATTATTAATAATGTATATCTATTATTTAGAAGTAAACTGAATTTGTTATGTTTTTTTTTTTTTTACTTTGATTCAGAAAGACAATGACATTGAGTAGTGATAGGAATAAAAACAACATTAACCTGTCCTGTGTGCTCGGTTTCATCTTTGTTGATTAAATACATCAGGAAGAACCTGCAAGGCAGAAAAGAAAGTGATTCAAAATAAGAAAAAATATTTTACATATCACTGTTGCTGAGTAAAATATTTTGTAATCCACTTACATGTAATTGGCTAAATTGTGCTCCTCCATCGTATGCGTCTCAAAGCCATGCGGAGTCGAGTCAAAGTAGTCACTTCCAATTCCACAGATGAAGCACTTAGTCTATGAAAACACACACACACACACACAAATAATGGGTGGATTGAATACAGTACACTTTATATATCTAAAAGTTGCAATCAGTAATGTAATCCCTTGGATTATATATATATATATATATATATATATATATATATATATATATATATATATATATATATATATATATGCATTTGAGTGGTATAATCTATACTGTTTTGACAAAAATATTCCCTTAATGCATTTAATAAAACTTTCATAATCCAAATATGAGAAATTTATTTATTTGTTTTTTGTTGTTGTTTTTTTTAGGTTTTATTTAGCCAAGATGGCAGAAAAATATAGTGTGAATTATTCTTATTTAGAAGAGGATTTTTTGTAAACTAATGTCTTCCAAGTTTTCATTTTTTTTGGTGTAGACTTCCAGAAACAATAATGAAGGTCACAAGAAATGATGAAGACAGAATTTCACAGCTATACATCAGCAATGTTTACTAATTAAAATAAGTATTCTTCATGAGAAGGCATGTGTAGTGATGTGGACGTGGCCAAGTGACATCTGTGGAGAGCGAGGCAGGGAGAGGAAAAACGATAAGGATTGACACCTGTGGGAAATCACCTCTAACAGCTGTTTTGTGTTGCAGTGAGAGCTGGAGGGGGTTAAAAGGGCAGTCCAAACCACAGGAGGGGAGAGAGAGAGATGCACATAGCAGAGTTTATGTGTGTGCATTAATGTTGTGCTAAAATCAAACTGTTTGGTGTCACTGAAAAATGTATTGAATAAAGAGATATGTTGGATTGTTTAACCGGCTCCCGCTTCCTCCTTCACGAGAGAGCTAGTGATCTGTCACAGTGGTGCCGAAACCCGGGATATTAGGAGGAAGAAAATGCCATCATGGAGTCCTCACCACTGGCCAAAGTATTCAAGACCCTCGCCAGCATCCACCAAGCCCAACATCAGTCTCTTCTTGAGCTGCATATGGAACAGAAGCAGCGGGTCCAAGCGCTCTTCCAGGATCAAGCAGAGGACTGGCAGGTGTTACAGAGCTTGATACATCAAGAGGGGTCTTCAGCTGCGGACCCACCTATGGCCGTACCGCATGTCACGCTGATGAAGATGGGATCTCAAGACGACCTGGAGGCGTTCCTTGAACTCTTCGAGTGGACGGCGGGAGCATGGAACTGGCCAAGCATTCAGTGGGCAGCCCGCCTTGTGCTGCTGTTGTCCGGGGAAGCCCAACTCGTGGCCCACCAACTACCTGTGTCCAACCTCCTGGTGTACTGTGAATAATCTGAAGAAAGCCATCCTGCAATGGGTCGGCCGAAGCCCAGAGCAACAGCGCTGACACTTTCGCTTGCTGGCACTCTGCGAGCTTGGCCACCCATTCGTATTCGCTCAACAGCTCTGTGACACCTGCCGAACGTGGCTGCTGGCTTAAGATTGCGATGCAGAGGAGGTACTCAATCTGGTGGTACTTGAACAGTTCATCACCGGGCTACTGAAAGGGACAGCAGAGTGGGGTCCAGTGCCACCGACCGACGTTGCTGGATGGGCCTGTCCAGCTGTCTGAGGACCATATGGTGGCATATTCGGGGGCTGGCGAGCCCTCTTCTTCTTATCTCTCTCTCCCTCTCCCCTCCATCCCCCTCTCCTTCCCCCATCCTGTTCTGGTTCCCCGGAAATGGGGAATCATGTCCCCAAAACTAGTTCCCCATTCCCGTGGACCGTTCAACCCACCGCAGGTGTGGGCGTGAAGTGTGGGCATGAAGTCTGGGCCAGTCTGCTGGAGCTGCGGGGAACCTGGGCGCTTCCAGGACTGATGCCCCATGATGGAGGTGGAGACATTGGTCCAAATCCCTGAAGTGCTACAGGCCGTCCCCGATCGAGCAGGAGCGTACCGGATACCTGTGAGTATTAAGGGGGGTACATACCAAGCCTCGGTGGATTCAGGTTGTAATCAAGCCTCCATTCACCAAAGCCTGGTTCAGTCTGAGGCTTTGGATACAGACTGGTGGGTGAAGGTAAAGTGTGTGCATGGGGACCTTCCAAATTACCCTTTAGTGACAAAAGCATAGTGTCGAGACTGCAGTTAGTCCCCGCCTCTCTCATCCACTAATTTTAGGTACGAATTTGGTGGAATTTACAACTTTATTAAGGGGAATATGTGTGGATGAATCCTGGAACAAAATGTATCGGTGTGTGGTGTAAGATTCGCTGGCTGGGGAGGCAGTGCCAGGGCCGTCTACGTCAGCTCCACATCAGGAGGACGTAAGGGAGGGGAAAGTCTCGGCTTCCCCAACCCTTAAAGGATTCCCTGCAGGGGATTTTCCTCTGGAGCAGATGCGAGATGAGACCCTTAGGCACGCCCTTGTCCAAGTGAGAGTGATTGATGGTCAACAACTCCGGCCAGACATTGCACTCACATATCCGTATTTTTCAATTATCAAGGATTGGTTGTATCGAGTGACACAGGACACTCAAACAAAGGAGGATACAACCCAATTGTTAATACCGCGGAGCCGTCAGGAAATGTTATTCCAGACGGCTCATTATAATCTGATGGTGGGTCACTTAGGGCAGGAAAAAACAATGAACCATCTAATGGCCAGGTTCTATTGGCCAGGCATTCGCAGGGATGTTCGCAGGAGGTGTGCGGCATGCCGTGAATGTCAGCTGGTGAATCTGCTGGCCACACCAAGAGTGCCATTGCGCCCCCTTCCATTGATCGATCGAGGTCCCCTTCAAAAGAATTGGTATGACCTCGTCGGGCCATCAGAACAGACGGCATGCGGGCATCACTTTGTGTTGGTTCTGGTGGACTACGTAACACAATATCTGGAAGCAGTGCCTCTGCGCAACATTTCAACGTGAAGTGTTACGGAGGAACTCTTCAGAATCACCTACCGAGTGGGGATTCCGAAAGAAGTCCTCTCTGATCAGGGCACTTCATTTATGTCACTTACACTACGCAAACTGTACGAATTATTGGGTATTAAATCGTTTTGGACCAAACGGATGGCTTGCTCGAACAATTTAATCAAACCCTGAAGAAAATGATTTCGTAAGTTCATGCATGAGGACGCTCGAAATTGGGACAAGTGGCTCGAGCCCCAATTATTTGCAGTTTGAGAGGTCCCACAAGCCTCCACGGGGTTCTCCCCATTTGAATTACTGTATGGGAGTCGACCGCACTGCATACCTGACGTCCTACGGGAAAATTGGGAGGAGGGACCATCAAACAGCAAAAATGAAATTCAATACGTTCTTGACCTGAGAGCAAAACTCCACATACTGGGGCAATTAACACACTAATTTGCTTCAGGCTCAAGAACGTCAAAGCCGGCTGTATAATAGGGGAACTCGGCTATGGGAATTTACACCGGGAGATAAAGTCCTTGTATTGCTCCCAGCATAGAGCTCTAAATTACTCGCCAAGTGGCAAGGACCCTTTGAGGTCACACGGTGAGTCGGAGAAATTGATTATGAGGTGAAATGAAAGGATAGAGGCAGAGCATGTTAGATTTACCACCTCAACCTCCTAAAACCATGGAGAGAGGCGGTCCCCATGACTTTGGCGATGGTGGTTTTGGAGAGGGAGGAGCTCAGACCGGAGGTGGACTTAAAAGCCACCGATCGAGTCACCCCGGTCACTTGTGGAGACCACCTCTCACCATCATGGAGGTTGCCAGGTTACAATGAGAATACTCCGATGTGTTCTCACCACTTCCCGGTCGAATCTCATAGAGCACCATATCGAAATGACCCCAAGGGTAGTGGTACTTAGTCGTCCCTACCAATTACCCGAGCACAAGAAAGAAGTTTTCGGGAAGAGTTAAAGGCCATGCTGGATATGGGGGTAACAGAAGAATCCCACATTGACTGGGCCAGCCCGGTGGTTCTGGTTCCTAAGAGCGACGGCTCTGTCTGGTTCTGTGTGGATTATAGAAAAGTCAATGCGGTGTCTAAATTTGATGCGTACCCGATGCCTCGGCTTGATGAGCAGCTCGATCGGTTAGGCGCGACTCGCTTTTATTTGACACTGGATTTCACAAAGGGATATTGACAGATCTCCTTAACTCCCATGTCCCATGAAAAGACGGTATTTTCCACACCATTCGGATTACACCAATTCGTGATGCTTCCGTTTGGTTTTGGTTTTGGGCTACCACTTGGGCCATTGACAGGTACGGCCCTAAATTGATAAGACCGCAGCGACTGCAGCCTGCCCGAGACCTAAGACCAAAAAGGAGGTGAGACAGTTCCTGGGGCTGGCTGGCTGGCTGGCTATTATCATAGGTTTATGCCTAACTATTCGACCGTCACCAGCCTGCTGACTAATCTGACTAAAAAGGGGGCACCAGAACCGTTCCAGTGGATAGAGCCGTGCCAGCAGGCGTTCACACAGGTGAAGGCAGCACTTTGTGGTGGGCAGTTATTGCACTCTCCTGACTTCACTCTCCCCTTTGTCTTGTAGACAGACGCATCGGGCAGGGTGTGGGAGCGGTACTGTCCCAGATGGTGGAAGGGGGAGGAGCGCCCGTGCTGTTCATTAGTTGTAAACTCTCTCTGAGAGAGACTAGGTACAGCATGATAGAGGAGTGTTTGGCCGTCAAGTGGGCGGTCCTCACCCTCCGGTACTATCTGTTGGGGCATGCTTTCACCCTCTGTTTGGACCATGCCCCGCTCCAATGGCTCATTGCATGAAGGATACTAATGTGCAGATCACCTGTTGGTATCTAGCTCCCCAGCCTTTTAAGTTTGAGGTGGTCCACAGGCTGGAGGCGCACATGGCTGTTGCAGATTTCCTCTCCAGAAATTGGGGGGGGGGGTTGGGGTGAGTAAGTGACAGACCGGATGGATCCCCAGCCTGAATCAGGCAATGGGGGTATGTGGTGATGTGGCCGTGGCTGAGCGATGTCTGTGGAGAGCGAGGCTAGGAGAGGAAGAATGGTAAGGATTGACACCAGTGGGAAATCACCTCTAACAGTGAAAAGGCAGTCCAAACCACCGAAGGGGAGAGAGAGAGAGAGAGATGCGCACAGCAGAGTTTATGTGTGCATTTATGTTGTGCTGAAAAGCAAACCGTTTGGTGTCACTGAAAAGTGTACTGAATAAAGAGATAGGTTGGATTGTTTAACCAGCTCCCGCTTCCTCCTTCATGAGAAAGCTAGTGATCTGTCACAGCATGGTCTAACGTTTATCAGCAGGCTAATTTAGAATGGAAAATTTAAAAGATTTAAAAAAAGAAGAATAAGGGGAATCAATAAATTATTGAACAATTAACTGATGTTGCCTGATTAATATGTGATCCATAAAAGAGTAACTGCAATCTGCATATTTTAAAATGTAATTTAATCTAATTACAAGTATATAATTTTTGTAATCTGATTACGTAGTCCAGATTACATGTAATCCATTACTACCCAGCACTGTAAATATATATTTCTCTCTTAAGATTCTAAAAGAATATTTTTTTCCTGATTTGGACTAAATGGACTGAATACATTAAATCCATGTAATGCTTTTGTACTTTGCTTTTCACTTAAGATTTATAAGGTTATAGCTCTCCAGGTTATATTGTATATGGTTTCTGTTTAATGTGGGAAAACATGTAAAACCTTTGGAATTTTCAGGATTGATGTTATTATTATATGGTAACAATGTTAAAACCATGTCGCTTACATTAGATGAATGTGTTTTTCCCTGAATTATCAAATTAACAATTATGATCCACTGTAGGAAGACTTTTTAAGACAGTATTTATTCATACTGGACATTTGAAATGTATAATATTGTGTGATGCTTGGGATGAGGTGTCCAAGTGTAGCGTGAGCTGTTGTACCTCCATGTCTTCTCGGACCTGCTCCTGCTGATCTCTCAGCTCACCAAAGGCATCAATGATCAGACCTGCATACATCACAAACATCAATTCACTCTGAAAAAGATCATGTCAAATCACCTGAACAATCATATTAAACACTACAGTCTGACTTTGAGATACACTATGTGGCCAAATATGTGTAAACACCCAAACATAAAATTGGACAATTAATTTCGAAACTATAGACATTAATAGGGTGTTAGTCATCCCTTTGCTGTTATAACAGCTTCCACAATTCTGGGAAGGCTTTCCTCTTGATGTTGGACATAGTTTTAGGGATTTGCTCCCACTCAGACAAAAGAGCATCAGCGAGATCAGGCACTGGCAAAAACATTTGTCTTTAGATGGTTATTTATATTTTCAGCTTTAGTGTGTCAATAGGAAATATAAATTTTAGACTCCCAAACATTTCTTTTGCAAATAGAATAGAATAGAAGAACAAAGAGCTCTGCAACAGATGGCATGGTCCCCACAGAGCCTCCCACTGAATATTGAGTCAGTCCTGGATTACAAGAAGAGACAGAAGCAATTGAGATTCTCAAAATTCTCCAAGAAGCTTGGAACATCCTATCTGCCAACAACCAAGAAAAAGTGTATCCAGGTGTACATAGGAGAATTGGTGCTGTTTTGAAGGCAAAGGTGGTCACACCAAATATTGATTTGAATTTAGTTTTTTTTATGTTTACTGGACTTTGTATGACGTTAACTGATAAATGAAAACTATTTATGCCATTATTTTTGAACATTTTTCCCAAGTGCCTAAAACTTTTGCACAGTACTGTGTGTGTGTATATATATATATATATATATATATATATATATATATATATATACTTTTTTTTTTGTCTTATTGTGTATTTCTATATATACTTATATTTTCTATTCATTTTTTATTTTTATTCTATTTTTTTTTATTATTATCTCTGTCTTGTTGTATTGTTTGTCACACCAAGACAAATTCCTTGTATGTGTAAGCATACTTGGCAATAAAGCTCATTCTGATTCTGACACGCTTGTTATAATGCAAATATTAGTAATGTGTGAAGCTGAAATAGCCATACTTGTTAATAACAGGGAGGTGTCAAAATAATTTTGACCATGTAGTGTAGATAAGGCAGAGAGTGGTCTATTTTCTCTAAAAATTCTGTTCCTCACCCTGAATGATGGCTAGCAGGATGACGATGACAAAAAAGAAGAAGGTGATATCAAAAACCACACGATAAAGCTCATACTCGTCACCAGCCGGATCTTCGATCTCATCTCCTATACCACCACCGGCCCTCACACCCACATACATATGGAATAGATAACACTGAGATAGAAGACAGAACATTAGAATGACAAGTGAAAAACAAGACAACTGGAACAAATGTAGGCATGTGTAAAACTTACAGTCATCATGTCGTCACACTTCATATCTGGTTCATCTTCATCCTCACTCATGTTGTAGAACTTTCGGAAGAAGTTGAAGGCCACTACGGTGTAGAGGTAGACCACCACAGCCAGCAAACCCACAGTCATCATCAGCTAAAGCACAGTCACAATCAGCATCAAGCACAAGATCAACTGCTTTAAAGGAATAATTCACACAAAAATCTAAATTCTGCCATTATGTACTCACCCTAATGTCACTCCAAACCTGTATGACTGTATGACTGTATGTTCCCATGGACCAAAGTCTTCAGTTCACAGGGTTTATCTGCCATTTAATGCACGTGAATAGTGACTCTGGTCTGTCAAGATCGAAAAAGGGGTTTAAATTTAACAGAATTAAATTTAAATGACCCAGTGAAGTCTGAGGTTTGATGTTATCGATGTAGATGTTATATTTGATATCAGCACTGTATTAATGATTTTATTTGATCTGAGAGTGAATAACGACTTAAATTACATTCTGTTCATCAAACAAAGTGATCGTATGTCTTTAGAAGACTTGGAATATAGTGCATGAGTCCAATGAATTAATTCTGCTTTGTTTTTATGGGGGGGCATTTGTATCTTGACAGACCAGATTCACTGTTCACTTGCATTATATGACGACGAATTTTTGTTTTGTTTTGGATTTTCTCCCCTTTTTCTCCCAATTTGGAATGGCCAATTCCCAATGTGCTCTAAGTCCTCGTGGTAGTGTAGTGACTCGCCTCAATCCGGGTGGCGAAGGACGAATCCCAGCTGCCTCCGCATCTGAGACCGTAAACCCACGCATCTTATCACGTGGCATGTGGCACATAGCGCATGTGGTGGCTTCACGCCATCCACCACGCCATCCAAGCTCAAGTCACCATGCGCCCCACCAAGAGCAAACCACATTATAGCGTTCACGAGGAGGATACCACGTGTGACTCTACTCTCCCTAGCAACTGGGCCAATTTGCTTAGGAGACCCAGCTGGAGTCACTCAGCATGCCCTGGGATTCGAACTAGCGAACTCCAGGGGTGGTAGCCAGCGTCTTTACCAGTGAGCTACCCAGGCCCCCCTGTGATGACTTCTTTAAAAAAAATTACCTTTTGTGTTCCACTGAAGAGAGGAAGTGTGGTTGGAGCAACATTAAGGTGAGTAAATAATTACAAAGTTTCAATTTTGGGGTAAACTATTTCTTTAAGATAATGTACTACCTAATATTATATACCCAAAAATGACAATTCTCTCATGATTTACTTCCTCATGCCATCCCAGATGTGTATGACTTTCTTTCTTCAGCAGAACACAAAGATTTTTAGAGGAATATCTCAGCTCTGTAGGTCCATAGAATTCAACTGAATGGTGATCAGACCTTTGTATCTCCAAAAATCACAAAAGAAACATAAAAGTAATCCATCTGCCCATATGGAAGTGTTTAAATCCATATCTTCAGAAGCAATACAGTAGGTAAGGGTGAGAAACAGAACAATATTTAAGTCCTTTTTTACTCTAAATCTCCACTTTAACTTTCAGATGTGAAAGTAAAACTAAACAGGCACCACATGTGACTTTCAGATGTAAAAGTGGAGATTTAGAGTAAAAAAGGACTTACATTTTCATCTGTTTCTCACCCACACCTATTACTACTTCTGAAGATATGGATTTAACCACTGGAGTCTTATGGATTACTTCTCTGTTTCCTTTCTGTGATTTTTGGTGCTACAAAGGTCTGATCACCATTCAATTGCATTGTTTGGACCTACAGAGCGGAGATAATCTTCTAAAAATCATTGTTTGCATTTAGCTGAAGGCTTGAGGGTGAGGGTGAGTAAATGATGAGAGAATTTTCATTTTTGGGTGAACTATCCCTTTAAAACAATAAGTTAGTATAATAAGTTCATACTGAGAGAGGAGTTCTATAAAATCTCATTCAAATAAGACCATCTCTCAGAGCTGTACCTGTTTGCCATTGTGGGTTACAGAGGACAGGATGGTGCGCAGGGTTTTGACGCCCATGGCGATGTCCAGCAGATGACAGGCAAAGAAGAAGTTATTGTAGTGACCAAGCAGTGACATAACCGTATACCAAACCAAGTACAGGAAGGTCTGAGCAGAACAAGAGAGCACAACAAGAATCCAGTGAATGACACTTAATGTAATTGTAAATATCCTTAACTGATTGAATTGTATATGAAAAGGTCAATTTGCTGGAACTTACATTATCAGTGAACACAACACCAAATTTCCAGATTTGGTACTTGATATCAATAGACGTCAACCTGTGTATTCATGAGGTGAGACTTTTTATCTTTTATAATGAGAAACATATCTCCATCATGTTACTAACACAATCATATCACTATCATGCAGTACAGGGCCAAACGTATTTGAGTAATTATTCAAATTTTTATGCCATGTTAAATGCAACTAATGAGAATAATACATTGCTACTTTTATTATGTATTGTGTTTATTTTGAAAGCTGCAATTAAGAAATCCCATAATTCTATACTTCGAGTATATCATAAGTATGCAGAGGCATGCATGGACAATGCATCACAGCCATGTCAGTTTTCCATTTATTTTCTGTTTCTAAGTAAACAAGAAAAAATGACATCCATCTCTCGTCTCATCATTTAGAACTTTCACTATAACCTGAACATTTGTGCAGGTCAGTCAAGTTCATCCATACCACCACGTAAGTAGTCACTGAGCTCTTTGATTCTTTGACTCTTTGAAGGAGATTGTGTGGCTGAATACATGATGTTGTGCAACTGTTAGTAACAGTGTAGATGAAATGGCCAAACCTGTTAATTAGAAGGGGGTGTTCACATACTTTTGGCCATGTAGTCTACTTATCATTGTGTCATTCATAAATCTTTACCAAGTAAACATTGAGGGATCAGACTGAGCTTTCTTCTCGTGTGTCATAGCGCTGACGTCTAGCGCGGCTAGGTCCATTCCCAGCAGTTCAGCGATTCTCTCTCTACCGTAGATGTCACCATACTTCTCCAGCACCTGCAACACAAACAACCATAGAGACCCTCACAGCACCTCTCAATGCATGAATGAAATGTTTACACACACAAGTATAGCATGCACCTGACCTTTCTCTTCACAAATTTGTCCCAGTAGTTGTTGGGGAAACTCCTGGAGGGAAATAAAAGGGAATGACATTTCAGATTCCACAGTCGTAATGAAGACACCTTTGTTTATATTTATACAGTTATACAGTTTGTTTGTTTTATACTTACGGTGTATTGAGGACCAGTCTGTCCCACTGGCCCTTGATGTCATCATCCTCTGGCTGCTCAGTTACATACAGACCATCAAACTCCAGTTTACGGGCCAGCTCCTTCTCTCTCTTGAAGATGACCAAAGGAACCTGGACAAGTACAACACTTTAGTAACGTACACTGGCTTACTCACCTGTTTGCTTTTTAATATGCAGAGATATATATAGTGGCCCCATGAAGTATTTGAACACTTAGGTCACACTTAAAAAAATTATGAATGTCATTGCATTTAGATAACAAAATATCAAACCAAGTGGCATTTATTACAAGAAAGTGCACAAGCACACTTTCCAAGCAAAAAACAATTTCACAAGAAAAAAAGTTTGTTGGATTTTAAATGACTATATAAATATATAGACTATATATATATATTCTGTTCAAAATGAGGAGAAAGATTATGTGGATACTTGGGCACTTGTTGTCAAACTTAGTGGAACATAATGTGATGAATTACACCTGTGGTTACTCTGCTAGGTAGGACATATGTGTGAACACTTCTTACATCCACTAAAAATGACATTGGGACAAGTCTGTTTAAAGTAATTGGCTTGAAGTGCACTTAGTTCTTAGAAAAGGTCTATCATCATTTATTTGCAGATGCTACTTTATTTTATTGCAATGACATTTATACATTTTGTAGTGTGGCATAAGTGTTCAGATCCATTTTGTAACGAAGCTGGCAGGCAATGATAGGCAGACGAAGATGATGATGATGTGAAGAACCCAAGTGCAGTTTATTGACATAAGTGTTAACCAAAAACATGAATCCAAAACAAAACAAACATAAATGACTTGACTTGATAAGACAAGACTAGACTAGACTAGACTAGACTAGACTAGACTAGACTTGACTATAAACTACGTTACACAAAACAATACCTGACAAAGGACTATGGCAAACATGAGGGTTTAAATACAAGGACATGGGTAACCACATGACATAAACAAACAATGATGAGACTGAACTAATAACAAGATAACGAGATACTAAAACATGAACCAATGACATGACAAGACTGATAATGAGTTAACAAGACAATAAACCAAGGAAAACAAGACACATGAACATGGAGGGAAACAGGACATCACATGACCAGGAAACCACATGACATGAACAGGAAATAAACTTTCAAAATAAAAGACATGAACACAAAACATGAACAAAACACATAAACATGACACATTTTGGCATTACTGTACTTCTATAATGAGAACTGTAATGAGAATACAGTGAGCTCCTGACCTTCAGACAATTGTAGCCGATGATACACAAAAAGGAAATAATGGTGTGTAAAATTGAAAAGAAGGCCAAGGCAGGCTCCATATATCCAGTGCTCTCTTCCAGAAAGTAATAGACAAAACTTTCTTCATCATCTTCCTCTCCATTCTCCTCCATTCCGGAACCTTCAGCCTCTCCACCAGAGCCCTCAAAAACACCTGAGCCATCAAATATATCAGAGCCCTCGAATACACCAGAGCCCTCAAACATAGCTGATCCCTCAAGCTCCTCCTCACCAGGGGGGCTGTCAGACACCTAAAGAAGTACATGGGTCATTACATTTTCTTAACTAAGATGAATTTATGTTTTATCACAGGGAATATTTGATTTAGCGAATTTAATAAAGATTAAAAGGATTCATGATTTACTTACCCTCAAGTCATTACACACCTGTATGAATTTCTTTTTTCCATGGGACACAAAAGGAGAAGTTAGGCAGAATGTTAGCCTTAGTCACCATTCATTTTAATTGTGTATAAAAAAAAAATTCAATGAAAGTAAATGATGACTAAAGCTTTCATTCTGTGTAACCTCCTATATCCATGAAAGAAAGAAAGTCATACAGGTTTAGAATGACGTGAGGGAGAGTAAATGATGACAGAACTGTCCTTTTGGACGAAATAGCTGCCAACGCAAAGTACTGCACTGACCTTGTAGAAGAGTAGAATGAAGTTCAGGGCAAAGGCGATAAACAGAGCCAGGAAGCGCAGGTTGTAGAAATTGCGAGACAAATAATTCTGGAAGGAGAGAAAGTTTGAATTTAAATCAATGTATATACTCTTTGGGGGGCCTGGGTATCTCAGCGAGTAAAGACGCTGACTACCACCCTTGGAGTCGTGAGTTTGAATTCAGGGCGTGCTGAGTGACTCCAGCCAGGTCTCCTAAGCAACCAAATTGGCCCGGTTGCTAGGGAGGGTAGAGTCACATGGGGTAACCTCCTCGTGGTCGCTATAATGTGGTTCTCGCTCTTGGTGGGGCACGTGGTGAGTTGTGCGTGGATGCCACAGAGAATAGCATGAGCCTCCACACGCGCTATGTCTCCGCGGTAACACGCTCAACAAGCCACATGATAAGATGCGCGGATTGACGGTCTCAGCCGCGGAGGCAACTGAGATTCGTCCTCCACCACCCAGACTGAGGCGAGTCACTTCGCCACCACGAGGACTTAGAGCGCATTGGGAATTGGGCATTCCAAATTGGGGAGAAAAGGGGAGAAAAAAATAAAAAAATGATATACTCTTTGATTCAATACAAAACCCTTATATTAATTTTATGTACTATATGGCCAAAAGTATGTGGACACTCTACTATACCTTTATGAAGCAAAGTCAAACCCATCAATTAGAAGGGGGTGTCAACACACTTTTGGCCATATACACTGCAAAAAAATTGGTACTGTGCAATTGTTACCTTAAGGAGCTATTTCTACCTGATCTATCTTAGTTTTGTTGGTGTAACCTAATGTAATCAGGTTAATTCAGACATGTTAAATCATATTTTTTTCAGCTTAGTGTAAATGTTCTCTATGTAAAATATGTAATCTAGAGTAGAGAATGGACAGAAAACTACAGTTTATCAATAACATTCTTAAATGTAATTACCATGAATTTAATTCTTTGGACTTCAAGTTCATTCCAGAGTTCAAAGCCCTTTTCTGCCTCTTTCTTGCCTTTCTTTGCTTTAGCCTTTGTCTTTTTCTCCTCTTGCTCATCTTGTTGTTCCTCTGGCTTTGCCTCTGCCTCCTTGTCAGCCTTCTCTCCATTTTCAGCACTTTGAAAGACAGCAAGAAAGAGTCATAACTAAAAAAAACAAAAACAATAGTATGGCAGACAACAGCAAGTATTTAAACTGACATGGAACTGATTTTGTAACTGTTCAAATATGAGGTACTGTACATTTACATTTCTGCTACTTAAGATGCTCTTTGAAAAAGGAATGCTGCTATTATTTCAGCACATGATACAATGCATTCATTTATTGGACACTATATATCATAGTTCTCCATAACTTACTCTGCTTTTTCTGGTTCTGGGGCTGCTTCTTCCTCTACTTTCTCCTCCTCTACCAGCTCTCCTTCTACTTCTCCTCCTTCACTCAGCTAAAACAAACACCCAACAAACATCCAGGAGAAGACAATAATACTTAGATTAGTGTGTCTACAAAGCAATGGTGAAAAGTATCTTTCTATTTAAAGGTATAGTTCATTCCACTACTCCATGGAAGAAAGAAAGTTATCCGGGTTTGTAACATTATGAGGGTGAGTAAATGATTACAGAATTTTCATTTATGTGTGAACTATCCCTTTAAAAGAACTAAAGGATAACGGTGTGGTTTTTGCAAAGTATGGTGAGGAACAATCCACAAGCTGGATGCTCATCCAAATCAAAAATAGGAAAATATATTACAAATCATATATTGGATGATGTATTGTGGGATTACAAGCGCTCAACACTTCTGCCTTTGTCTCACCAGTTTCCTCTTCAGTAGTGGGCTGCCTTCTGGAGTTGGTGGCTCCTCTGGCTCAGTCTCTCCCATGTCTCCGAGTCCACCATACGGACCAAACCCAGGCCTTCCTCCATCAGCCTCTTCTCCATCTTCTTCTTCTTCCTCTCCTCCACCTGCTCCCTCCTCGCCCTCCCCAGTTCCACCTGATTCTTGAACCTTTCTTGCTCCAGGCTCGGGGGGCAGGTCACCGTGCACCTCATCCTGAGTTGGGTCGGGCATGTTAGTCAAAATCTCTGTCAACGTCATCTTCTTTGCTCCCTCCACAAGACCACCTCCAAAGAGGGTGTTCCAGATGAGCAAGAAGAAGCCTTTGCACACGCTGTAGATGAAATGTAAAATGCCAAAGAGGACCGTATAGAGGAACATCACCAAGCCAACAATCATATCCTTTATGGTCATTTTCCTGATTTTGCGGTAACGGCGCCTGAGATTATGGAAAGTGAACAGGCTTAGGAAATTCACGACGCTCTTAATGAAATCAGCAAATGCTGAGCTGGATTCAGGTGGTGCTTCTTCTCCATTGCCTTCCTCTCCTTCTCCTTCTCTGTTTCCTCCACCACCGCTCTCCTCTTCTTCTTCATCCTCGTCTTCCACAGCCTCCTCTTCCTGCTCGGAGATCTGCGAGGCGATGTTCATCTCAAAGATGGTGTCCTCGCAGAAGTTCACAAAGAGCTCCATCTTCTCAGATTCCCCACCTTCGTTGACCACATCAAAGATGAACTGCCGCTTTGACTCTCTGACCTGAGGCATCTCCCACTGGTTGCGATTGGCCTCGCTGATCTCAAAGTAGATGCGCTCAATCCTCTTGCTGGCGCCCATGATTTCGATACGGCCCAGGAAGGGGCGGAAATAGTTCAGCACGCTCTCAGCTTGCTCCAAGAAATTCTGCAGGCGAGTGTCATGAGGAACATGCTCAGAGAGGTTGGTGAGCAGCACGGCAATGTTAAAGCCGATGTCTTTTGCTGGCTCTTGGAAGCGATCAGCATACTCTTCAAAATTGATCATCTCGTTCTCGTCGGCCTCGGAGCAGGACAGCAGGAACTGAATCTCAGATGGTGTGTACTGCTTCTGACTGTCCATAGCCTTGGAGAAGTCCTTCTTGGAGATGAGGCCACGAGGGTCCGTCACATAGTCACGGAAGGCATCTGACGCCACAATATCCTTCAGTTTGAGGAACATGTCGAAGAACTTGAGAATCATCTCCACATTGCTGGATGACTCAACCAGCATGTCAACCATCTGGCGAGCGATTGTGCCATTCACAACATTGCCTGTAAAAGAGTGACCACTTAGCACATAGATCATGACTCAAATGGCTCTTCAGGATTGTCAGTCATCACGAAAATGTAATTAGATGGACAGATATCTCCTACCCTCCAGTAGAGAGAGAAGCATGACCACCATGTCCTTCTGTAGATCCAGGAGCTCCTTCAACAGACCAATTTGACTGGAGTCCTGTGATCAATGTACCAAATTCAGACACACAACAACAACAAAGTTATCCACAAATTCCCTCATTCTTTTAGAGTCTGAGAGTACAAGAGTACTTTTTCCTATAATGCACATTTCATTTATTGCCTAAACCTGGCACACCAGAATTTTTATATAATATGCACCATCACCATTAGACAAGAATTCAGTTAACATTCTAAACCGAACATTTTCCAAAAATGTTTTAGGGGGCATAGAAGACAACCCTACAAATTCCATCCTGCTCTCAGCTTACCTCGGAGTGTGTTCTACTCCAGAAATGATCCTGAGTTTGCATTTATAAACAGACACAAACAAAGAATCACATACTGCAACCTATGGCAGAACTTAACACATGGATATAATATAAATAGAGTATAAACGTAGAAAGCCAGGCAAGAGTAATATGTACCAACATATCCTCAAACAGATGTGCCATTTTATGTCACCATGAGACATTGTTTCATCAGTTTTTATGATGTTGTCATGAAGTGCCAAAACATGTCCCTATTATTTCCTTTTATTATCATACATATTTAGGAAAGGTTCTGTTGAAGCACATTTTATATGTGCCTAGCTGACCGTCGAAACTGCACAATGAAGGAAAGATGGCAAACACATACACAGACCTATCACACAGACAACAGTACACTCACCTACATGTAAATACATAAGAACAAAAAAGGTCTGCACATACACATTAAGGATAATTGGGAGAATCTCACAAAAATGAAAAAAAGAGAAGAAATAGAGATAGGGGTTGGGGGATGCTTAATCGTCATGAAAATGCAACAGTGACAAAAATCTTTATGGTCCTAAAAAAGGCTTAATTTTTCTTTCACGGGGTGAAATACGACCCGGACCTGTTCTTGAAAGGCTTTGTGCTATTCGCCCAATTATCATACATTTCCTAAAGAATGTTTGGCGCATACCAAGGAAAATAAATTCCCTTTAAAGTTGAGCAACAGCTGGAACAAAAGCATAGTGACATCTCCCTCAGCTCCAATATTTCAAAATGTGAACCCTTTAAGGTTAAGGTAGATGTCTGCCCAGGACAGTTTTTTCAATTCCACACCTGCCCACTCCCACAAGTTTCTACTGTGCACCTGAACGCTCCCGCTGAATTTTTCTCCATGTTCACCCATTTCTCTGCCCGCAGTGATTTTCTTCCCGTTCTCTCCCATTCACACAACCCTGCATTTGTTTTCCACATTGGGCAAAAGCAATACAAAAAGACAACCAAAGGACAAAGAACCTTTTATTTGTCTGTTATTGCCATTATCAGATAGCAATGATAGCAGTGACATGATGCCCATCTGACTTGCCTGAGGTTGACTTCTTAACACTAAATTGACCATTTTCTAGTCCGAGTTTCGCATCCTTTGATGACACAGGGTGTCCATGCTTTGCCATTCTTCCAATCTAAAGCTACCTGCATAGCCTGCTTTAAATATTTGATAATTTGATGCAAGTGCTATGTGCACATTTTACGTTGCATTTTCTGTTTTTTGTTATTAAAAATAAATTAGTTGTAAAATAAAATAATAATTCTTGTTTTTCTGCATTCATAAATTAATAAAATAAAAAATTATATCCACATCAGATTTTTCAGGCTATTGTCTGACCACTCGCTCCAGCCCACAACTCATGGACGTACCGTCTGCTACCGCCATCAACTCGGAAATGTAATCCTGTGCCATAACAAATCTAATCGGATCCCATGGGTCCTGCGGGAGTTCTACGGGAACGCAGACCTCTACATTAAGGCTGCTTTGTAATGTTTTAAAATCAAAATTGAATCAGTGGAAACAGAGGAGATGTCAGTGACAAACAAAAATGCAACATTTGAAGTGTGGAGGCCAATAAAAATGTAAAACACAGACATTGTCTTTTTTCATTAAAAATAACTCATTAATGATGTTCCCTCTTAAACTGAGATGACACTTGCAGGAAATAAGCCAACACATAAGCTACTGTATATTGCAGGAACAGGAAGCAGGGAAGAGAAAGGTGATATGAGTGTGTAGTAAGAAGTGCAAAAGTGTGTAAGACAAGTATCCTTACGCCATTTCGGAGTCCTGGGTCAGGGATCTGGCAGGGTTACACATCAGAATAAAAATGTTACCCATCAACATTTTTATTAAATTTTTGTATTGATCTCATCTCTCCCTTTCGGAGGCATCCACTCATTCTTGGCTAAAATTAATTCACATATCATTTAAGATGCTCTCTCACTGCAGATATCAGAGAATATCTAAAATGATACGTAGATTAATTTTTTATTAATCTATAAAATAACCCCTAAAAAGCACATATACAGTGGTACTTCTATGCAGACCAGGGGCAAAGGTATGTACTCAACTGAAAAATATAAAATAAAAAATGTATGATGAAAAAGGACAAGGAACGGAGTACACTGCAGTTAAATTGGCTTCATCTCCAAAATAAAGCCCAAAGATATCACTGTGTGGTTCTAAAAACAATTTTGACATTCGGGAATTAATCTGTCACGTTTCTGTGTTACTATCACATATCACATTCCCTGAATCTTAAAACTGGAGAGTAGGAGATATTTGATATTGAGAAATACAGAAATGCAATGGATAAACAGGGGCCAGATGTGTAACAAACATTAGAACAATATCAAACACCATGGCAGAAAGGTTTAGAGAAACAAGACAGTTAGAGATTACTCACAAGTGCAATAACATTAAAAAGCAGTCCATACATCACACTACTGCAAATGAGCACTGTCAGATTCCACACTTGCTTTGTCAATGCATTAATAAGCAGTAATTATGCACCAAATAATTATACAATAGAAAGCCTACAGGGTGAATTACAACCCAATCTGACAGTAATGGTTTAATTCAGAAGCAGGGGTGGACTGACAATAGGGAGAACCAGGACTTTTCCCAGTGGGCCGGCCACGAAACGGGGCCGAACGGGCGTTGATAAGCTGAAACAGGTCTTTGCGTTATGCTGAACGGGTCGTGACTGGCTGAAGAGGGCCGCAAAATGGCCAAAAAGGAACGCGACAACCCTCCCCCCAGAGAAATAGTTCCTCATGGATATTATTCCACTCTGATAATACTTATACAGAATATATAAATATGTTCATATATATATACATTATATATATATATATATTTATATTTTTCTCCCCGATTTGGAAAGCCCAATTCCCAATGCACTCTAAGTCCTCATGGTGGTGTTGTGACCCACCTCAATCCGGGTGGTGAAGGACAAATCCCAGCTGCCTCCGCATCTGAAACCATCAATTCACGCATCTTATCACGTGGCTTGTTGTGCGCGTTGCCACGGAGACATAACACTTATGGAGGCTGCACGCCATCCACCACGGCATCAACGCACAACTCACCACGTGCCCCACCAAGAGCGAACCACATTATGGCAACCACGAGGAGGTTACCCCATGTGACTCTACCCTCCCTAGCAACCGGGCCAATTTGGTTGCTTAGGAGACCTGGCTGGAGTCACTCAGCACGCCCTGGATTCGAACTCACGACTCCAGAGGTGGTAGTCAGCATCTTTAATGTTCATATATTTTACAAAATTACATGCATTTGAATATTTTTCTATTGCACAAATCAATGGACCACTGTGGACTAAAAACATTTGACATGGGATTCTTGGAACATCTGATCAAAACTCTGCACTTGTTTTTTTAACTCACCTTTTTAATATTCTTATACCTTATTGTCTTTTCACAAACATCTTTAAAGCAATACTTGCTGACAAAGACCATGCTTTTCCCCCCAATAGGATTTCCCTTGTAAAAGGATGGTGAAACTTCTGTTTTGCTTTTAGATTAGGCAAGACTAGGCATGACTGATGAACTATTTTAATGCTAAATTGAATATACTGATTCACTCTGATTCATTTTCAGTCATGACAGAACCAAATGAAAGAGTTAAATTGTCCAGGATCTTCTAGGTGAAATAAATTAATTAACAGGATAGCTTGCTCATATTGCGCTCAATATGTAAATGCCTACCTGTGCTAGCTTCATCATCATGTGTGCAAACACGTGTAAGAAGCCCACCACGGCATCCCACAATCTGCTGTGTGCCAGAGACTGTTGATTACCAGTGCAAGGACCCTATAGAGTATATACATTTTACAGAGAAAGAGAGAGAGAGAGAGAGAGAGAGAGAGAGAGTGATAGAGGGAGATGGGGTGGGTGGGAATGGTAAATTCATAAATTCTGAAACAGCTCAATGTTAAGTTTACCAAAATGGTGATGTTAGTACCTGAATATACTCTGTCAGGCTGTTGAAGACCTGTTTAGCAACTGTCATTGCCTTAGAGAAGTTCCTCTTGCCTGGTTCATCAATAATATCCTTCCCAGAGTAATACCAGTAGAAGTCACTGATAGACTCCTGTGATGGAACAGACAGAGTGAGGTTAAATTCATGTCTTCAGAAGTGATATGATGTGGGTGAGAAACAGATCAATATTTAAGTCCTCTCTTCCCATAAATTCTCCTCCCTGAACAGTAGGTGGTGATATGCACGAAGAATGTGAATCACCAAAAACAAAATAAAGTGAAAATGAATGTGGAGATTTTATAGTTAAAAAAGACTTAAATATGTATCTGTTTCTCATCCACATCTATCATATCACTTCTGAATATATGGATTTAACCACTGGAGTCATCTGAGTTATTTTTATGCTGCCTTTATATGCTTTTTGAGCTTCAAAGTTTTGTACCCTGTTGACTTGCATTGTATGGACCTACAGAGCTGAGATATTCTTCTAAAAATCATTGTTTGTGTTCAGCAGCAGAACAACTATTAATTTAAGGTAATTTTAGCTGATGTATTAAGTCAGATCCTCTTAAGTTTATACTGGTGTCCTAGCAGAGTATCCACAGGTGTAGTTCATCACATTAAATATGGACATGTTCCCCCTAATGTTTGACCACCAGAAAGTGTCCAAATATCCTTTGTCTTAATTTTAAATAAAACATCATATCCAAGAAACTATATGTTTTGCTTAAAAAGTGTGCTTGTGCTATCTTGCTTTAAAATAAATGCCACTCGTTTGATATTTTTTTATCTAATGGCATTTTTCCACTGCACGTTACGGTCCGACTCGACTTGACTCTGCTCGCTTTACTTTTCTGAGCTTGCTTTTCCACTGCAGTTTAGTGCCGCCTCAACATGGGAGGGATTATAGGCTGATCGTCATAGTTGCGCCGCCTCTACTGCCGTGACATCATCTTAAACGCGACACAAACATTACTGACCATAAACAATAACATGAACGCTAGCTGTTAGCTACTAGCTCATTGTGCTGCATAAAGCAGTTGTTGCATGGTGATTTTACACAAATGTAACAGTTAAATTGGCCTGGTTGCTTCAGAAGCAAGCTTTCCAGTAGCTGGTCAACTAAATAGAGTGAAGCTTTCAAGCAGAATATAGAGTTAACATAACAAAATTTACCATCCTCTATCGTGGACTCCATCAACGCCGAGTCCAGGGCACTCTCCCTCCCATTGCTCACCGGTCTATTGTCATAGATAGCGTCCATTTGTTCAAACCACTTCCACTTTCTTCTGTTTGAACCACTCCGGCTGTTGCGGTCCTTGATTGTTCTGTAGTCACTTTTAAGTTTTTTTTTAACTTTTCCCTACACTGTTGGTGGGTCCGGTGAAAGCTGAGACACTTTCTGAAAGACTTTTTCATTTTGTTCGTCGCTAACTAGAGGAACATCTGCACCTCATTTATTGACCATGCCGTGGTTTTGCGCACAGCCAATTCTTTTTTACAATTTGAAAGTCACGTGAATAAATGATATTGCTGTCGCTGTTGCTAAATTTAAAACTAGCGGGTTGATGTCCCGTGTCACAAATCCAGTGATGCTGGTAGTGACGATTCTCTCTGATCAGTCAGTGATCTGCAGGGTTTTGACGTCACATTTAGTATTGGCTCGGCTCACTTGGAACCTCGACCGAGGTAGTACTAAAAAAAGTATCAGGTACCAGGTACTATCCACAGTGGAAAACCCCCAAAAAGCGAGCAGAGTCGAGTCGAGTTGAGCTGTACCGTGCAGTGGAAAAGCCTCATAATGTAATTACATTCATATATTAAGTGTGGTTTAAGTGTGCAAATACTATTTTGATTAGAGGACGACAGATGAGAGAGATGAAGCCAGGCTGTACCTGCAGTCTGAGCAGATAGTCAACAGTACAGATGATGATGTTGATTGTGGTTGTACTGCCTGTCTGTGTGCGCAGATAGTTCTGGAAGTCTGGAGGGAGATAATGAAGGCCAGTGTTTAAATACTTGAGCATTTTACAAATTTATTTGTAAAGCAACTAGGTCCATCACAAATAATCCTTTGGAAAAAAAATACTGTCTTGTAATTAAATGCTTTTGTGAGAGAACAGCAGTGGTGGTGGAGATATTCAAATGCTTTAAATGTGCAACTTTGATCTCAGGAAACTCACCGTTGTTGTGGCCTTCGCAGAGCAGCTGCAGGAAGCGGAAGAGGTCGCAAGTGAATTCATCATCCGCCATCACTTTCTCCTCTAAACAGGGACAAATTGCAAACACACATGCACAGCATGAACATTGGAGAAGAGATCATGTAGATAGGGTGCATTACTGTGTGTATGAGAGTGTGAACTACAGTTGCCTTCTGAACACATTGAGTAAATTGGTGAGTTAGCAGATATACCATGTAGTTGTAGAGGTATTCAAATAATTTTCAAAGATTTCAACTGTTAATGTGTAAAACACAATGAGGAAAGAGCTGGTTGTGTTGACATGAAAATAAGTGTCAAATGTCTCTAGAGTAGAACAGGAGCAGTCTCATGGTGGAGATATTCTATATTTTAGATTTAATAAATATATTTATATTAAAGGATATTCTGTCCTTATTTACTCACCTCATATAATTACAAACCTGTGTGCTGGGTGGTGGGGTGGGGTGGGGTGGTTAATGTTCGGGAGGAAGGCTTGTAAATAATATAATGTAATTCCAAATATTCTGTTATTTTATATATATATATATATATATATTATATGGAATCAATAAAAACTTTTAATAACAAACCTGAATGCTTTAAGTTTATTTTCTGTGCGACTTGTGAGCTACAGCAGAGTGCACATTTTTCAAAATGACAACTTACATTTTGGTCTGTTTCTCAAAAAAAACTATAGTAGGACTTCAGAAGACTTGGAATATAGAGCACAAGTCCTATGGACAACTTTTATGGTGTTTTTTTCTCCTTTATGGAGTTGACAGCCGAGGCCACTATGAACTGCCAAAAAAAGAGTGTGTACACTCTTAAAAAAGTTGTACAGATAAAAAAAAATAAATAAAAAAAAAACAGGATATGAGTTGGGAATGACACAATGGTCATTGAATTATGACACAGATTTCATTTTGGGGTTAACTATTCCTTTAATAACAGAACGTTTTTTTTTTTTCCTGTTGCAATTTAGTCTGTTTTGAATACTATTATGATGCTAGTGAAACTTTGTAATACAGCACTTTTCATACCACTGTCTCCTTAAGACGATTCGCTTATGTTTTCCTCTTTTGTAAGTCGCTTTGGATAAAAGCATCTGCCAAATGAATAAATGTAAATGTAAAATGTAAATGTAATGTATTCAGGATGAATAGGGTGTGTGTGTGTGTTCTGTGAATTTATTCACTTCATAGCACTCCCAGCCCCATTAGCATGTTAGTAGAACCACAAAAACCTGCTATTGCACGTCCGTTTAGCTGTTCACTGCAGAGCAGACCAGCAAATGTGGGAAGGGGAGGCAGAAACCTGACGACCACAATTAATTAACAGACTAAAGCCCTCCACTCTCCCAGAATGGCAACACTAGTAGACACACACAAAGTCTGATGGTTCACACATTGAAAAAACACTTTGAAGAGACAAACATTAAAGAACTGACACACAAAGAAAATGTCAACATTCACAGTTTACAGACAGTTTATATATATATATATACATGTGACCAAGACATGAAACACGGAAAAACAACGCAGACAGCTGGACACAAAATTGGACATTCCATGATGAGGCCTTCATGAAGAACAGTGACAAATAGACAGAGAAGATTTTAGGTCTTCTCAGACAGGACCCAACCAAAAAAAGCACACAGACACAATCATGCAAAACAGATCTACTGAACTCCATATACTCGTGGAGGTGTGAGAGAGGAAGTGGAGAGGAGCCAGAAGAGTTTGGTGCCCTGGTGGATTGAGGGTAATGTGCACTGTTACAGTATATATTCTGTATGGCAAGGCATGAGAGTGTAGATGAAAAAAGAGAAAACAATGACTTGACAATACTGATAGAAGAAAAGTATTACCATTTCACTGTAGGGAGAAAAAAATACACTTATATTCTGACACATATGAATTGCGTGTGGAATTTTCCATATACAGTAAAAGAGGAACGGAAGAACGGGGGGGTTGAATTAATACATATAATACATATCACACAGGTTTAGTGCACAAGATACAGTATCAGTCCGATACTGAAAAATGAGGTTAGCTTTTAAACAAGAATTGAACATTGAAAAATTTTGAAAAACTTCACCAAAAAGTAACAACTAGATTAAGAAAAACAGACGTTACTTGTTACATTTTTAAGAATACACCAGCTGTGTCGTTAAAACACCACCAATTACAATCCCCAAATTTGTTATGTCTATACAATATCCGTGTTTATCATGCATTCAATTTTGGCCATCTAGTTTTAAAAGGCAGAAATCTAAGTTTGATCAATTGGTTAGGAGGATATACACCATATGACTATAAAACACAAATGATTGTTAATGAGTTATTATTTTAAAAGTCAGTTCAGTTCTATTTATTTGCTTTAATTCGAAAGACCTTCACTTTGGAATGCTCTCCATAAAGCTGAAACATAAATGAAGTAAAGAACAAAATAAAATAACTTTTTTGGGAGCAAATCTGGGATATGAATGGATGGAAGAATAAAATGAAAGATTTGTAATTTTTCTGATGACTAATGAATTAATCTAAACTAATTTCTAACATTGCCTACGGTCTATTAGCATTACTATTGTCTACTATTTATATTATTCTTGTACTGTGCCTTGTCAGATGCTTTGATTTTTAAAGTTTCCATGGCACCTCATTATTTGAGCGGAGTATTCAAATAATGATATATGGCTCATCTCAGTGGATAAAGGGGTTTAGGAGTTCTTAGTTTCTTTAAACTGCATATCATTTCATGGGTTTGTGATTTCCTCAGAGAAAACTGATCAGAAAAGAAAGAAAAAATATTTTTCTTTACTTTCAATCAGTGATCAGTCAATGAATGTTGGAGTTACAGCAGATCTGTCATGGTGCACTCAAGGGCAAACAGCAAAGAAACTTTACAGCCATTGCATTTCAATAAGATTTTATTAAGAATGTCATAAAATTGAAAGATTCATGATAGATTGTTTGGAATTGCCAAAATGTGATATGGAACTGTCTGTTTTTACAGACTCATAAAGACACTGGTTGTAAAAATAAACCCCCAAACCATGACAATGACTGAAGAGTTATCTTTTAAAGGAATGATTTGAAAGTGAAAATTAATCATTTGCTCACTTATGTTGTTCTAAACCTGTATGACTTTCTTCGGCGGAACACGTAGGGAGATGCTAAGCAGAATGTCAGGGACTGACAACTTCAGCCACCATTCACTTTTATTCAATCTTTTTTTCCATACAATGAATGAGAATAATGACTGATGCTAACATTTTGCTTAACATCTCCCTTTGCATTCCATGGAAGAAAGAAAGTCATATGGGTTTGGAACAACATGAGGTAAAGTATGACCAAATTCATTTTTGGGTGAACTATCCCTTTAAGTTCCCTTGAGCACGAAATGAAATGCAGGTAAACTACACGCCAAAAAAAAAAAAAAAGGAGATCTTCACAATATAAGAGCTGAAAAAAGGAGGAAGACAGGAGGAGATGGGACAGAAGGAAAGAGGTACTGATGATAAATATTTAGAGAGAAATTATTATTTACCACGTTCTAGCCTGATGTCTGAAAAACAAAAGGGAGGAAAGAAGGAGAGATACGGGGCAGGTTGGGGATGGAATGATGGTGGTAGAGAGAAAGAGAGACAGGCAGTGAGTTGGACACCGAAGACTGTAGGCTTCTGGCTTGGGAAATATAACAGATTAATATGAACAGATACACTTATGAGGGTTCTGTATGCAACAAAGATTAAACAGTGGTAACATTCCCTGTGGGGCCAAAAAATTTAGTAATATAGACATGATACATTGGACACATGATGTATAATCTATCAATCTTTACCACAGTAATATATGTGAAAATATTAACTGTATTAATACAAATAAGAAATGTTAATTCTGACCAATACTATGCAGTTTTTTTGGCTATTTCACACCAAGTCTGTGAATAAACTACTGGCAAGTATTAGATTTTGGCTAAAAATTCGCTAACAAATTTGCTCAAATCTGATGCTGAATTTTCATCATACTCTAAAAAACAATATTATAAATGTTCAGCATCCAACATTATAATAAAAAAAGATTGTTGTAGTAAAATTTTCGTCGTAGTGCAAAGTTCAATTTTCACAAGTTTATAATGATCACTTGTGTTACGTCTTCTCTGTCTGAGTTAGTTCTAAGAGCAGTAACTTCATATGCAGTTTGTGATTTAACACTTGAACACCACGACTAGTGTTCTGCCTTTAAAGTAGTCAGGTTTGTAGGAGTGACCTGCCTGTTTAGTTGGATTTTAAGTTTATCTGTATCTTTCTTTAATTTTCATATTTCCAGGTTATTTATTTCTTTTTATTTTACTAGATTGTTTTGTTTGTTATTTTGGGCCAGGGGTCAACCTGAAGTCCTTTTCCCTGCTGCATTTTGAAAATATCTATTCACAATAATAAATTATTTTTGAATTTATGCTCTGTGTTCTCTGGTCTGATGGTTGAGCAGAAGCCTTTCCCTTTTATCTTTATTGCATCCTAGCCCTAGGGGAGGAAAATACTTGTCATGAATGTTTCAGCATTGAAAATTCAGACTTGGTGTGAATAGATCTTGCACACAAGGATATTTTTTTTCAGTTCAAAAAAATGTCATGAGATAAAAACTGTGAAGAGACATGCAATGGGAAGATGATGTTGGTCTGTGATGTCAGTGGTATGTGGCAAAACTCACTGGAGCCCTCCTCAGACACCATCCCAAGCCCCTCAGCCTTATTCTGCCTCTCAAACGCATTCAGGTCCAGAACACTGTCAATACACATAATTCCATATTTACACAGAACAATATCTACAGTCTGCCAAATCCCTATAGCAACACTTTAAAGGGCACTCTTTGTTGCAAATATTGTTATCCTTTAGTTCACAACAATAACTATCAAAGAGACATAGAGCGCATTTACATGCACGTTCTTACACTAATTATGCTTAATAAACTGACAATATGTGCGGTCATGTAAACGCATTAAACTGCTTTCCTTAATTGGTGTAAGGTTATAAACAGCTTAAGAATAAACCATCGATGAGGGTAGAGTTTTGCCCATTACCCCCATTTTGCATTGCATGAATGCTTTACCAGCGTTCTTACCGGCTTATCCAATGTGTGCATGCCTTTTCACGGTTTGACGTCAAAAGCTGAGAATAACTCGATTATTTCAAATCTCATGTCATTTAATATTGGTGTGCGTATTGGTGTGCATGTAAATGGGCTGATTCACTATTGACCTGTTTCAGTGATGTCACTTTCCTCGCAGCCACCATATTTGTGACCATCAGTGGGAGGACACAATGGCGGGTGAATGGGAAAACACCCATGAGGCGATATCAAGAAAAACATAAACAATTGCTTTTTTTTTTGCGATTAACATTTTTATTGATTCATCTATTAAATATGAACAGCAGAACATATATATACAGAATCAATATTTAACCCTCACTATCCCCGCCAATCCCCCACCCAACCCTCAACAACACTCCAGTGGTCACATAATTATATAACACAACAAAAATAAATAAATAAATAAAATAAAATAAAAATAAAATAAATAATAAACTAATCACACACATCCCTACACCTCTCTCCACTGTCCCTCCCAGAGAGCCCTCCAAAAAAATACAGATATCTGCTCCACTTCTTCACAAACAGTTCTAGCCTCCCCAGTCTTCTGGATACCCCCTCCTCAAGAGCTGCCACTCTGGCCATCTCTGAACACCACTCCTGAAATGGGGGCACTCCAGCCGACTTCCAACTCCTTAAAATGATCTGTCTGGCAATCGTAATACTAGTTAGGACCCAGTTTTTCACGTGCTTATTCTCCAAATTAATGACTGCCCCATCTCCTAAAATACAGAGTCTGGGACAAAATAAAATTTGAGAGGCCAAAACCTCACACATAAAACTCTGAATCCTCAACCAAAACTCTTGAATATTAACACATCCCCAAAAGACATGGGTTATGTCTCCATCTTCTGACTGACATCGCCAGCAGGTGGGTGTGTCTTTAAGACCAAGCCTACGCAGAGGGGGTCCAATAGACTCTATATAAAATCTTAAATTGCATAAGCGAACCCTTGCATCTCTAGATGCAGATTTGACATTTTTTAGAATCATAACCCACACTCCCTCCTCCAATGCCAAGTTTAGATCTTTCTCCCATAATCTCCTAAGAGAAGATGAAGTTCCATCTCACAGACTCTTAATTAGTAAGGAGTAATACACTGATGCCTCATGACCTTTTCCAAAAGCAGTAATCACCACTCCCAGAGTATCTGCCGCTTTAGGGGGGTGTAAACCACTCCCAAAAACGGTACAGAGCAGGTGGCGCAACTGTAAATACTTATAGAACTGAGATCTAGTAATCCCAAAAAGTTTAACCAAATTTTGAAAGGCTCTCAACACTCCACTCTCATATACTGTAGGTCATGAGTGTAGTAACCCCCCTCCCAATCCACTCTGACCAGCAAAAAGGGTACTTGTTGATGCATAATTTGGGGTTCAGCCATATGCTCGAGGCAACATTTTAAAAAAATGTCCGAATTAAACAGTCTGGACACTTTTGTCCATACTGAATGCAAATGCAGGATAATGGGATGTAACTTAAACTCTCCGATTAATTTGATAGAAAGGCTCTGCAATGGCGAAATAGGGGCAAGAACTTCCTGTTCTATACAGAACCAGGGAGGGGCTCTCTCAGGTGGAAGCGACACTATGTCTAAATGTCTGCATAATAATAAAATAAAATCTTGGGTAGGCCTAGCCCAACTTTGTCAATCGGCCTATGTAACTTATTGAAATGTAATTTGCGACGCTTACCATTCCAAATGAAGGACTTTGCTATGCTATCAAATTGCTTGAAATAAGAGAAGGAGACATCTACAGGGAGAGACTGCAGCAAGTAATTGAATTTTGGAATACAATTCATTTTAATAACATTAACCTTCCCAATCATCGATAAATGTAATGAAGCCCATCTGTCCACATCACTCGAAAACCGCTTTATTAAGAAGTCAAAATTAACTCTAATTAAATGCCCAAATACTTAATGCCCTGTTTGGGCCACTGGAAAGCGCCTGGCTGGAAAGCCGTTACTGGGCAGTACGCTGTCAGAGCCAAAGCTTTAGACCAATTGACTCTATATCCTAAAAACTTAGAAAAGGAATGAATAATTCTGTGGAAGCAATGCATAGATCTAGAGGGGTCAGAGATGAATAATAAAATATCATCTGTGTAAAGAAAACAATTGCCTTTGATCCATGGCAAGTCCCATGAAAAGTTTATAGAGGTCTTAAGACAGCATAAATATTGCCAAACTGGTCTTTCGCGTACATTAAAATGTATTTTATTCACGATTCATCTCTGTACATGGTGGTCTGATGTGTGACCAGTGAGTACACACGCCCACCGGTACATCACCGTAAACATCTCTCATTCAGAAGTTACAAATGTTTTTGTGTTGTTTTCTGGTCTGATTTGGTCACATTATTACACAATGTCTGTGATGATCCCATCTGTATGAATGTAAGAGCTTCTTTTAACTTCTGAAGAAGGCTTTTGTCGCATCCCACGGAGCAGCACACTGAAGGTACAGTATATGAAATTTGGGTCACAAACATGGCGACGCGGTCATACAGTGACGTCACATGAAACAGGTCTATATGGCCAAAAGTATGTGGGCACCCAAGCACCAAACCCATATGTGCTTGTTGAAAATTTAATTTCATTATAAAAGTATTAATCCCTTAATTTGCTGCTATAACGGCTTCAAATCTTCTGGTAAAGCTTTCTACTTGATGCTGGAGCAAGGCAGCAAGGATCTGCTCCCATTCAGACACAAGAGCATCAGTGAGGTCAGGCACTGATGTTGGGCAGTGGGACATGGCTCACAGTCAGTGTTCCAATTCAACCCAAAGGTCCTCATAGAGGCTCAGGTCTGGGCTTTCTGCAGGCCAGTCAAGATCTTCCACACCAGACTCAGTAAAACCACGAGTCTTTATAGACCTCGTTATGTGCACAAGGGCACTGACATGCTGGAAAAGACAAGGACCCATCCCCAAAAAGTTGCCACAAAGTTTGAAGCACACAATTTGCAAGAAAGTCCTTGCATTGAGCAGCATTAAGCTTAGTTCTCACAGAAACTACTGGAATAGCCAAACCCGTTAATAAGAAGGGGGTGTTCTTTTGGCCATATTGTGTGGTACTTAGAATGTTACAAAAACTTCAAAACAAAATAGAAATAAAAGTAATGGACATTCACCTGCAGGTTTGCATAAGGGCCTGTAAGCTCAAAAAGAAGCCGACATCTTTCTTGTCCTTCAAGTAGTCTAACATTCTCTGTTACAAAGACATCACAAGAGTGGAGTCAATGTTGCATTGGGTTAAAAGGTTGTAAATTGTTTGGTCAGGCAATGCGAGAACAATTTTCATTTCAGCATTCATTATCAGGTGGGCAGACACATTTGTCCTAAGCATAACATGGTAACTTTGTATGTGACAAGTACATTATTTGCACAAATAGGGAGAATGGTATCGGCTGACCTGCTGAACATCACTGTTGCCACCATTGAGGATGGAGATGCCAAGTTTGAGAGTAGAGGACACCATGGCTCCTGTTTCTCCTGTGACACATTTAAAGACACAATTCTAATATTTGACTAAATTCTTGTGCAATGGTTTAGTAATGAAGGTAAAGACACAGTGTATAAGCTGTATGATGTACCTATTTGCTTTTTACAGACCATGAAATTTAAAATATTTTGGATGTGTGCTATCTTAATGTACTTGGCATGGTTTTATTTGTGTGTGTGTGTGTGTGTGTGTGTGTGTGCACCTTTGCAGGCACTGATCATCTGTAGCACCATTTCAGCTGCTCCACGATTATGTAGGCGTGACTGTTGGTAAAGAAGCCTCTGTTTTTCCATCTCCTTCTCCTGTTAGACCAGACAGAGTTGTCAACAGGATGCCAGGGTACACACACCCCTGCCCCCATCACCAAACATAAACACACACAAAGGCTCACACACATTTACCAAGCAAAAATGTGTGTCCTAAACAAAAAATTCTTCACCTTTTTTTTTTGCATGCTGATGATCTCTACTGAGTTCCATTTTCTATAATCTTCAATTTAAAGTGTGCAACTTAGACACTATATACAAACATAATAATAATGAGAATCTTATCTATGAATTATGTTTTTTAAAGTCCTTTATGCTGTTTTGCATTTGGTAGCTCTCTGAACACTCCCTGAGCAAATTTCTTGTTATTAAAAGATTATGTCTACCAGAGACAGTATAGGGGAGAGACATGCCCCCTTTAGAAAAATTAAAGTGAGAAATAGCAATGTTCAACAGTAATGAATAATAATAATAAATAAATATCCTTAAAACAAGATAAATTTACTTGAGAAGAAAAATTGTGTAAGATAATAAGACTTATTTTTAGAGAAATCTAACTAAATTTAGTGACGTTTATGGTTAAACCAAGAAAAACTATTTCCCATTGGGGTAAGAAAAATAAACTTATTTTCATTTAGGTTTAAGGTTATTTTTTTTTAAGCAGAAACCTTAATATCTAATAAAAAACACTTAATATCTCATGACATTTTGCATCTCAAGTAAATGTATCTTGTTTTAAGGATGTCCTCTCTCTCTCAATGATTCACTTATATGTAGCACTGGGAACTCCAATTCATCTGAGTCAGTTCTTTCAAATGGTTTATGTAAATGAACTAGTTCACATAAATGATTCACTGACTCATTTGAGCCCTGCACAGCCATAGAGGGACTGTAGCAGAAGTCACAGTTGTCTTTTTTAAAGCAAACTATTTAGTTAATTGCTGCTGTTTATCACTATCATCTTGATTCAGTTACATAAAATAGGGTGTTTTCTAGATTTATTAGTGTATGTTAAGCATAAATTTAGGTTCAATTTAATGTTGTCACTATTTATTTTATGTTACCCTAATTAAATGTATTATTATCAGGAATTCTGATCAGAATCAGAACTTCTAATTGCAGAATTAAATTAACATCATCCACATGTTATGTACCTAAAAAAATTTTCTTCTTTAAATTGCTTCAGAGTAAGTACATTTTACTTGTAACTACATTTTGTTAGTAGCTCGTAGTGTTCTTTTTTAAAAAGAGTAGCTTGACTGTATTTTAACTACTTTAAGTTAAGAGCAGCTTGAAGCTTGGGAAGCTACAGTTTCAATTAACTTCTCCAAAACTGAACAGCTTTTACTCATGCATTAGCTGGACCAAACAGAAAAATGCAGTTTTTAGCCTGATTTAAGCTAAAAAAAAAAAAACAAAAAAAAAAAAAAAGCTCTTATTTGATGTACATTTGCACATACATACACACACAAAGCACACACATCTCACACACTCCTTCTCTCTGTTCACAAAACACAAGTGCAGTTAGTCATGTGTCCGTTTTTTGAGCAGTTCACGTTTGCTGACTGACACAAACGTTAGACTACAGCAAGCACACCTGCTCTCACTATAACACTGAACATACTGTAACCATATCATGAACACACTGGCTTGTCCCTCTGTTTTAACCACATTAGCTGGGTGCTGCACTTTCTTACAATTTCTTATGACATAACAGCTAAGCAGAAGGACGTCAGGCATAAGAAAGGCATTTTCGAACTAGAAGTAATAAAATTAATATTTAAAATAAAAATGTTTAACATTTAAATTTAAAACTATTTAAAAGTCCTCTCATATTGTCCTCATATATTGCCGTAGTACATCGATTTATATCCTTTGAAGTATGAAGAAATAGCTCTCTGTAGTGTTAAGCAAAATGTTAACTGAAGTAAGCCATTTGAAATTTGGAGGTGATGATATCCTGTTGACAAAAAGGATTAAACAAGTACATACAACGCACCAACCCATCAAGCTAGCTGCTTTTAAAGCTGAACCCACCAATAAAAGCACCCAAGCCTTTTACCCACTCAACCCCAGCAAAAAGCCCCACCCACTCCCACCCTGCCCTGAGAGCCAGGCCATGTCCTACCAAATGTATGACAGAATTATGTGTTGATTTTATTTGAAATGTATGGAATGTGTTTTTATTACCTGTTTTCAAATGTAAGGCAAGTTGAATGTGTTTTCATTTGCATAAGTGATGTTCTGTGTGTCTGTGCAGGCTTTTACTGTAGTCTTTGGTGAGTACAGAGGGGAAGACAAAGGGTTTTGGAAACACACATGGTTAACACATACAGACCTGATTTAAATCCAGAAAGTATAACTCCCACATTTTCTTAACATGGAACTTGAATCTTTTTGAGGAGGTGTAGTTTTATTTTCTGAATCTGAGTCACATCAGGACTTAAAAGTCACTGTCCACTGGGTCAGTATGTCAGTAAAGCATTGAGACACGTAAGATGCAAAAGGAATGCAAACTACAAGCGACTGCCTACAAATGAATCAGACAGGGTTCTGAAGAGGTGGGATTGGTAATGTATTAGGAGACCAGTTAAGGGTAAGGGTGCGTGTATGTGTGTGTACTTGACAGATTCTCACACACAAACACACACTGCAGAAATCATCTACAGTGCTAAAATACTTCTCTAGGTAGTCCAAGAGAACAACAATGCAGTTTTGAGGGCTGAGTCATCCTGTTGATAAAAGAGCCAATATTTTGCATTATTGGTCTCCCAGCTTGGCAGGAAAGCAAAAGAAAAACTAAATCTATGGTCACATCACACCTCTGTTAGCTTCCTTTTTTTTCGTCTACAATTTTGTCAAACTGTGTTCAGCATGTCTTGTTCTGTTTTTTTTAATCTGTTTTGTGTGCAGCCATCTCTCTGTACTTGCTCAAGTCATGCAATACAGACACTTTTAAGACTGATGAAAAGACAAAGGGGCGAATTCACTAAACAAACAATAAACAGCACCACTTTTGTGTGTGGTATTTGAACACAAAAACCTGCATCTTCTTCAAAAACCACTCACAATCCAGTTTAACCAGGCTATATCTGAACCGCACCAACGTATTTAAATTAAAATCACTCTCATACTTTTTAGCACCAACATGCCTCCTTTCTACGTGAATTAGGCTTATTCTAGATTATACCTAATTCACAAAAGTCAGCTCTATTTTTCTGGAGCAATTAATACTGTGCTATTAACACTTGCATTACATGGAGTTTTGTTAAAAAGGGATATTTGTTTGATGGAGAAGAGCACTATAACTGAGCATTTATCCAGGTGTGCAGTGTAGTCTGGTGCACTTTTGGCATTTTAAATAGCCAATTCGGATGTTTGTATTGCAGTGGGGTGATGCTGTAAAGTCCCTGCATAGTATACCAGATTGTAGTAGTTTGTTGTATCCTCTACAAATTGGCATTCATATCTGGCTTGCAAAATGAGAAATTGTTCCACGCAAACTGCGTCCAGCAATAATTTTTTTGGCATGTTTGCACTATTACCTGATTTGTATAACTCTGGGTACTAAGACAATGCAGACAGCATGTGCAAATAAACAACGCTATCAGTGGGCGCAATTCATTCATAGTGAATTCCCCCCCAAAGACTCAGAGTCAAGCAAAGGAGTGCACAGATCAGTCCACAACAAGTATAGAGAATAACAGGTAGAGAAATGGAAAACAGCTAGAGAGAGGTGTGGAAGGAAAGGATGAGTGATACAGAATGAAAAAAAAAGGACAGTAAGAGACAGACAGATATAGATGTAGGAGAGTCATGACTGTGCAGGGTGCAGTGGTTTTAGGTGTGTTCACTCAGTGCGTGGCAGGAGCTATAGCTGTAGCTGTTGGCTCCACTGACTCCCATGGCCCCAGCCCCAGGCCCCCCCATACCATCTCTGTCTGTCGCACCTCAAAGGATGACTCGTCACCCCCCTCCTCTCCCCCTTCGTCCTCCTCACCAATGTGGCAGCTCTGTGCAGAGAGACAAGAGGAGTGAGCTTCTTTAGCACTGGATCGCCAGCTCGCAACCGACATAAATAAGAACATATATGGTGGGGTTTAAAAGTCCTGAGTACACTTATGAAAATGCTTGTATTTTCCTAATTTAATAATAATAATAATCAAAAATAATTACAAATTATTTTATCAGCCGTAACAATTTGAGTGAAATTTGAATTTAAAAACGTATTTTAATGAATTTAGAAATTTTAGAATTTCTTAGTATTAGATATGTCCCCCTTTTGCTTAAATGACAGCATGCTCTCAAGCTGGCATGGACTACAATTGTTTGTGCAAAAATGTTAAAACTTTTTAATGAAATTATTTAAAGTATTAAATGCCCTGAGTATACACATTTCCTTTAGATTTAACTTTTCCAGTATTTTTATTATTATGAATTTCTTGATTTTTAACATAAAGAAGACTTTTGTATGTAAGACATGTTTTATCTTAAGAATCTGTTATTTTATGCATATGTTATGTGTATGTGTATTGGTATGGTTATTGTCTTAAATTTGCTTATTTATTAGTGAACTAGAAAAAGTGTTGAATCTTAAATATTTCATTTTACATGATTACATTTCATTGTTAAATTTTCTTTTTAATCCCAAAACTTTTTTTTTCCATTTCCAGGTTTAATTTAAGACTTAGAATCCCAGATTTTAAATGTGGACTTCGAAACCCACAGCACATATACAAAAGACCTTCAGAAAGTCAAATATATGAAACTTACTTTTGCCATAATATCAGCATATGACATGTACAAATGATCCACTTCAAGTTTACTGCAGTGAGAATGAAACAAATGTGAGACTACATAAACATGATAATTGAAGAAAAACACAATGCAACAAACAGTCCATTCACCAAATGAGAACGAAGGGATTTGCTCACGTTTTCTCGGTGAGAGCGGTGCGGCTGAAATGAAGGATGAGCTGATGAAGGGGGTCCGGTTTTGTTTCAGTTTCTTCCTCTTCTTCCTCTTCCTGCTCCATGGCTTTCTATAAAAACCAGCACTACATTATGAGCAAACTAAACCAGAGACTATTTAGCAGAGATGGGTCACTTCTATTAAAATGAATGGGAGAAATTGGAACGGTCAACGGATGTAGAAAGGAAGCCCCGTCTTAGATGTAAAAGAGCCAATCACCTTTTAGATACAGACATCACCTGTCAATCAACTTGAGAACGCGCATTTCCATTAGCTACACAAGCTGGGAAATTTTTGTTTTTAGTTTAATCTGAGGTTAAAAAAAAAAAAGCACAATTTTAATTTATGATAACAGTTTTGGCAGATTTTACTGCTGATTTGAAATGTTCTTTGATCTTAATCTTGACCAAACGTTTTGGAGATTTCGGTCTTTCCCCATTCATGTAGATAGGAGCCGCTTGATTACATAGAAAATAGCTCCCCGGGTGCATTCCAAAGATGGCCACTGAGTGAACTTATTTGCTAAAAAGACTTGAACTCAATCTACTGCTCAGACATGCAGGAAGAACAGACTTACAGATAAGTCATCTATCATTTTGTCTTCAAACGAGTAGCCCTCATTTTCAATCCAGTTGCGCTTGTATCCATCAAGGAACATGTTAGATGCCCGGTGCCTGGAGGGAATGAAAGATACAGTACTTTGTCATAAACAACTGATTGCGAGGAATTACATTTGTGACAATGACCCATCTTACTCCTGGAATTGATCTTACAGCCAAAGAGAGAGCTAAGTGTAAGGCTGTGTGTGTTGATACCTAGGGATGTTGTACAGTGGTGTCATTCTGAAGCAGGCCACCACTGCCCTACGGCGCTGTTTGGACAGAAGCTTGTGCCAAACCATCTTCTTAGACTTGTATGGGTGCTCAGTCTGATGGAAGGATTAAGAGCAGGGACAGAGAGAGCAAGAAATGCCATGACTTCATCACATACTTGTCATGGGTATAAAAGTTTGTGAATAACGTTTGGGAACTGTGAACGGGCCTCACCAGCTCAAGGTGGTAGAGAACAGCAGAAACTTCCTGGACTCTCTTCACAACCTTCTCTGGTGCATCAGCATCTTCAGCTTTACCTGAGGTCTCTTTATACAGAGCCATCTGCCAGCGCATGGAAGGGTCCTCCACCTACAGAGAGCAATGCTTAAATGCATTCACCAATATTATACTGAATGAGATTGATTCTTTACTTGACTGTGTCTGTTCTTACCTTGCCCTGTAGATGAAGGTTATTCTGCAGAAACTCCCTTACTTCCTCATCTGTGTCTTTCTATAACACACATAAACAAGATGTCGAAAAATAATATGATTCAATACAAAGTATAAGAGTTATAGCTTAAATGTGAGCACATTTAACACTACTCAAATGACGTTTTTTTGTTGTTTTTTTTACCAGGGAGTAGCGGATCTTGGCCATGTTTATGAGCTCTTGATCTGCAGGAGAGCACATGTTGAGACCAATGGGGAGCAGTTTCTTCAGGGCCGCTACAATCAGTGACGTCTGCACAGAGTAACGGTCCCCACGGCGCTTCTTCTTGGTCCGCTCAACATCTGAGCCTCCACCCTACAAAAAGCCTGCAAAGTTAGACTGACACAAGCAATGCTCCCTTCTTCAGGAAGAAAGGTTTGACCAAAAAATGGCTGCTTTTTAAAATAGGGTGTCTGGCTCCTTTCAGTACAAATTGGTTTTATTGACAAATTGTATGTACAGTTCCTAAGAGAATATTCTGAATATAGAAACAATTCTCTGTAAACATCTCCCTTCAGTAAGTTTTTTTATTTTTTTCTAATTGCAGGGCAGCTAACAGTTGACCATTAGCTACAGGTTTTAAATAATTAAAGGGGTCATGTCATTAGGGGGTATTTACACTTGGTCACTTAATGCTTTTTACTGATCGGATTGCCATCTGATTGAATCAGCACATTCCATTTACACTTGGCCACATCAATGTGTCAGCCAAATGGATACAAATCCGATCTACAGTTCCCGCTCTTCATGCAAATAAAACGAGTTATTTTCCGTGATTATGCTAATGCCAGGGAGCGAATTTAAAAGATGTGTTTTATTATTTGATACCAAGCAACTGTCCCGTGCGTGCGTACAGTATCTGTGTGTGCACACTGCATTTTTGCCCTCAGGGCTTGTCGTAGGTAAGATATGTCCATGCGTGTCAGTTATCCTTATTGTCAGTGTTTAGTTTAGTTAAGTTTCATCAGTGATTGGCATCAAATAAATAAAAAAAAAGTTCAGTCTCTCCTACATTGTGCATCCGTTTCTTACTTTGTTAATGTTTATTGACCCATACAAATACTCGGTACAGCTGTTGTGTTACCAGTTTTCCCCATGCTGACGTAGCGCTATTTGGGCAGAGTAAAGTTTACATATGTTGCTTTAACATCCAGATGCTTTTACACTTGACTGTTTTGTCTGGAATGCATCGCAAACCAAATCAGTGTGATCAGATTTACACTCACTAAGCACTTTATTAGGAACACTATGGTCCTAATAAAGTGCCCAACATGGTTTTCTACTGTTGTAGCTCATCCGCCTCAAGGTTAGATGTGTTGTGCATTCTGAGATGCTATTCTGCTCACTACAATTGTACAGAGGGGTTACTGCTTGAACCAGTCTGGTCATTCTCTGTTGAGCTCTCTCATCAACAAGGCATTTCCGTCCGCAGAACTGCCGCTCACTGGATGTTTTTTGTTTTTGGCACCATTCTGAGTAAACTCTAGGGACTGTTGTGCGTGAAAATCCCAGGAGATCAACAGTTACAGAAATACTCAAACCAGCCCATCTTGCCACGGTTGAAATCACTGAGATCACATTTTTTCCCCATTCTGATGGTTGATGCGAACATTAATTGAAGCTCCTGCTGCCACATGATTGGCTGCTTAGATAATGGCATGAATAAGTAGGTGTACAGGTGTACCTATTAAAGCAGTCAGCGAGTGTATTTCCATCTAGAATCCGTCATTTACACTTGGTCTTTTCCTGACAGGATAGCTATCCCAACAGTAAAAACGCATGAAGTGATCAAGTGTAAATACCCCCTAAGTATCACAATTTTCCTGATCTTTGGAGATAAGAGAGCTAGATGTGCTTTGAAAACATACTGTAACCTTTAGAACACAAACTTCCTCCCCAGTCCAAAAAGAGCATTTATTAAAACTACAGTAAGCATCAAGAACAACTCGTTCTGAACTTCTGCAACTTTCTGACTCCAGACAGAAGGATGAATACATTGTCACATGACTGTCCATGTTTGAAAATCAGCTGTTTAGAGGTGATAAGAAGCCAGATAGATACTATTATTCCTAAACCCCAGAAGAACCAAAACGTGTGAAAGCACTTGTAACTCTGTATATCCTTCTGAAGGACCCCTATGTTAGAAAAGAGTAGATAAAATTTACTTTTACCAAGGTATCAGGTACCCTGGTCATTTCTGTCTGCTCTCTTGCATTTATGCGGTAAATTTCAGCATGGACTGTTTTATGAATCTATCACAAGGCAACGCAGGTACAGTGGGTAAATAATAAGAAATATGATATGACCCCTTTAAAAATGTGTTAAAAGTCTTAAAAGCAAGGGAAGATTTGCGTTGAGAAAAATCTGTGTATTATCGAATAACAAGGAAATGGGGAAATTTACCAAGTAACAGCATGCTTCAAAGGCAGGCAATAAACTCAAACACTACAGCTACAGCTTCAGATGCTACAGTTATTCAAAGTGCGTTGCCAGCAACTGCAGCAAAACTGCAGTATGGGGCTTGAGTGTTATCAGTTGGGTTTATTAAGAGATCTTTGAAGCTATACATACAGCAGTCACATTGTTAGTAATGCAATGTCGCCCACCCTCCAGCACAGCACACTAGAAAACAGCACTAAGCAATGGGGCCGCTCTGTCTCTCAAACACACTCTCCGGATCTGTAGCTGTAAGAGGCTATTACTGACAGTTGCCTTCTACAACAAGAGCTCCCTCTGAAGGTGAGAGAAGAGATGACAAAAAAGGAGACAAAAGAGAGGAGAGGAGTGGAGAAAAAAGAAAAGAGAGGAGAGAAGCAAAGTAGAAGTGAGGGGAGAAAAGGAGAAGACTCTGCCGAGACAACAATTGATGCTGCAGTAATAGCTGTCTCACAGCACAGCCGAAAGTACTTTTTAATTGATGGAGGGAACAAAGGGAGGGAAATATTAGATGAGAGATGTAATGAGAACTGTTCCCCACTGGGAGAATGTCCCCTCCCTACATTTCCAATGATAAACACTGACAATGTGCTGTAATGTTTCCCTGAATTCAGTAAAGATTAGATGGGTGATAATGGGTTTGATAATGGAGGATTAAGATTGCTCCTTGTGAGGGAGCATCACCACCAGAGCTTGTGGGGAAAAAAAGATTAAACGTTATCAACAAACAGGAAAAAAGAAAGAAAAGAGAAAAAGACAAGTCTGCAAGAACTTGCAGCAGTCAAACTCTATCAGAAGACACATCAAACAAAATCACAGTCAGGGTGATGGAGCTCAGATTCAGCCGGAGTTACTTTAATAGCTAGCTGAAGAGAGTGCCATGATCCTGACACTAAAGTCTAGAACTGAGGGCTTTCATTAAACAAGGTACAAACATATCTCACACACACTGGCAGTGAACATGTTTTTGTACTCCTTTAAGACTACACGACTAATGTGAAGTTGGCATCTGAGGTGAGAGATTGACTACTGACTTCAATGGATGAACGTAAGAACATAGCTTACCCTTACACTGTGGGTCATGTTAAATGAGTATATAGGTGAGTTTAAAACCCATTTGCATAGGTATGTGTCTGTCAGTGTGTATATGTGACTATATGTATCAGTTTGCCAGTGTGTATGGAAGTTTGATGAAAAGCCTCGGCATTGAGCGCCATGCGATCAGCACAGCTTTGATTTCGTGCAGAAACTCGGTCTGACCTCTCCGTCCCCGGCCTACAGGCCCCGAATCCACACCGAGACAGAACAGAGAGAGAGATAGCAATGTTAAGACTGTACAACAACCCATCAAAGATAGCACATAAAATCATTAAAAAAAAAAGGGTTGCCTTATAAATATATACACCCCGAAGGGCCCGAAACCTGGAAAGAACATGAGGTCAGCAGTCTCCTGGAGAAATGGAATTCTAACAAACCATACAATTTGTATTTGTTACAATTCTTAATAACAATTAAATATAATTTGAGATGGAAGTGGTAGTTGAAAGAAATAAACATTTGAAGTCAACATGACATAATAATTGTGCCTATTTAATTTCTTAATACCCGTTCCTGGTCTTATTCACTGTAAAAAAAGGATTTTGCCTTTTAGTTATCATAACTTAAAATGTGATAAGTTTTTGAACTTAGTAAAACTATTCAGCTGAAATCAAAAACATAAGTCAAGAGAACTATGCACATTTGAATTCCCAGCATGCACTGTGGCACAAGTAAATTATGCAAATTGCAGTTTTACTGTTTTACTTTTCTTTTCTTTTTTTTTTTTACTGTTTGCTGCTTTTAGTTATGCTGCAGGTTATGGTGATTGTTGTCACTTTTAGTTATCTGTCATGCAGCAATAATTCAAAGCTCATCTTTTTACTCAATGCGTTTGATGATTGTCACCACCATCATTGTGATTTATGTGTAAAGGCATGTTGAGGCCCATGAGTGTCTCCTTGTCAAGCTTAAGTCTGAATATGATAGAGAACTAGCGTAAATCCTCATGAAAATGGACACCTCACAATTCATACATACTTGAAAAGCAGCTGATAAATATATTTCTGCTAATTATGTCATAACACAGGCCGCAAAATATCGCTGGAGGGCCGCATGCGGTCCATGGGCCGAGTGTTGGGTAGCGCTGATTTAAGTCAACTTTAAACAACTTTCCCTCTTAAGTTGACACTTAAACTTAAAATTTTAAGGCAGTATGAACACTTTTAAGTTGAAACAACAAAATATTTTTTTTACAGTGTTGTGCATGATTCTTCGGTTCAAACTATTCCAAGTAACAAAAAGTTTGCCTTTGTATCCTGTTCATTTGAAAATATGTCAGATTACAAAAGTATACTGGGTTTCAAATGCCATTTCCTATTGACTTTAAAGTTGTGTTCATTTCACAATGCCAATGATGAGTTAGGTCCTTTGTCTGTGCAGATTTTGAGTGGTAGTTAAACTCACCTTGCTCATCTTGCTTTTACTGTCAGCAGTGAGGAAGGACATGTTGTTAATCTCATTCATCACCACAAAGTTCTGCTCCTCACGCTTGAAGTTCTGTAGAGTGCCAAAATCACAGGAAGCATTATTACAGAGGGAAAGAATGCAGAGTTATTGGTTTGTTAAACCAGTCTATGGTTTGCAGTTGATCATAACAGAGTTCTAAATGAATACCATTACATTTTAATGAAACAGAGTAAACTGGAAAGAAACAGATCTCAGACTTACATGAGATTTAGACCAGAAAATGAAGACTTCTCCAACCATCCTGAAGAGGTCCTCAGCATCAGGGTCAGGACAGGTCAACCATCTTGCCCTTTAAACAATCCAAATCACAGAATCAGAGAAATGAATTGTACTTCAGAGCATAACACCATGTCCTAACGTGATGAGATAAGATTCCAGCAGGAACATCATACAATATCGATACATCGATCACTATGTAACACAATTTTTGTTCCTGGGTAGTAAGTGTTATTTCCTAATTGCTTATGCCTCAAAAGTATAGAAAATGGCTATTATTCCCCACAAAATTTGCTTTTGTGACCAGGACAGTGATATTTTGAAATTTACCTATTCCAATGAGAAAACGGGCGAATTTGTGTCTTTTCGTTCACATAAAGTCCGAAAAAACAACATATGAACCCAAAATCCTTCTTTATCTGTGGTCCGATGAAGACACCGTTTTTGACCTTTGCCTCAGACAGCTTAGGGAAGAAGTCTTGAAGGTACTTAAAGGCTGCCGACTCCTTATCTAGAGCTCTGACAAATTGTTTCATAAGGCCCAATTTGATGTGCAGTGGTGGCATCAGCACCTTCCGGGGTTCCACCAGTGGCTCTCACTTGACGTTGTTCCTCCCCACAGAGAACTCGGTCTGCTGTGGCCAGTCCCACCTGTGGTAGTGTGCCTTGGTGTCCCTGCTGTCTCAAAGGCAAAGATAGCAGGGAAACTTGGTAAAACCGCCTTGGAGACCCATCAGGAATGTCACCATTTTGAAGTCTCCTATGACCTCCCAGCCGTACTCATCATACTTCATGGCATCCAGCAAGGTCTTAATGCTGTGGTAATCCTCTTTGAGGTGCACCGAGTGAGCCAGGGGAAGAGATGGGTACTTGTTACCATTATGGACCAGCACGGCTTTGAATATTACTTTAGTATAAATACATGTTCATTTGGATTCATATGTTGTTTTTTTCGGACTTTATGTGAACGAAAAGACACACATTCACCTGTTTTCTCATTGGAAAAGATACATTTTAAAATATCACTGTCCTGGTCACAAAAGCAAAGTTTGTGGGGAATAATAGCCATTTTCTATACTTTCAAGGCATAAGCAATTAGGAAATAACACTTACTACCCAGGAACAAAAAAATTATAAAATAATTTGTTACACAGTGTTATTGATTGCCACGCCATTTTCTCTATATGCTTTTGAGACATTGATATATTAAAATTAGCTGACATTTAAATTAGAAAACGAATTTGTGTGCTCTCCAATTCACAGTCAGTTGGCCTTCATTTAATGTAGTCAGGCGTAATAGCTTTGGAAGACCTCAAGGGGGTGATATAACATTTACTGTACCAAATAATAAGTTACCGTCACCTCTGTCACCCCTACATTTGTGCAGCTGGTTTTTCGCACGTCCTTTCATTGTGGGTAATGTTATGGAGGATGAACAAATTGGAGAGTTTTGGGGAAGGTTCGGTGTAGCAACGAGTAGCCCTATTTATATCTGAAAAAATGCAGATATAGATTGATAATCATCTGGAAAATTTTCTGATTATCAATGCGTGAAAAAAGCATTGATCTCAAGCCTAGATTCCAGCAACAAAAAATGTATCTGTCGACACTGAAACCAAAACTGCTGTGCGAAACAGCACAGTTAGAACATATTTGATCTGTAGCAAACAGATATTATGTTAACAAATGTTAAGTGGGATTTTAGACCAATGAAATTACACTGTGGGGCTTCCCAGCGTGACGCCATAGAAATAAAATAAGCGACAGACAAAATGCTCCATTGCTCTTCACTTGTCAAGCGAAGTATTGACTACTTTTATTGTGGTTTTGTATGGCTCTTATATGGCAAAAAGCAACATGATTCATAAAATTTGGCCTTTTGTGTTAAACAGAAGACAAAGTCATACAGGTACTGAGCAACATGAGGGTGAGTAAATATTGACAGAACTATAACCCTTCCTTTAACCTGCAGTAAATGTTTATGTCCTATACATAAGTGCTGCACATACCTGTTGTTGTCCACGTATCTGATGAGCAGCGGGTAAAGAGCATACAGATCCCTGCAGAGCACAGCAAATTCATCGCGAATGGTTCCCTCCTCGCTGTCCACCTCTGTCTTCCCTTCCATACGCAGCTGTTCCTCCTCAGCCACCACCTTTCCACTGCGCTTCTTCAGCTTCTCCATGGTGGGGATAAAGTGGGACTTCAGCATCTCTGGCTTTGCTCTGCTCACGATGGGTTGAGCAAACACTGGGGAGGAATATCAGGAGTAAGCAAATTAGGTAAAAGATCAGTAGTAGCGATTATTGATCAGTTATTTATTTTGCCGTGCAGATCTGATGTGAAATTCTACATTTTAAAAGTATCACTGTGTGTAAAAACATAGATGAAGGGGATTACAGTGTTGTAGCCCATGGTTAAGTACAATGTGAAGTGGACGCCTTCACCAAGTAAAATTTCTAAAACACACGGCTTTGGGGCTTACTAATGTTTTAAAACTGCAACAAAAGCAATATCATTAAAGACACCAATATTCAATTCATAATTATATTTATTATAATAATAACAATAAACAATTCTTCTATCATGTAACACAATCCATTAGCCTGACTGTAGGATGTTTACTGTTGCCAAGCAATGAATGATTAAAGGGATAGTTCACCCAAAAAGGAAAATTCTCTCATCATTTACTCACACTAATGCCATCCCAGATGTGTAAGACTTTCTTTCTTTTGCAGAACACAAACAAAGATTTTTAGAAGAATATCTCAGCTCTGCAATTCCATATATTGCAAGTGATTGGTGATCAAAACTTTGTAGATCCAAAAAGGATATAACATAAAGGAAACATAGAAGTAATCTGTTTGACTCCAGTGGTTAAATCCAAGTCTTCTGAAGCAATAATAGGTGTGGGTGAGAAACAGAACAATATTTAATTCCTTTTTTACTCTAAATCTTCACTTTCACTTTTACAGCTGAAAGTCACATGTGGTGCCTGTTTAGTTTCACTTTCACATCTGAAAGTTAAAGTGGAGAAAAAAGGAATTAAATATTGTTCTGTTTCTCACCCACACCTACATTGCTTCTGAAGATATGGATTTAAACACTGGAGTCATATGGATTACTTTCATGTTTACAATATTTGATTTTTGGAGCTACAAAGGTCTGATCACCATTCACTTGCATTGTATGGACCCACAGAGCTGACATATTTTTCTAAAAATCGTCGTTTGTGTTCTTCTGAAGAAAGAAAGTCATACACATCTGGGATGGCATGAGGGTGAGTAAATGATAAGAGAATTTTAATTTTTGGGTGAACTACCCTTTAATGTGAAAATCAAGTGACGTACTGTCACAGTAGTGTAATAATCAACTATTTTACAATGGCTTTGATTGTGGCTCATCCAATCAGTATTTAGAGCTCAAACGACCTGTTTTATAAAACCAGTTTCATGAAGTCAGTTAAAAACTTGTAGACTGCATGTTTAGTTTCCTTTCACCTGCCAGTCTCTTCATCCAGGAAGCTTCATCAATGCCCAGGTTATTGACGACAATCTTCATGATGCTGCCCAGCAATTGATTAAGTTGCTCAGAGGTGACATCAGTGCAAAGTTGACCCTCCTGCTCTGGGAAGTTCTCTTGTCCCCTCTCCCACCAGCGAGGCAGATAGTTACACAGCATGGGCAGGGTGATCTCAATCACATGTGGCATCTCTGTATAACGGGCCCCAGATTCTGCCAGATGCCCGATATCCTTCATCAACACGTCGAGCTCAGGGATGTCTAGACAAAGCTCCTGTACTTGACTGGGCAGACCCAGGACTAAAACATGAAGGACAGGGGGTAAAGGAAGCTCTATCATTGTTGGCCTGAAAGCTTCAGTAAATGATGATAATATTTTCTTATTTGGGTGAAATCCCCTTAAAATTCTTAAGCAACTAATGAAAAACAGTATAGATTGAGCTACTGACTTGTTCTCTCTCGAGGGGTTTTGGTTGTGTACACAGAGTAGGCGTTGAATTCATTGAGATGGGGCTCCAGGAAGGCAACAGGCATGGCAGCAGCCAGATGAGCCAGACACTCTCCTAAAGCAGGTCTTTGGCTGTTTGACATCACACCATAACATTCATTAACACATAATTATATTTTCAGATTTACAACTATATATTTATAATTATATATTCAGGATTTATAACTATTTATTCGGATTTACAAATATATATTCGGACTTGCAACAATATATTCAAAGGAACCAAACACACATACAGAGAACAGTTTGCTTACTTCTCGGCATGAGGGGTCTTTACAGTGCCCAGGGAGTAGATGCTGCACATGATACGGTAACAGGATATCTGCAGATCATCCACTGAGTGATGGAGAAGGAAAAAGAGAAAGAGAGAGATAATGGAACAGCGAGCATCTATTACTATACATATTTTCATTAATACAATTATTGGCATATTTATTCTTATTTTACATCTTTACTTTTAATAACTACTGTTTAATTACATTTAATTGTACAGTATTTTATATGATGATACTACTTGTTTACTCTTTTCATTATTGTTATTTTAATTCATTTTTACAGCTTTTTTGCAGTTTTTGGCATGGCAATGTAGCACACTAAATTGAACTGAATTCGATTTAATTCCTGCCACCTATTAATTTATATAATCTGCTATGTACAGTACTTTGCAAAAAAGTTTTAGGCAGGATGTTTTTAAAAATAATGGCTTGCATTTTTTTTATTCATCATTTAACTTTATACAAAATACTAAATCAATTGTATGGTAATTAAATATTTATGTTACTTCTACTTTTATTATTCCTCCTGTACGTCCAATGTATGTTTGTCATATTTTGAATGCATTTTTTGTATCTGTTGTGTATCTGTTTTGAGCGTATTATATGCAGACACCCCCCCACCCCCCAAACATTTTTCATTATTAATTTATATATTATTTTTAATTTACTTACTGTAGTATCCATGGAATCTTTGTATGTGTTTTTGTTGTTGTTTAATGTGAAACCAAATAAAAATTTTATACACAAAAATAAATAAAAATAAATCAATATTTGGTGTGACCACCCTATGCCTTTAAAACAACACCAATTCTCCAGTACACTTGCGCACTGTTTTTCAGAGTTGTTGGCAGATAGGTTGTTCCAATTATAGCCATATTTTTTAGAACTTGAAACAGTTATGTCTCAATTTCTTCTGTCTCTTCAAATCCTAAAAATCCTTTTTTTTTTTTTAATAACTCACAGATGACATCATCTCCAAACTGGTGCTGGGCGATGTGGTCAAATAGAGAGGTGAGCACTGGCAGCAGAGCATTGGTGGTGTAGTTTATATTCTGAGATACACCTTTCACCTGTTAGAGAGAGAGAGTGTGTACATTTAGCAACTTAAACACACAAAAAAGGAACATTTCAGAGAACATGATTATTTTTTCATCAGACCTGGTTTTTGGTGGACACCTTCCCCAATTTGAGGTTCTCAACCATCTTCTCAATATCATCGGCAGCACTCTCAAAGAAAGAGCGCAGACCAGCCTTCACAATCTCGGGCCCAGATTTCATCACAGTCCTTGAGGAGAGAGCAAAAGACAAGAAAATTATAAACATGAATGCAAGGATTACTCGACAGTGTAAGCATCAGTAAAATGCAGGAAATAATGTGAATAAAAAACGTACCTGGCATCCAGTGAGCGGGACAAGATATGAAGACAGTTGACCACTGCTGAGGCATCAGTGCCTGTGCACATACACACAAACATAGAGAGCATGACAATCATCTTTTATGTTGCACCCTGCATTAGAATTAGCATTTTAACATACAGTACTTCCCTGGTTTGATCATCTTACAGAATTAGGACTGCTATGCTCAAACATGATACCAATATAGCATGAAGTGATAAAATTACAGCCAAAGCAGATATTCTTCTCATTTACTGATATAAAAATGGCTCTTACTGTAGGGTTATAGAGCAAACACTGTGAGAAAAAAAACCACAAGCATTTTTGCAAAGCAAACCACAGCCACTCAGAGAGAGAGAGAGAGAGAGAGAGAGAGAGAGAAAGAAAGAAAGAAAGAAAGAAAGAAAGAAAGAAAGAAAAAAAGGGGGAAGTGAGAGGAGGGAAGCATGGAAGGAAATAAAACAAAAGAGAACTCAGAGCAAATTAAAAGCAACTATTAAGAATGGGTGTATGAATGGTGTAAAACAAAGAAAAGGGGAATGAAGTTGAAACAATGAGATGTGTCATCAGGCCATCATGCAGGATTCTTACCAAAGAGGGAAACCCTGTGTCTCACCAGACCGGCCAACTTACAGAAGATACTGAGGCAAGACAACAGTGCGAATAAGAGAGACAGTAGAGAGAGAGAAAGACAGATAGAAAAAGGAGTGGAGAGTTCAGAAAGAGAAGAAGGTGTGGAGAGGAATGAAAGGGTGAGGTTAAAATGATGGAAAAGCAGTAGCAAAACAATGTGGACCATAGAAGATAAATAGAACAAATAACAAAAGGATGAAGGGACCCGTGAATACTCCAGGAAGGGGCAAAGAGAGAGAGCCACAGGCAAGAATTGTGAGGAGCAGGAAGGACAAGGTCAAAAATATTTTCTGGAATAACTGAACATCACTTGCGAAACTTAAAAGTCTTCAAGGCGCAAAAAACTGAAGATATATTTTGTCTACGTTATATCATGTAACAATAGACTCAGAACAATGGAAATCTATAGCATAGATCTTAAATACCTTGCAATCATCTCTTTCTCCTTGTTGGAGGCGTGGCCACCACTGCCCAGGACTTTTGCTGGTGTGGACAGGAAATACAGGCAGTGATTCTTAAAGTATTGGTTTATCAATGGAAGCAAAATCTACAGAAAGACACAAAAGAGAGAGAGTGAATGAGGGACTTTAGACATTAGACATAACCAAAACACTGTCGTTGGGGTTGCACTAATAAGGATTATGTTTAAGACTAAATGAAATCCAGGCTGAATAATGACTTCACAAAAAATGGGTTCAAACAAAAAGGAAAATTCTCTCATCATTTACTCCCCTTCATGCCATCCCAGATGTGTATGACTTTCTTTTTTCTGCAGAACACACACAAAGATTTCAAAAAGAACATCTCAGCTCTGTAGGTCCACACAACGCAAGTCCAACAGGGTCCAAAACTTTAAAGCTTAACAAAGCACATACAGTATCAGCAGCATAAACATAATCCATACAACTCTAGTGGTTAAATCTATGTCTTCAGAAGCGATATGATAGCGGTGGGTGAGAAACAGATCAATATTTAAGTCCTTTTTTTTTATTTACTATAAATTATCCTCCCTGCCCAGTAGGTAGCAATATGCACGAAGAATGCCAAAAACAAATGAAGAAGAACTCCTCTTTGGAGAGAAGAGCGCTTAGGAGGGCTGTTCAAAAGTGGAGATTTGTAATACAAAAAGGACTTACATACTGATATGTTTCTCACCCACATCTATCATATCGCTTATGAAGACATGAATTAAACCACTGGAGTCATATGGATTACTTTCATGCTGCTTTTATATGCTTTTTGAACTTCAAAATTTTGGACCCTGTTGACTTGCACTGTGTGGACCAACAGAGCTGAGATATTCTAAAAATATTTGTTTGTGTTCAGCAGAAGTAAGTCATGCATATACTTAAAATGGCATAACAGTGTATAAATGATGAGAGAATTTTCATTTTTCACTACATTTATGATACTTTTATAGTGTTTTTGCATCCTTTTTGAAGCTTAAAGTTCCTTACTGGTGCAGTCCACCCTGTGTCTAACAAATAATTCCCACTGAGATAGAAGTCTTGCCTAGCATTTACATGTCCTAGGTGTCTCACCTTGGCAAAGAATTTAATCTCCTGTTCATGAGGAGATTTCTCAACTCTTCCACTGCTCACAACGGCCTCTAGTGTAACAAACACATGAAACACATCAATCAAAAACAACTGCATCAAGTGCAATATAATATCTGCAATGCTTTGGATCTAAGAAATAGCCGCTATGAATGTATACTGTACCAAGATGAGCAATAAACTCCTGTGCAATCTCCATCCACTTCAACAGCTTCTGTAGGAACCCGTAAGCAAAGCGCTTCTCAATGGAGGAAATTTCCTGCTCCATGTCCTTCAAACCTCTGGAGAACAACAAAACAAGTGTGAGGAGACACAATATAAAGTAACTGTCTGAGCATGTCTCTTTTGTTCTCTTTATTACATCACTAGACTTTTATTTATCAGTTGGGCACCTGGTGACCGCATAACCGTTGAACTGGAGGAATTTGAGCAGGTCTTGGGCTTTCTCTCTGTCCCTTGCCTTCTCCTTGGCTGTCAGCGTATCGTATGGTACCAGCAAAGGGTGGGTGCCACCACCTATGAATACAAAAACCACAAGATACAAGCAAACTCTCCATGGATCAACATGGTTTGTCTTAACAATAAATCATTTTTAAATGGTGTGCATTTGGGTCACATACTGACTTGAATAAATGAGATCATACCCTTGGCTTGCAGTTCCATCTTCTTTTTGCGGCCCCATGTGTTGTGGTAATTCTCAGCGAGCTGCTCTGCCATGGACTTTGGACAGAAACATAAGGTACTTTATTACCCTGCTGAAAAGTCCAGCTTACACCCACATAATTTTCAACGCTGGTTTGGTGATGGTCTACCTGGTGGACCATGTTATAAAGAAGTTACGGCAATTATAGGAATATTCCGGGTTCAATACAAGTTAAGCTCAATCGACAGCATTTGTGGCATAATATTGATCACCACAAAAATACATTTTAACTTGCCCCTCCTTTTCTTTAAAAAAGAGCAAAAATCTGGGTACAGTGAGGCACTTACAATGGAAGTGAATGAGGGCCAATTTTTACACTTTTCAAAAGTACAGCCACAAGACATAAATAATATCTGTGTTTAACACGATTTTATTGTGATAAAATCGCTTACTAACCTTTTCTGTGTAGTTATAGCCAATTTTACAACTTTGCTGCCATGACGATGTAATGTCATCAAACCTTAAAACCTTAAAATGACTGTAAAAATTGCTATTTAAACAACTTTACAGCTCAAATAAAATACGGTTTTAACATAAGAATTAATGTAAGTGCTTTTAGAAAATTTTAAGCTTCACATTTCTGCCTTTAAACCCTCCAAAAATTGGCCCCATTCACTTCCATTGCAAGTGCCTCACTGTAACCTTTTTTTTTTAAAGAAAAGGAGGGAAAAGTCAAAATTAATTTTTGTGGTAATCAACATTATGCCACAAAAGCTGTCGATTGAGCTTAACTTGTACTGAACCCAGAATATTCCTTTAAATAAATTATGTACCTGTAGCTCTCTGGACAATGCCATGCTTGTTAGGTCTACTGGCTGGGGAGAGTATCCCTGGCTTGGGTCATAGGTGGCCTGGAGGAGATTGATATAAAGTTGCACATACAGAATTATGTTTATCAAACATACAATTTCCATCTGGTTCCACCTGAATTTGAATTTCGCTCATTCCTCTTTTACCTGAGCAGTCTGAGAGATCTTCCTGGTGGCCTTCACCTCTGTTTTCTCAGTCTCTCCATCTCTGGCTTTCTCGAGAGTCCATTCCCATGCCAGCATAGCCTTGACGGACTCTTTAATGGGCCAGCGATAGATCTCCTTATCCTAGAGAGAGATAAAATGAGAGGCTGAGATCCATTCTTTCTTTAAAATACTCGCAACAAAGGAACAACCAATGGTGTAAACCAAGCAGATAGATATTAATAAAGATAAAGAATAGCTTGTGAACAGCATAGATACATTCAGACCTTTTCTGAGAAAGTCTTGTATGGCCGCAGCATGGGATGGGTTTTGGCATTCTCATCTAGAACCTCTCCAAATGTCCAGTTGTTCTGGATCTGAAGAAGGCAAAAGTTACAAGCCTATTCCTGAACCCACAATTTCTTTGCCATTCAGAAATTAGCAAGAGCCCTGATACTAACCTTCTCAAAGGCCCATTTATCATGCGTGTGCTCAGCATATTTGTTTATGAAGGCATCCAGCCTCTCAGGGATGATTGTGCTGCAAAGAACAAAAACGAAAATACTTTAAACGAGGAGATATGTCAGTGCTGTTTATTGGAATGCAAATCTTTTGATTCCCTCATAATGATTGCTTATTGTAAAGTCAATGGTTTTCAATAAACTATTAAAGCACACTTGGCACTGACTATTCGCTGATTGTTTTCCCTATATCTCACTTACTTGGTTGTCTCCACTGGCTTGGGATCAAAGTTGCCCTCAGCATCAACAGATGCTTTCTTCTCAGTTATGGATGAATAGCTGGCATCTACATAGTCTGGAGGGATGGCACCCGCAATGGCACAGATACAGGGCATGGCAATCTTAAACAGCTCTGCATCAAATTTCTAGAGAAATGAGATGGCAAGTAAGTGTATACAGTATATGCATGTTTCAATTAGAATTCCTCCATTGCGAGTATTCATATATGTCACACCTTGTGTGCGAGGGACTCAAAGATGCCCCAGAAGAGTTTCCGAGAAAGATGCAGCTCCTCTTCTGATGTGATTCCAAAGTTGGCCCATCCATTAGGCAGACAATAATACTTCCAGCAACGCTCATAGTGATTGGTCAGCAACTAAATGTATTAAGAACAACTCAACTAAAGCACACTGGCCAAAAACATGATGACAGGAACCAAAAACTGAGCATATCTAACTAAAGTAGGGTCAATTTGGGTAAACTGGGACACTGGATAATGTGGGACACCTTAGCAATGCTATGTAAATTTGATGCTCTGTCACAAGGATTATGTTATAGGTCACCCAGAAATTAAAATTCCTTATGTTATTTACTTACACTCATGTTGTTCCAAACCCGTATGACTTACTTTTTTTCTTCTGTAGAATACAAAGGAAGATATTAGGCAAAATGTAAGGGTCAAGCACTATTCACTTTCACTGTATGAAAAAAAAAAAAAGAAAAAAAAAGTGAATGGTGAATCAGGCTAACCATTCTGCCTTTCCTTTTGTGTGTATGACAGAAAGTCATACAGGTTTGGAATGACATGAGGTCATGAGTCATTTTTGGGTGTACTAACCCTTTAACATGACCATTTTGTACCTGGTTTGTCATGCGATTGTAAGTGTTGGAGTGACAATACCAGTCAATAGCAGAAGTTTTATGGCATGTTCCAGATTACCTTAATTTACACTTACTATACTTGCATACCTTGAGGGGCATCTTGGCATACTCGTTTAGGATTGGCACATCAAACACAAGCCTCCTCAACAGATGCTGCAACATAGATGGCCGCAAATACCTAAAAATACACAAACATCATTATGTTCAAAATAAATTGCATTTAAGAAAATTGGTGCTGATGTCAAGGAGGAATTACTAACTTGACAAGAGACATGAGGCAGTCCTCAATGACGTCTCTCTGAGCTTTAGTAAGAGCACGGCCACGGGACAGCCTATAGATAGTGTGCAGCATAGAGTCGATCATAATGGCACGGTGGTCTGTGCCAGCGAACAGTGGGGCACACTTAGTGAGTAGAGGCAGCACAGCGGAGCACAGGTAACGGTTCAGAGCCAGTGCCATCTCTGTGGTGCTAAACGCCGCCTGGATGAACATAAGAAGCAATATCATACAGATTCTTGTTATATGAATTATCATGGTATAATTAAATTACCAGAATATACACTCCAACATAATGACAATATGCATATTATGAAAGGTAAAGAAGTGATGATGAAATATTATTGACTGTGTTAAGAGCTTACCGTATCCAGTGAAGCTCCAGCTCTCATATCGGGCAGAAAGCCCACCTCCAGCACATGTAACAGGAAGTCCTGGTTTTCAATGCCGTACACTCTGTCCAGGAAAAGCACCATGGAGGCTTTGTGGTCTGGCACGAAACTCGCTGACATTTTTGGCTCAACTATCTGACCATCTATCAAAAATGCCACAGAGAAGTTGAGTCAGGGCTCCACAATGTGTGCATTTTACTCACATTTGATAAAAAAAAAAATACAAAAAATGTCAAAAGAAAATATATTGTTAAAATGATAACTTTCATGAATAACATAATCATTATTCCATTACACATTTCTTAACAGATTATTAACTAAAACTTAAAAACAGAATATGAATGAATGTCAAAGAAGTTTAATCAGCTGTATTTTCATTTATAGTTGAATATTCATGAACTACTAATCTGAAGAATTCTATAATATTTGTTTATGACTAATGAAAATATAAAGTGTTATTAATATATCTTTTGTTTATTAGATGGACATTAAGGTGATCAGTCAGGCATTATGTTGTTTTGTGCATCTGTAATGTTAAAAGAAAAAAGGAAAATTGGAAAAAGTTTTATCTGAATGTGTCTAATGTCATGTATCCAGTATATCTGTTGTTTATGAACTTAATTCTTAATGCCTGCTTGTGCATATGCATGCTATATTGTGATACATTAACAGTTACACATAACACTCTTTAAAAACTGAATTCTGACTGTGCCCTTACATTTTTAATGTGCCCCTAAAAATGTTAGATAGAGCCATATGAGTGTAAGCAGTATAAAATTGCTGTTTTTTGTTGTTGCAAGAAACATGATAGATTTTACTCAGCCATCGTTTGCAGTATTCCATTCTGATTCTGATGCCTAAATTATTCAAAATGATTTAATATAAATGTCTTTACTTATGTACCTTTGCCAAGGGTGGGAATCTGAACAGGTAAGCTGATGACTCCCACTAGATCTTCAATGGGCACCAGTGACCTCAAGATGGCTCTGATTCTCAAAGCTTCGCCTTTACCTGCTTGGATCAACTGTTGGGAAAGAACAGGTATAAAATCAAAGATCAGCATTCCCTCATTACATATTAATTCTGTAAAAAAAATTACTCTGAGCTTACAGTAAATATTACATATAAGTGTGGCAGGGGCTTCATGCTTAAAGGGATAGTTCACCCCAAAATTAAAATTTTCATCATTTCATCATTTATTCACCCTCATGTCATCCCAGATGTGTATGACTTTCTTTCGTCAGCAGAACACAAACAAATATTTTTAGAAGAATAGCTCAGCTCTGTAGGTCCATAAAATGCAAGTGAATGGGGACCAGACCTTTGTAGCTCCAAAAATCAAATAAAGGAAACATAGAAGTAATCCATAAGACTCCAGTGGTTAAATTCATATCTTTAGCAGCAATATAATATGTGTGGATGAGAAACAGATCAAAATGTAAGTCCTTTTTTACTCTAAATCTCCACTTTTACATCTGAAAGGCACATGTGGTGCCAGTTTAGTTTCACTTGTACATCTGAAAGTTAAAGTGGAGATTTAGAGTAAACAAGATATGGATTTAAACACTGGAGTCATCTGGATTACTTTTACATTTCCTTTATGTGATTTGTGGAGCTACAAAGGTCTGATCACCATTCACTTGCATTGTATGGACCTACAGAGCTGTGATATTCTTCTAAAAATCTTCATTTGTGTTCAGCTGAAGAAACAAAGTCATGCACATCTGGGATGGTATGAGTGGGGAGTAAATGATAAGAGAATTTTCATTTTTGGGCGAACTATCAAGTTACTACTTACATGCATCTCAGGGGCACAGCGACCCAACAAGTCAATAAGGGCTGAGTAAAATGACATAATGGCATTCCCAAGATGCACTCTGTTCTCCTCTTGTTGCTCCTCCCCTCCAAACCTGTGAACCAATAACGGGGCAAAAATGAAAACAGAATTACCAAACTATTAAAATTAATATGCAGTTGAATTAACAGGAGAACAATTAGTGATATTACAACAATAAGCACACACATACATATGCATGTACATATATATCTGGACAAAGGTTCAGTGTTTGAAGTCTGTGTGAATGAAACTGGAATAGTATGTGTATCGTAACACAAAGGTTATTCGTTGCAATGTCTTACATGAAACGTCTGTCCTTTTTAGGAGTCGGCCCATCTCTGGCAGGGTCTTCAGAGATCTTAATAGCCTCCTCAATGGCAGCTAACAGACCTGCACCACCCTCTCCTCTCAGGGCAGGGCCGAAGCACTCAGGCCGACGAATCAACAGACGAACAACTACATTGGCGTTCTCCTCTACACTCTCACCTTCATTGGGAGACAGAGAGGCAATCACTGACATGGCCACCAACCAACATTAACTACAAATACCTCCAAAAAGAGGTATCATTTAGAGATGGAATTAAACTGAACATGCTGACCATTGACAAACACAGCAAAGCGCAGGAAGTCCAAGTATCTCTCTCCTCCACATGGATTCCATCCTATGTCAGGGTAGCCTTTAGACAGGAGCATGGGACACATCCGCAGGCCGCAGCCAGCCAGGTACGTCACCACCTGTGCAGCAGGGAGAGCCAAAGAATGTTTATGAGAAGTTAAAAGAAATGTACCAGAAAAAAAAAAACAACAACAATGTTCAGAGCACTACCATCTCAAGGTCTTGTTCTTGAAGAGCCAGGGCCAGCTCATTGTTGTCAATGCAGGATGCAGCAGCAACATCAAGAGGCGTGGATCCACGCATTCCTACAAATCAACATATTAAAAACTCAAGTTAAAACTATTTATAAGAAAAGAGTCTTACTTGTAAATATCCTTGGTCCACTTCTACCCTTGTCTGATTTGTAGTGAACGGTATCAACCATTGCTTAATATTCTACATCAGTGTAAATGAGGAGTTACAAAGGCACTGACCCAGTCCAATGCCACTGTTCTGCAGCAGGTATGAGAGATGGTCAAACATGGATCGCTGGTTCTGACGGCTGATCCTACAGAAGTAGCACAGGAAGCGACAGCAATTGGTCACCATCTGTGGGAATCGAATTTCCTAAAGACAAAGAAAATAAAATTTACAAGACAGAGATTCCATTTGTTTCAACTCTATTTGAAATGTTATTTCAGATTTTTTTTTTTTTGTGAAAATCTTATTTCAAGTATTCATATGTTCAGTATATAACATAAATGTGAATACCTTAGAGTCTCCACCTCCCAGCACGTTTACCATGACCTCCATGACTGTCTCATGCATGCCCAGGGCTCGCATCAGATTAGGGTGCTGGTAAAACACTTTGTTGTTCATGAGGTTACTACAAGACAGACAATAAGAATATCAAATATCAAATTTCAGGTAAACATACCATGATTCTAGACACTTTTGTAACAAGACAACAAACAAAACTTGCACATCAAAGAAACTAAATTTTTACATGATGACCTTGAATATCACTTGAAGGACTTGATGTGCCAGTAATCTGAATCATTCCAACAATCATTTAAAGTACAAACCCAATGCTCTGGATCATAAGCCTCTCCTCTTCTGGGCCCATCTGGACAATGAGCAGGGAGCGAATCTGCCCCAGGCACTCCAGCAGGTCCATGGTGTCCTGTATGGACACAGCGTTGATAGCATAGGCCTTAGGCAATGCTCTGATCAACTCTCCCAGAGCATCATATTGCCGGTGGAGAAGACTGAACATCAGCCGCACCAGCTCAGGGTTCTGAATGAAGGATTCCTGAGCCCAGTGAATCATTGTGTGGGATATCAGCTCTTGTAATGTGCCTGAGGGGTAGAGTGTTCCAGAAATGTTAGAGTACTAAAAGAATATAACTATGTGAAAAGAAAACATTGATCCATACGAGAGGAAAGCAGGTAGCAAAATTCTGGGGTTGCTTAACTACTTTTACTCACTAGGTTTGGGTTCTTCATCTGGTTCTGGCTCCTCTTCCTCCTTTTTCTTCCTGAGGCTCTTGACCTTCTCCACCAGACTGAGCAGTCTTCCTCTGAGTGACGCATCCACCTCTTCCTCCTCCTCTTCTTCTTCAACATGGACACCTGAGGTACAGAAACAAATATTGATAATCAATTATAAAATGAATCAAAATGCTAAGATTGACTAAAATCACTAATTTGTCTTCTTAAGTTTCTGTTATCATGAAGTGTTTCAGTTTAACACTCTGATGCATGTTGTCCATCATGATGTGGACAGACTTTTAAAGACATTTTAACCATTCCTGATGAGAGAATACATACAACCACCATGTGTTTGACCCTTAGTCATTCATATACTGTATACGACTGCCTCTTTATACGGCATTGTGTTTTTTATTTATACCCTCAAAGTCACAATGGCTTATGAAAGTAGTGATGTATCCAAAAACCTTTGGAATATCCACTACTATATTTTATTGCAGTAGAAAGATGTGTAACTCTCTCAAAATGCATGATTTTGGAGAAACAAAAGAGGAATGATTTTATTCTTGTTTTGAAAAAGAAACTTTAAAAATGAAAAGTATCTCATAATTTACTCACACTCATGCCATCCCAGATGTATATGACTTTCTTTCTTCTGCTGAAGACAAATTAAGATTTTTAGAAGAATATCTCAGCTCTGTAGGTCCATACAATGCAAGTGAATTTCTTGCATTGTATGGAAGACATTCACATGTCTTCAGAAGTAGTATGATAGGTGTGCCTGAGAAATAGATCAATATTTACATCCTTTTTTACTATAAATCTCCACCTTAGCCCTGACCAGTAGGTGGCGATATGCACGAAGAATGCAAATTACCAAAAACAAAAGAAGAATGTGGAGGTGAAAGTGAAAGTGGAGATTCATAGTAAAAAAGTACTTTAATATTGACCTGTTTCTCACCCACATCTATCATATCGCTTTAGAAGACATGGATTTAACCAATGGAATCGTATAGATTACTTTTATGCTACCTTTCTGTAATTTTTGGAGAATCAAAGTTCTGGACACCATTCACATGACTTGTACAGACCTAGAGAGCTGAAAAATTCTTCTGAAAATCTTCCTTTGTGTTTTGCAGAAAAAAGAAACACATACACATCTGGGATGGCATGAGGGCGAGTAAATGATGAGAGAATTGTCATTTTTCGTGAACTATCCATTTAAGATTTTTCCCCCCTTTGTGATTTAATAATTTGTGCATTAAAGGCTTCAGTTTTCTTATTTTTTTTTGTAGTTGCTAAAGGCTTCAATCTTAAAAAAATACATTAAAAAAATACAGTATATGAATCATTTGATCAGTTATGTGTCAAATGATATAGAAGTGATAGAGCAACAGTATATCTTGTTGGTGCTTAGGGGTTTGTCATGTGGTTAGTAAGTTTGTGATATGTTTTGAACTTACCACAGTGATTCAGGAGGTCATTATGGAATTTCTGAAGGGTTTCTCGCACTTCCTCAGGCACTGGGCAGTCCTCCTCCTCTGGGTTGTGCTTAAAGTTAGTCAACAGGAAAACCTACAAACACACACATGAATGTACAAAAACACTGATCAGTCTCCCTGAAAGCAGTTGAAAAGCACATGTGGGTTTAAAGTAGAATGATGGGTATTGCACCTGTTCCTGCGGAGGGGAGCGGAACTCTCGGGTCCTGCGAGCAGTTTCTGCAGCGGACATTGTAAATGCTCTCATTAGCGTGTTGTACCGTTCACGCTGGTTTGTTTGGATCTGCTGTATGAAGTTATTGGAGAATGCCAAAATAGCCTCCACTCTGTGTCTGAGCTCACAGTCACAGAAATACTGTAGAAGTGTACACATCTGAAAACAGGGAAAGACAGACAGAGACATAAAATAAATATTATTTTTTTAAAGAATTAAAAGATTTCAGAATATAGTAGTACAGTCTTCATTTTATTGCTTTAAGGCTCTTTAAAATATGTCCTACTTCAAATTTAAATTCCAAAAGGAAAGAAACACAGGAAAGAAAACTTTGTTTAATGAGATCTGTGAAACTTACCTGCAGTTTGACAGACTCTGGAAGCTTCATTTGGAGTAGCCCCTCCTCCGGTGCTTCCTCTTCCTCCTCTTTGGCCTCCTCTTGTAATTCTGCCTCCTTCTCTTCCTCTGCTTTTTCCCCATCAACCTTCTCTCCTTCCTCCTCCTCCACTGCCTTCTCGACCTCTTTGCCTTCTTCTCCCTCCTTCTTCAGGGCTTTCAGCTCCTCCTCCTCCTCCTCCTCCCCTACTCCTTCATCCACCGCCTCCTCTACTTCAGCCAACTCTTCTTTCTCTTTCAACTCCTCTCCCTCCTCCTTGGGAGCAGCTTCCTCTCCTGGTTCCTCTTTCTCTCCTGCCTCCTCCTCTTCTGCTCCAAACACACTGGGTTCGATCATCTTGAGGATATGCTTGACGTCCTCATCATTGAAAATGCCCATAATGAGGAGGGTGCTGATTAGTTTAAGGATTGGAACAAAGTGGAACTCAACGCTGCCCCCTACAGGATCGCGCATAGCATGACTGCCATCAAACACAGCTTCGGTCAGCATGCTCAGAGCCTGGGTCTTCAGCTCCTGCAAGGGCATTGTGCAGATATTAACAGAAGCATCATTTTATGCTTTTGGTCTTTAAGGGGTCATAACATGCCTTTTTTATTATTTTAATATGTTCTTTGAGATTCACTTATAGTAGTAGTGATATAATAGCTGTTGATTTAACATGTTAATTAAGTGTGATTAATCAAATAAAAAATAACACATAAAAAAATAAACGTAATTAATCATGCGTGTCCGTATATTCTAAAATAAAAGTATGGATTTTCCTACCATACGAGCAATTCAAGCTTTAAGTACATCTGTTTTTACGAGCTGCATCAATAAATGGCAGCGTACCTCAACAAACCTAACAAGCGGTATAGAGTTGGACTCGGTCACCCTGAGGCACAGTTGGTTCTGGCCTGCCTGAACACCTTCACGCAGAAGGTAGCGGTCCTGGTGAAACAATTTCAGAGGCTCCTGGGGCATATGGCATCCTCGGCAGTGGTACTCCCCCTCGGGTTGATGCATATGAACCGCTCCGGCACTGGCTACAGACTCGAGTCCTGAGGTGGGAATGGCGCCATGGCACCCAGTGCCATGCCTCAGTGCCATCAAACTTTCAGTCCTTGGTCAGACCTGGTGTTTCTACGGGCAAGGGTTCCCTTAGAGCAGGTCTCGAGGCATGTCGTGGTCATGACAGATGCCTCGAATTCAGGCTGGGGCGCCGTGTGCAATGGGCAGGCAGTATCAGGGCTCTGGACATCCTCTGCATGGATGCCTTGGCGCACAGCTGGCCTCGGGGGCCAGAGGGAGACCTCTGTAATCTCCACGTCTGGCTCCTGGACGGGATGCGGAGGACCTAGTAGGCCTTCCGCCAGTGGTGGTAGACATGATCACTCAGGCAAGAGCCCCCTCCATGAGGCGGCTGTATGCTCTGATGTGGCGTCTCTTCACGAATTGGTGTTCTTCCCACGAAGAAGTTACACAGAGATGCGCAGTCGGGTCTGTGTTGTCCTTTCTACTAGAGGGACTGGAGAGACGGCTGTCTCCCTCTACCCTGAATGTGTACGTGGCTGCTATTGCAGCATATCACGATACACTGGATGGGAGAACCTCTGGACAGCACGACTTGATCACCATGTTCCTCAAAGGCACGAGGATATTGAATCCCCCTAGACTGTGCCTGATTCCCTCTTAGGATCTCTCTGTGGTCCTACCTGCCTTACAGAGATCCCCCTTTTAGCCCCTGGAGCAGGCCGAGCTTAGCACTTTGTCCCTGAAGACAGCCCTCCTGGTGGTGCTCACTTCTATTAAGAGGGTGCAGGACCTGCAGGCGCTCTCTGTCACCAGCGAATGCCTGGAGTTCGGGCCGGCACACTCTCACGTGATCTTGAGACCCTGGCCCAGTTACGTGCCCAAAGTTCCCACCACTCCCTTCCGGGATCAGGTGGTGAACATGCAAGCACTCCCTTCAGAGGAGGAAGACCCGGCCTTGTTGTTGCTGTGTCCAGTTCACACCCTGCGCATCTATCTGGTCTGCACGCAGAGCTTTAGATGCTTGGAGCAGCTCTTTGTCTGCTTTGGAGGGCAGCAGAAGGGGAAAGCTGTCTCCAAACAGAGGTTGTCCCATTGGATTGCGGATGCCATTTCTCTGGCTTACCAATCACAAGATCTGCCATGCCCTTTGGGAGTCCGGGCACATTCCACCAGAGGTGTTGCGTCCTCCTGGGCACTGGCGAGGGGCGCCTCTCTAGCAGACATATGCAGAACAGCGGGTTGGGCTACACCCAAAACCTTTGCGACGTTCTACAACCTGCGCATAGAACCGGTTTCGACCCGAGTGTTACGGGGTGGCCGGTCGGGTGTATCGCTTGCATTGTACCTTTCCCCTTTTGAGGTGATAATGTGCGCTATCTTGTCCACAACAGTTCCCCGTAACTGGTGAACACTGGACACCTCTTTAATTCTTTAAACACTATTCGGTGGCGAACTCGGCGGAAGAGTGACGCCGCCAGGCCCAGTAATCGTGGTATGCCCCTTTTCAAGTGAGCCCGTGGACTTAGGCTCGGTGCTCCATATATGGTGATTCCCCCCTCAGTAATCCTGTATGATGCGTTTCCACAGTTCAGTTTCCCCTCAGGTTAACCCTGTGTTTCCCCTCGTCAGAGCTCTGCTCTGCCTCGGCCACTGTTGCTGTGTACCCTCTCCGTAGATAGGGTCCTCCTCAGTGGCATCATTCCATATGTGAACTTCCCTGTCAGTAAGTCCATGTGAGGTATTCTCCACATGTTAACCTCCCTCCGGTAGGATGTGGTCTCCGTAGTGCTCTCCCTCCTGAAGAGGAAAGAGCACTTCCTCAGTGCTATTCTAGCAGGTGCTCGGTGGGAAATTACTTAATAGAAAAATCAGGAAAGGCCACCGCCTGTAGCTTCCTCGGGTAAGTGCCTCCTCCCACCCTTATTGGGACCCAGGAGACGCCTTACCTAACTCACTGGAAGGTCACGATGTGGTCGAGCGCTCGCTTCGAGGCACGCAGCAGCCTGCCCGTGTCCGCTCCTCTGTACCTCGCGACATGGTTCAGCACCTGCGGCCTTTCGTAAAGGAACCCCTAGTGTCACTACATCGACACAACATCGAGGGAGTGACAGACAGGGAACATCTTAGTTACTGGTGTAACCTCTGTTCCCTGATGAAGGGAACAAGACATGTGTCCCTCCTGCTGTGGCGCTGAACTGACCGCTGACATGGCCAGGACTCTCTCTCGGCTCCTCAGCACAACTCTGAATGAGTGGTGCACGCCATCTCCTTTTATACCCATATGTCCAGGGGAGAGTGGCATGCAAATTCCACTCGCCAATTTTCATTGGCCTTTTCTAAAGCAAAGGTGATTGGGGATCTCAAGAGTGAACCCCTAGTGTCACTATATCGACACAACGTCTCGTTCCCTCCATCAGGGAACAGAGGTTACACCAGTAATCAAGACGTTTTGATGCTGCTTCTTTTAAGACTTGACAGTAAATACCCACTGTTATGATTGGCTCTCTGCTCTTGACTGACTTCACAATTTATTTTCATGCATAAACTTAATGGTTTTCTGTCTGCATTGACCTCGGTTCTTAGCGCCCTCTACAGTTCAACAGATGCAAAGAACTTAATGAAAGAGCGGTATCTGCATTTGTGCTATTAGAAAAGTGTACATGATAGCCCTCTTTCAAACTTTTCGTTGTTTTCCGGCAATGTGAGAACTCAGGTTTTTAAAAAGAGCTTTTATGCCCCTGCGCATTTGTGAAGTATCAAGTAGGTAAGTACATTGAAATAATAATAATTAAAAAAAAAATGCAAATCAAAAGTAATTGCAATTGAAAACAATGTTACGCATTTAATTTATTTACAAGTCTTCAGCCTATTCTCTTTATTTTTGCCGCTTTGGCTGTGTTTCTTTTTTTAAGATTACTTTCTGTTTGGCTGGGGTTAACATTAATGTTACCGCTCTCTATAAATTAATTAATACAGAAATATCTTGTAGTATAAATTTAACTACTTTATAGGCATATATATTGTTATGTATTTATTTACAATGTTATATACTGTACATACAAATAACAAATCTCTTATATAAGTTTTTATCAAGAAATAAATACATATAATGATTTATATCATATTCACATTTTTACTAAAGTATATGACATCATTATATTTGACTGTTGTGTCGCCAATCAATCACTGCATTGCTGATCATGGTTTTTACATTTTTATTCAAATTAATTACATGAATATTACTGAATAAATCAATATTTGCTGAGACAAGGCCCCAAATGAAGATAATTTAAAGAAATTACATTATTTAGGCAGAGTTAAATGAGTTACATGAGTTAAAATGAAAAAGTCTATATATTGTTTGTTTTACTTTTTTTTATAAATGTTTATAATTGAACTTAAGCCTATTATTGGTCTACAGCAATCCATTTTACATCGGGTTTGTCAAAAGGTAGACTTAGAGGCCATTCAAACAGGATGCTTTTACACATTCCGTTGGTTAGTCTATGCACACATGCATCATACAGATTTCTTTGACTACTGCGCAATGTCTTGATGTTTTTTCAGTGTCTCGCACCATCAGTGCTGCATTTATAAGGGACCGTGTTGAGGTAGAAGTAGTTCAGCTTTAAAAATGTGCCTTGAGACCGTTGCATTCTGTTTCATTCCTTTGTGCTCTGTCTAGCTTTTTTTCAACACAAGAATACATGTGAACGGTTTCTCACAGATTGCGTGCTCTCAGTAAGTGTACTTTGGTGAGGCGCATTACCTATAGTAGTAGCTGGAGCTGTGTTGACTACTAAAAATGCAAAAATTTGCTTTGTATTTAGCAGGTACTTCAAGCTTGAATTGATCTGATGGTAGGAAATAATAAGGGGGCATGAATAGTTAATTTTACGTTAATACATTTATTTTTGTGTCGTGTTATTTTGTTTTAATAGTAAATAGTACCAAATGAATGTTAAATTGCAAGCCCAAATATACAGTATACATAAATACATCATTGTACCTGCAGTGGGATAATGGGGCTGAGGGTGTAAAGGTCTGGGTCAGTGCCCACAAAGTTGATGGGGGAGAAGTGTAGCTTGGGTCTGAGGCAGGTAGTGAGGCCCACTCCAGGCAGGTCATGAGCTGCCTTTGCATCCGGGAAAAGTGTAATACTGAGGGTCTCTTCCGACATGGGAATGATGAACTCCCGGTTAGTTCCTAAGCGGTTGCGTTTGGCTGACTCTAGGTGAATACTGATGAGAAGGTCGAAGTAGCCGCTGCGAAGGGGGCCAGGCAGGTAGGTGTTTTCGATAGCATAGAAGAGTTGTGATTCGTCCACATGACTGCAAAGAGCATGGGCCACACGATTGTTGCCCAATGCACATACGGCACAGTAAAGCATCAGAGTGTGATAGTGAAATTTCAGTAGATCATGCTGCTCAGACAGTTCCAGGATATCAATACACCTGCATATGAAAGAGAATCACAAGAAAATATCAGAAAATACTGTACACAAAAACTGGATTCTTACATTTTTACATGTGTGGTGCTTGCCTGTACATAAGTTGCCGCCACAATGCTAGGGTGTTGTGGATGGTTTCCAAGGCATTGCTACAGTATGTGGTTGCTAGGGTGTTATGAGAGGTTTTAAGCACATGGGTTTGCAGTTGCTTGGGTGTTCTGGGTGGTTGCTAGGTCCTTTCAAGATGGTTACTAGGGTGCTTTGGTTGGTTGGTTAACAGTCAAAAGAGCCCACTCCCAAGCCTTTATGATGTTCTGGTCTCTACATTTTGCTTATATCCCTCCTTTAATGTAAGTCCACAAGACTGTTATGCTTTTTCGTCATCCATTGTGCAAATCAAAAGTCCAATTATTTAGAAAGGTAATAGTACACCTCACCTCAAAAAGTCACTTGATTTAGGGTTAAAAAAAAAAAAATCCTAACTATGAGCAATGGTAATATTGATGCTTGCCTTACCATGCACCGCTAATAATGTAGACACAATGGAATTTAAGGCTGTATGAGGGTGAGACCTTAGATGATCTATTCTTAACTTCCCCTACCTGTTCTCTTCAGGTATATGCAGAGCCATCATGGTGAGAGGCTCTGTACATTCCACCATCCAGCCATGCTTTTCACTGGCCCGTCCTACTTCTGGTTTCAGGAAATGGTTTGGCATCCTGCTCCAGATCACTGGGGTAAGCATCTCTACGTCCAGCCGAGGTGGACACTGAGGCACCGGGTTCTTACGCTCACTACGGAACATGGCCGCTGAAAGAGGCATGATATTCTAAAGGACAGAAAAAGTAAATGTATGTTTAGTTAAACCTTTAATGCGTGGGTGTTTCGCCAAACATTATTACATACTGTACCTGTGGTCCTTAGCGAACTGGCACATACAGTATACAGTGGTGTGAAAAAGTGTTTGCCCCCTTCCTGATTTCTTATTTTTTGCATGTTTGTCACACTTAAATGTTTCAGATCATCAAACAAGTTTAAATATTAGTCAAAGATAACACAAGTAAACACAAAATGCAGTTTTTAAATGAAGGTTGTTATTATTAATGGAAAACAAAATCCAAACCTACATGGCCCTGTGTGAAAAAGTGTTTGCCCCACCTGTTAAAACATAACTTAACTGTGGTTTATCACACCTGAGTTCAATTTCTCTAGCCACACCTAGGCCTGATTACTGCCACACCTGTTCTCAATCAAGAAATCACTTAAATAGGACCTGCCTGACGTGAAGTGAAGTAGATCAAAAGATCTTCAAAAGCTAGACATCATGCCGAGATCCAAAGAAATTCAGGAACAAATGAGAAAGAAAGTAATTGAGATCTATCAGTCTGGAAAAGGTTATAAGCCATTTCTAAAGCTTTGGGACTCCAGAGAACCACAGTGAGAGCCATTATCCACAAATGGCGAAAACATGGAACAGTGGTGAACCTTCCCAGGAGTGGCTGGCCGACCAAAATTACTCCAAGAGCGCAGCGACGACTCAACCAAGAGGTCACAAAAGACCCCACAACAACATCCAAAGAACTGCAGGCCTCACTTGCCTCAGTTAAGGTCAGTGTTCATGACTCCACCATAAGAAAGAAACTGGGCAAAAATGGCCTGCATGGCAGAGTTGCAAGACGAAAACCACTGCTGAGCAAAAAGAACATTAAGGCTCGTCTCATTTTTGCCAGAAAACATCTTGATGATCCCCAAGACTTTTGGGAAAATACTCTGTGGACTGACGAGAAAAAAGTTGAACTTTTTGGAAGGTGTGTGTCCCATTACATCTGGCGTAAAAGTAACACCGCATTTCAGAAAAAGAACATCATACCAACAGTAAAATATGGTGGTGGTAGTGTGATGGTCTGGGGCTGTTTTGCTGCTTCAGGACCTGGAAGACTTGCTGTGATAAATGGAACCATGAATTCTGCTGTCTACCAAAAAATCCTGAAGGAGAGTGTCCGGCCATCTGTTCGTGACCTCAAGCTGAAGCGAACTTGGGTTCTGCAGCAGGACAATGATCCAAAACACACCAGCAAGTCCACCTCTGAATGGCTGAAGAAAAACAAAATGAAGACTTTGGAGTGGCCTAGTCAAAGTTCTGACCTGAATCCTATTGAGATGCTGTGGCATGACCTTAAAAAGGCTGTTCATGCTCGAAAACCCTCCAATGTGGCTGAATTACAACAATTCTGCAAAGATGAGAGGGCCAAAATTCCTCCACAGCGCTGTAAAAGACTCATTGCAAGTTATCGCAAACGCTTGATTGCAGTTGTTGCTGCTAAGGGTGGCCCAACCAGTTATTAGGTTTAGGGGGCAATCACTTTTTCACACAGGGCCATGTAGGTTTGGATTTTGTTTTCCCTTAATAATAACAACCTTCATTTAAAAACTGCATTTTGTGTTTACTTGTGTTATCTTTGACTAATATTTAAACTTGTTTGATGATCTGAAACATTTAAGTGTGACAAACATGCAAAAAAAGAAATCAGGAAGGGGGCAAACACTTTTTCACAACACTGTATCTATTACAAATGGATCTACAAAATGCCCAGATAGTGTCAAATGTTCAAAACATTTTCAAGAAAATATCAATAAGATGATACAACAAACATAGAACAGGATTCATTACTTCCACACTGAAATTTCATGAGATGCAACTGTCAGTCAAACACATATTGAGCTACACATAAGCTACACATATGTATTTTCTCTGGCACTTTTTGAGTCCAAATAGATGTACAACTAACAATTTCAGTAGCAAACCCAAATATCAATAGCCAAATCATACTGTTCATGTGTTACACTTGCGATAGTTTACTTCCACATTGATTCTTTGTCAAATAGCAATGCCCTTGAGTAACAAATAGCATGTATAATAAGTATGTGTACACACATATGGAATACTGATAATTCATCATTGTCACACAGAAAATCAATGTGATATAGTAGTCATTTGCATGAATATAGTACTCATTTGTCTTGTAATAAACAAAGAATTATATATACTGTGATAGTAAACTTTACAGATAAGAAATAATCATAAAAATAAGATTTATTGGAGCACAGAAAAGCGACACTATTACATACACCACCCCCGGAGGTATGCATTAAAAGGTTAAAAAGATAATTAAAAATAAAAATTATGCCATTATTCACTCACCCTAGTGTTGCTCCAAACCCCAATGACTAGCTTTCTTCAGTGGACCACAAAAAAGTTTGACATTATCCACGTAGCCAGCATGTTTGATTTACAGATTTTATTAGTGATTTTATTTGAGAGTGAATAATAACATAAATTTAGTTCCGTTTATCAAACAAAGGGTTTGTAGGCCTTCAAAAGACTTGGAATATAATTAAATAAATTAGTATCATTTACTTTTACTGTGGTTTTATGGTGTTTTTGTCCTTTTTCGAGCTTGACAGACGGGTTTAGAGCAACATTAGGGTGAGTAAATAATGATAGAATTTTCATTTTTGTGTTAATCACATCATTAATAAAAAGCGACTTGCCTAGATTTATGCAGTTTAAGTATTTCAGATGAACAGTGAGAAGACAGGGCTGACCTTGAGTTTTCCCAGCTCCAGTTGTAGCATGTTCTGGCTGCCCGGCATTATGAACACAGCTGGGAACAGTTTTGTGTTGGGCTCCACCTTAGAAAACACAGAGCCATGAGTTCAAAATCACCAGAAGCACTCTTTAAACAGTCAGTACATTGACTGCATGGAGCTGAGTGTCTACACCTACATTACCTGCACTTACCTGATAGAAACTGTTGATCTCCTTCCCGTTGGCTGTGAAAGTCATGAGACCTGTTGCCAGGTCAATCAAGCAACCAATTACTAGATCCTCCTGGCTGAACTTCTGCTGGGAGTTGCCAAACTCTCCGCTCCACACCATGTAACAGTTACTCCTCCTTATACTGATAGAGAAATGGAATATCAATAGCCAAACATTCACGAGTGATGAATAAACACAAATTTGCATAGATAATCAAAGATTGGTAAACAGCAACCACTGCAGAACTTTGGATGTGTGATGTTGATTAATAATAAGGCCATGTACACACTGCAAAACATTGGGAGAGACATCTGTGTTTAAATGCAGGAGTGAATCTCCTAAATTAAAGTGGTCATGGCATGCCTTTTTTATTATTTTAATATGTTCCTTGAAGTTCACTTATATTATAAGTAAAGTGTTTTTGCACAAAAAACAGTCATATATTTGTATAATATTATAATTTTCCACCCTCATTTTGACCCTCTGTCAGAAACGCTCGGTATTGGTGCTGCTTCTCCTTTAAGACTTGACCGTAAACGCCCACTGTTATGATTGGCTCTCTGCTCTTGACAGACCTGCTCTCTCCTTGCATCTCAATGCTCACCGCTACTGGGCGGGGCTACAGAAGTAATAAGGTAAAGTAGGCGTTGATGTGTTGTCCTGGAAGCAGTCAATTGCATATGTCTATCCCAGTGTGACATCACAATGTGGAGGAAGTAGTTAACGAGTAGAAACGAGTTTGGCAGCTTGGTTTTCTGCAGTGAGGAGGAAGTTTTGAGTTCTAAACTTACAGTATATTTTTTATAATACCTCTTATATGTCAAAAGATCAAGGAAAATGTGATTCCTCATGTCATGACCCCTTTAATGCCTCATGTTAACAGAATACAGGAGTCACTACTGAAAATACTATGTTTGATATAGAGGTAACCATAGCAATGTTTTTAGCTATTTTTGACCACAGTAATCTTAGTTACCAGAGACATATTATTGTCCCACTTTTTTTTAGTAAACCTCATTTGCTGTGTTTTTCAACACACAGTTGCAATAATGAGTGGTTCAGTTTGGTTCGGTACACTACATAGATTTTACTGTCTCTACCTGATTTTTTCTGGAATACATTTGGTTGTAGAGTTTAGCTGTCACTCCCGTAAATAACTAAACTCAATGTGAACAAAAAAAGGATTAAAAACTCAGAAGAGAAGTGACAACCTTATTTAGTTACAGTGCATTTGTGGCCTAACTGAAATGAATTTATTAAAGCTGTTTGGCATTACAACTTTTTCACTTTCAGAGTAAAAAGTTCCTTGTGGTGATAACAACTCTTTCTTTCTTTTCAATCCCAACAGATTCTGACAGTGACTAAACATTGAACTGCTCTTACTTCACCACTATCAATATTTCTGTACATCTCCTGACTATACTGAATTTTATTTTTAACTAAATGTCTCTCCGCATTGCAGCCTTTTATGTTTGTCTTCATTCACCTGCATTTCAATTGTTTGACTTGACATAAAAATTCACCACACTGAAAAAGCATTGTGCCAACAGTGCTACCCCATGGTAATCTCACCTGTCATGTACATTGCCCTTGTCGTCTCCAACTGTCACAGTGACAGTACGGACCTTAGACAGGTCAAAGTTGAGGTCATACATGTGGTAGTCCGGGGTGACCCAGCCCACCCACACCCCGCTAGGCTCTTGCCCGGCGAAGATACGCACTGAGTAATAGTACTGCACAGAGTAAAAGGGGAGAGAGAATGAAAGATAAGTATGAAAAATGAGCCGAGTGTGTCAAATGTGAGATCTGGTACTGAAGATGTTGGACTGACTGTGGTCGTATTGAGGATGATCTCTGGGTCATCACGATCATCAGGCACCACATCTTCAAACAAACGTGGCATAAGAGGAGGAGGAGGGGGAGTGGTGATCATGGCTGCCTTTTTAGCCTTAAACAGGAAACTGGAGGAGAAATAATAATGAGTCTATAAACATCTATAATTGTTCAGGATGATAGGATTGTGTGCCATTCAGAATTGAACTGAAAATGCTTTTTAAATAATAGATTCCTGAATTTGAAACAAATTTAAATTGAGGTAGCAAACAGGATGAACATTTTTAATTTAAATGTGAATTTATAGTTGTATAATTAAAATGGAATGAAATTTTAAGAAATTTATATAATTCACTCACTGCTGTGAGTGAAGTTTTTAATTTTTCAGTATGAATTACCCGCAAATGAAATCATACACACAACATATAGGATATTTCCAGAAACATGAGATGATATTAATAATCATTCAAATTTTCGGAAAACAGCTGAATAGATTTGAGAGAAATATGTCGAATAATTTAAGGAAACAAATTATAAAGTTATTTAAAATTACTGATGTGATCATTTGTGTTGTTGTGTTGGACTGATGAATTTTTCTGTCATGTGACATGGTGGAATTTCTTTGAATTGCTGTTCAGTAAATTCCTTTTTCTGTCATCCAATTCAAATCCCATTCAACATCCCGTGGGGCGTGGCCAATTCAAATTCCAACTCATGAATTGAAATTAAATTCAGAATTTTCCCAACCATGCAAAACAGCTTTCATAGTCTCCTCTGATCTTACCCTTTCTTCTTTCCTTTCTCCGATGCAGTGTCTTTGTCATTTTCTTTAATGCTCTGTACATCTTTGGGCACTGATGGCTCCTTTTCCTTCTCCTCCTGCTCTTTGCGACTGGCTGACTTTTTCAGCACTTCAAACTCAGAGTCAGGGTCTACCTCCAGCACCTCGTCCTCTGGGATGGTGAGGGTGCGTGTAAGAGGAGTGGTGCCTGCGGGCACCTTGAAGGTCAGGTCAAACTCCACAGGCATGCTCAGTCTGAAGAACAGCATGTCTGTGTTAGCGTTTTGGGATCCAAATGTCTTGTGCATTATTTTCAGACAGGGGGCACTGTCCACAGTTCCATCCACACGAGACACCTACAGGTTACACAAGAACAATGCAGGGGATAAATTAACTACCTGCGCTAAATGTAGCATACCTCTCAGTATAGATGGATTAGTGATATTTACAGTACAAAACACAGTGTTCATTATCAAGTTATATGCATCAATTGATCAACATGTGTATAATTTTGAGCAAATATATTATTCCTTTAATATGCATTAGAAATGTCCTTAATTGAATGAAACATGCTCTCATATGATATAAAGTATTTTGACTCTTAAGCCACACTAAAAAATGTATGGTCACACTTAAAAATGGTGGCCAGGCCTTTGAAGGTCCAAAAAGCAGATCAAATCAGCAAACATAACCCATCAAACTCCAGTGGTTAAATCAGTCTTTTGAAGTGATCCAGTTAGTTCTCTTTCGGTCAACTCGTTCAACATTTCACTATGGGACACGCCTCTTGCTTGGTCATCCATGAAGCCCTGTGCAATCACGCCGAACAGGCTGCTGGCCAGTGCACCAGGGAAGCCCCTTCCCTTCCCTATATAATCAGTAGCACTGGCCCAAAATGACATTCTACATCTATTTACTCTTCAATTCACATCCACAGCAAGCCCTTTTTCAATGCACTTACGGTTTAAAGATTTGGCTGGATTCAACTGTCTAAGGACTGAGTTACCACTCAGTTAAGGACATCGAGCCAAAGTGAACCAAGTCATAATGAGAAATTAAACACTTTACCAAAAAAAAAAAAAAAAAAACATCTGTTCGACTTACCAGTTGAACATGGCTTCCCCTAGGCCTGGCAAGACCAAGCTGCTGTCTCGCCTTTGCCCAGGAGCGTGTGGATTTTCTATTTCATTTAGAGATCAGCACGGTATATGTCCAGCTTGCCTGGGCGTTGAACATGCCGGGGCAGCATTATTGATGCCGATCTCTTGTAGAGATTGCAGTAGACCCTCTCCAGGAATCCTGCACAGGAGAGTGCGGTTTGTCCAGGAGGTCTGTTGAGATCCTTTACAGGGAGATGTCATGCCTACATGCGTGGGAACCTCACCTCTGAGGCGGAGTTGGGCTGACCAGCTTACTCCTTTGGATGAGCTCGGGGACCCTGTTGGCTTCAATATGAAGATCGAACAGTTCCAGGAGTCCCACTGGACGAGAACTTGGTTTCCATCACTGCTGCGGGAGGGCTTTCGGATGATGATGATGATGATGATGTTGACATCGAGGAGCCGTTCTCCCCAATTTTGGAATGCCCAATTCCCACTACTTACGAGGTCCTCATGGCGGCATCGTTACTCACCTCAATCCGAGTGGTGGAGGACAAGTCTCAGTTGCCTCCACTTCTTAGACAGTCAATCCGCGCATCTTATCACGTGGATCGCGGTACATGACACCGTGGAGACTCACAGCATGTGGAGGCTCATGCTACTTACTACGTGCCCCATTGAGAGCGAGAACCACTTAATCATGACCACGAGGAGGTTACCCCATGTGACTCTACCCTCCCTAGCAACCGGGCCAATTTGGTTGCTTAGGAGATCTGGCTGGAGTCACTCAGCACACCCTGGATTCGAACTCGCGACTCCAGGGGTGGTAGTCAGCATCAATAATTGCTGAAATACACAGGCCCCGAGGAGTCGTTTGTGTCCCAAACGGTGCCGCCTGGAAACACTAACAGGTCGGATGAACAGCCATCAGCAGTGGGACAAATGCAACCCTGCATGAGGCCTGCCGACAGGCGGTGGCTAGACTGGGCATTGAGCGGCTAGCGACTCTCACTGCCGGTAAATGCTCAAGACTTGATAGTAAATTCCTCCTCCCCACCACCCTGGTAGCTCATCAAACCCTCCCACTTTTCCAGGATTGTATGTAGGATCTGATGAAGTATTGGGAGAAACCGCTGTCATCAAGGGTCCCGGTGTATGGCTTCTCCTCACTTGACATAGCGGGTATGGAGGAAAGGGGCCGATCTCAAATGATGGAAGGATCTTTGGTGAGTCATCTGGATCTGAGATCGGCATTCTGTTTATCCTCCGTTACCCCTAAGCTGCCTCACAAATCGGATCGCCTCTCAGCCTCAATTTTTGAAAAACTTTACAAGTCTGTGGGACAGATGGGGTGGGCTACAGACGCAGTCACTCTGCTTTTGGCCTATATCGCAGAGTTGGAAGAAGATATGTCTGTTGATCTGTTGCAGGGCAATGACAACAGAGAGCTATGGACAGAGATTTGCACAGTGACGGATCTCATCTTACGCTCATCACGTTGCCTGGCTCAGTCCACGGGAAGAACTTTGGGTCTTGTGGTGGTGGGTCAGAGAGGCTTGTGGTTGAATCTGTCCACAAAGGTGGAGAAAGATGAAGGACAACTTCTTGACCAGCCAATGGACCCGAAAGGCTTGTTTGGTCTGGCGGTGGCGGCAATGCAACAGCATTCTGAGGCAAAGAGGAAGAACAAGAGGCTTTTAGATCTTTAGTTCCCCGCAGAGCTCCAGTGCCGATGCAGCCTTGGGTAATGCACCAACCCGCTTTTTCCCAAGGGGCGCAGGGAAGAGGACAGACATCATGGCAAAGACCGAGAAGGATAAACCCACCTTCTTGGGACATGATTCCTCACCAGGACGAGGACAGATCTTCTTGGCGGAGAAAAACTTTCACTCAAGCAGCACCTCCAGCTCCCTCCATGGATGGGGGTTGTAGGAAGAAGCATACGGCTTAGTACGTTCCGAAGTTCGCTATCTCAGTTTGCCTCTGTAAATTCTCTGGAAAGCAATACTACAAAAAAAGGAATTAATTATGTATCATTTCCCGCACAAACCCTGGAATTTAGTCAATGAGAAGTATAAAGCACGTTCAAACATTCACATCCCCTGTGTTGATCAGTCAACACACAGAGCACTGTCACACACACTTATCCCTTGTGTTGATCAGTCAAATGCATAGAATGCTGTCACACACACACACACTTATCGCCTGTGTGGATCAGTCAGATGCATAGAGTGCTGTCACACACACTTATCCCCTCTGTGGATCAGTCAACGCACAGAGCACTGTCACACACACTTATCCCCTGTGTTGATTAGAGTGCTATCACACACACACTTAATAATAATTATAATAATTCCTGACATTTACATAGCACTTTTCTAGGCACTCAAAGTGCTTTACATAGGGGGGACTCTCCTCAACAACCACTGATGCTACGGCAGCCATAGTGCACCAGTACGCTCACCACACACCAGCTATTGGTGGAGAGGAGAGAGTAGAGTGATACAGCCAATTAAATGGGGATTATTAGGAAGCCATGATTGAGAAGGGCCTATGGGGGAAATTTGGCCAGGGGTTACACCCCTACTCTTTAAGAGAAGTGTCCTGGGATTTTTAATGACTACAGACAGTCAGGACCTCGATTTAACGTCTCATCCGAAAGACGGAAGTGAATTTTAGGAATTCATCGCGTATGTGGATCAGTCAAATGCATAGATGGATCATAGGCTTCATGGATGACCACGCAAGAGATGTGTCTCATAGTGAGATGTCTCACTCATCTCCCTCAGAGAACCGAGGTTACAACAGTAACCCAAAGTTTTGGATGAGAAGTGTATCGTGATACACTTGTGAAATCATGATCGTGCCTTTAGACTGCAATGGCAAGTGAAAAAGGAGTTATATATTGGTACTGTATGTTCTCACCCAAAACCAACTGGATTGCTTCAGAAAACATTGATTAAACCACTGGAGTTATGGATTACCATTATACTGCCTTTATCTCCGTTTGGGAGCTTCAAAGGCCTGGCCACCATTCACTTGCATTGAATGGACCTAAAGAGCTGAGATATTACTCTAAAAATCTTCATTAGTGTTGTGTAGAAGAAAGAAAGTCATACACATCTGAGATGGCATGAGGGTGAGTAAATGATGAGAGAATTTAATTTTTTTTATGTAAGTGTGATTTGAAGTATCCACATTTTTGGGGGGGATAATGTAAATAAGGAAAATAAGGATTGCAAACACAGCAACCACTCCAATACCTCAATGTGGTTGTGGTCGGTAGGCACTGGAACAAACTGGGGCAGGCTCTTACTGAACCACATGGTGATGTCTCTCTTCATGTTGATGGCGAATGGCTCAAAGCCTTCTTGAAGCCCACAGATGGCAAAGTAGCGCAGACTGCTAACATTCTGACCCAAGTTTATACGACCCACCTGAGACAGACCCAATGTGCAGACTGGAATAAAACCTGGAGGGAGGAGAACAGGAAAAGAGGCTTATAGAGGACATAAGCTATTGTGCATTTCCTTAAGATGGCATTTTGACAACAATTTCCTCTTTTTAGTACCTTGAGTCAATTTTCTACAAATACAAAACTATAAGAACCCCCCCACCACACACACAATCAGTAATAGTTTTTTAATTAAACAGTTTTTAAAGGAATAGTTAACCCCAAAAGGAAAAATCTGTCCTTATTTACTCCCCATTATGTTGTTCCAAACCTGTATACTTTTTTCCCCTCTGAGCTATTATTGTATGGAATAAAGCCACATAAAGATTCTTAAAAATTCTCCTTTTTTCACAGAAAATAGAATACAGGTTTGGAATAGTAAATTGGTTGCTGGTGAGAAAATAAGGGCATAATCATAATTTTTGGTCAACTATTCCTTTAAATCCAAGACTATGATTGATTTGTGTCCTGAAAACGAATCTCTTGAGACAAAACCAAAAATAACTGCAGATGTTTCCCAACCAGATTAATGGCAACAGCAGAGATTATTAAAGCCATAGCTGTGCAGCATTACCTTGTAGAACAACACATTGAACCCCCTGTAATTACCTCCAATGCCTTAAAAAAACCTTTATAGCACAAATCCTCACCGTCTCCAATCTCAATGTCTTTGAAGGCCATTTCAGAGCCAGAATCGCTGATAAGCATCTCTCCGTTAAGAGTGAACATGATGTTCATTTCAGTGAGGTCTATCATGCAGCCCACCACATCACCAGACATCCATTGACGCCCAAATGGCTCATTACCAATGTGCCATCGCTGAGCCTGCAAGGAGAGAGAGGAGTAAAATCATTTAGCTTTTTTTTTTGTAGTAGTGCACAATACAAAATTGTTTCTCAGTGACTTGTACAGTACAGTTTAGCTGTTTAAATATTTGTGGGTTGATTTAACAGAGAATACATCATAAAACAACATTTAACAAAATTATAAGTAATGAAATTAGATTAAGTTGACACCACTGACCCTGTTTCCATTAAAGACATAGGCCAGCTCATCAGAACCAAGCTCAACATCAGCGCGGACGTTTGGTCGGGCCCAGCCCACTCTCATCTCTCCTATGGTTACAGCCTCAAACTCAAAGTACCATTTTCCTGAGGTAACAGCATACTGCTTTTCTGCCCTGAAGATACGCACTTTATCTCCACGTGCATTGTCAACACCCTGCCCACCTGTGGAAAAAGAGAGTTAAGGAAAATGTTAAATGAAAAATTATGGATTCCACAAAGATAATGCAAAGTTTTCCTCAAATTCTCAAAAAATCTGAGGTTTGCACAATATGGTGACTCTAGTTGACTGTGAATTAATATTCAGGAAAATACTGCATGGCATTTCTCATGTAAGCTAAAGTAATGCAACTAAATCAAAGATTAATGGACACTCACTGCTCTCCTGATCTGGGGGCTCGATGTTGTATCCATAACCAATCAGTGTGCGTACTGCATTGTTCACACTGTCTCTGTTGGTCTTTTTGGTTCTCTCATCCAGCAGGTTGTATGGCACCAGACGAGGATTACGCTTATTCATGATGTCCTGAAAGAAGAGTATGAACACTTAGGCAGTGATAAACCTCTTTTACAAATATCAATGATATAAACATCGGCTATTAATAGGAAATGTATCCTCTGTCTTAATCAAATATTTGTAGTTTATAATAGTGTGAGCATAGTATCCACATCTACTGTACCTGCACAATGCTGTAGGTCCAACCCTGTCTCACTCTGTCTCGTGCCCACACATTGTGCCCATTTTCGGCCAGCTTCTCCACCAGCTGATTCTGATTAGGTGTCAGTTTGACATGACTGAGATCCAGGGGAGCAGGTTTGTACCCACTGCTCATCACATATCTGAAAAACAAGCAGAAAAATAGATGAAAACCAAGAGGATATACATTATCCACGAAAGATATAGGACATAAGGGCATGTTTTGAAAGTGTACTGTATGTACGTTTTGGGTAGTTTGATCTTCCTCAGATTCTCTTCTGCTTTTTCATCTCCCATGCCTACATGGCAGCCAAGAGCTAATAGGGTTCTGGAGAGAAAATAAGTTGATGAATAAATTGGACAGAATAATGGATGAATAAGCAGATGGACATATGTCTGGACAATGATCTTCAGAGCTATCAGATTTAATAGATACTCACTTCAAGGTCTCTCCAGACATCTGAAGGTTATAGTTCCTCTCAGGTTCTGGAAGACTCTGAAAGTCCACCAGGCATGGGTGCAGTTTCTTATTATCATCCCTAAACTGAGAGATAGAGAGCATGTTCATACATATTGTAACTTTAATATGGATCTTGAGTGTGTATCTGTGAAAACCTGTGTGTATTGTGTGTACTGGTCTGAGATACAAAGGCAAGCACTTACCACTCCATAGGTCCAACCCTGCTCAATCCGGGTCACGGCCCAAAGCTCATGGATGTTTTCTGCAAGCTTCTCTCTGATGCGCTCCAAATGAGGAGGTAGTACAATCTACAAATCATACAGAAAAATTCTTAATAATTATGTTGATTCAAAGTGTTATTTTGGTAAGCTGGAGAGCAAACAAAACAGAAAACCAGATGAGACCCTGGGTGGGTTACCTGGGCAGTGTCAACAGGGCAGGGAGTAAATGAGGTGTGCGTGAGGGACTGTGTGGGACCTAGCAGGTTTCTGACACAATCAAAGTCGTGCTTATACTCCTTAATGGGCTCAATGCGCATCCTGTCTTTGGGGAGAAGAGCTTCATAACACGGAGCATAGCCGGGAGGGGGTAGGAACTTAAAATCACCGTGACGACCACCCAACAGGAAGCGAGCTCTGAAAAATGAAAGAGAATGCAGGTTAACAAAATGAGAAACACTACATAAGCAAATGAATTAATCATATCATCGAAGTATAAGTAATTTCTGCACCACTAGCAACATCAACTGGTATATCAAAAATAATGTTTTTTTTTTAAAGTTTGCTGAACACACTTTTTCTTTTTCTTTTTGATTTCTTCCCCTTTTCTCCCCAATTTGGAATACCCAATTCCCAGTGCGCTCTAAGTCCTCGTGGTGGCGTAGTGACTCGCCTTAATCCGGGTGGCGGAGGACGAATCTCAGTTGCCTCAGTTGTGTCTGAGACCTTCAATCCGCGCATCTATCACATGGCTTATTGAGCGCGTTACCACGTAGACGTAGCACGTGTGGAGGCCCACGCTATTCTCCGCGGCATCCATGCACAACTCACCACACGCCCCACCGAGAGCGAGAACCACACATTATAGCGACCATGAGGAGGTAACCCCATGTGACTCTACCCTCCCTAGCAACCGGGCCAATTTGGTTGCTTAGGAGACCTGGCTGGAGTCACTCAGCACACCCTGGCTTCAAACTCGCGACTCCAGGTATGGTAGCCAGCGTCAATACTCGCTGAGCTACCCAGGTCCGTTTGCCGAACACTCTTAAACAAACACTCCGAACACAGCCATTATCCACTGGTCAGACAAACAGATAGTCCCGCCTTACAAACTTAAAAACTTACACCATTAATTGAGTCAATGTTGCAAAGTTTTTTATAGCATATCAGGGCCACAGTTTTTACACTTTTCCGGGAAATTAAACTATGAATGGCTTACTTAGAGTTATTTAAAATAGTTCATCCAAAAATGAAAAATCAACATTTACTCATGCCATCCTAGGTGTGTTTGACTTTGTTTCTTCTTTAGATCACAAACAAAGATTACAATGCAGCTGAATGGTGACCACAACTTTGAAGCCCCAAAAAGCACAAAAAGTAGTATAAAAGTAATCTATACGACTCCAGTGGTTTAATCCATGTCTTCTGTAGTGATCCAATCGATTTTGGATGATAACAGACCAAAATATAACTAATTTTCACTATACATCTTGACATGCAGTCTCCTTGGTGATCATGATTTCAAGCTTGATTACATGTGTCTAACACTGGTATGTGTAATCTAGCTTAAAATCAAGACCATACCAAGAGACTGCAATGGCAAGATGTACATTTAAAAAGGAATTTTATTTTGGTCTGCTCTCGCCCAAAAATGATTAGATCTCGTCAGAAGACATGGATTAAACCACTCATTTGGAGCTTTAAAGTTCTGGCCACCATTCACTTGCATTGTATGAACATACAGAGCTGAGATATTCTTCTTAAAAGTTTGTGTTCTGCAGAAGAAAGACAATCATACACATCTGGGATGGCATGAGGGTGAATAAATTATGAGAGAATTTCATTTTTGTGTGAACTTTTCCTTAATTTTGAATAGGAGAAAGAATTTTAACAATCAAAAAATGACACTTGTTGATATAATGGCATTTCAACCTAACTGTTTATGGTAAAAATACACAGTACAGCACAATCAATCACATTGCTATCATGAGTTAATTCTGTTGATTTTGAGATCAAATAACTAAAGGGTCTTACTTTACTCCAGCAGAGAAACTAATAACAGGGAAGAAAAGGCCATCAACATTGAAGTTCTCAAACATCCCCTGGACTGGATGACCATTGATACGGAAGGAGATACTGGGCACGCTCAGATCCAGACAGCAGCTCACAACATCTTCTGCTGCCAGGATGTGCTGGTTGGGTGAAGCGACCTGACGCAATACATGGCCTGAGAGAAAAATAAACATCCTTAAGAACTGTCTACATTCAAACATACTAGTGTATATAGAACATATTAAGATCACCACATTTACCTGACCACAAGTGAAGGCCATCAAAACCATAAGAGTAGAGGTCATCACCCACCCCATTGCCACCCCAGCCCTCTCCTCCTCCTGGGTAAGGACTGTAGCCTTCAGTCATTGCCCAGCCCACACGCAGATGTGTAGCCTGTGCTGTCACAAATGCCTCCACATAGTCCACCATCACCTCAAAGTACCACTTTTTGTACTGTGTAGAACCTTCACACGTGCCCAAGTAGATATTGGGCCTCACGCTATAAAGAGAAAAAATGGTTTGAGATCGTTTTGAAAGTTATTTGGAATCAGATCACTTTCTGGGGAACTCTTTCAGTGCTTATATCAGTAGTTTTATCAGTCCTCGATGTTAAAAAGCTGTTGTCATAGCAGTCCATGAAAAAGGTGCAATATAGCATTTTGAAACAGGACAACCCTTATACGTCAAAAAATATTACCTTGATACGTAGTTAACGATGTTAGTCTGCAGCAGAAGGTCACGACCCGGAAGCAAATTTTCTGTGATGAGGTTTTGATTGGACCTCACTGCTACACCGTTACACACACAGAGAGAGCGAAGCACATCTAAAACCTGACCACACATGCACAGAGAGTGAGATCTTCTATAAATGATAAATGTCACTGAGTGATGTTTATTGATCTCAGTCACTTGATTGCTGTCAGACCTTATGGTTGCGACCGTGTTTGTCCAAGAGAGAAATTATAGACTTGATGTGGTTCTCCTGGATGATGTTCAAGACTTCAGGACTTTCAATCAAAACACAGTAAAGCACCTCCAGAATGCCTGGAGACAAAGAGAGAAATAGTGACAAAGATGTCTGTTGTAAGGTATAAGGTACAAGGCAAGTTGTTTTGTGGAGTCTGTTGACATTGTGTTGGGGAAAGGTGTTGTGTATACCTGAAGACGCTTCTAGACGATCCAGTTTACTGACTAGCCAGTCCAGATTATCGCAGAACAGAGCACAGTTAGCACGGTTTCCTCTGATCAGAGACGCTATGAAAACAGACACAGTCACAGTCATTCAGTCATTCATAGATTGTAATCAAACAAAATCCTTACAGAATAACATGATTTGACTACTCATTGGGCCTGGAATTTTAGCAAATGTCCTGAAATATATTGTATACTTTGAAATACTTAAATCTCAATACCATGGTACATTATTTTCATATGTCATGCAGTGGTATTCCACTGTATATATACAATTATATGATATGTATGATATACTGTACATTAAAATACAATAACTTAACCATATGGTACCATCACTGTGTTAAGGTAGCACACTTTACTTTTGTAATTTCAGTTTATGACTAATTTCTGTACAAGCAGTGCTACCTAACTGAGAAAACAGAATGTAAAAAGCACACTGTGGGACCTTTACATTGCTGAATCATGATCAGTGCATGAGGTGATTTAGTAAAGAGAATTATTAAAGGCTGTTATGAGACTGTCTGACCAAGCAGTTCATAGAGTAGGTTGACAATCTCTTTCCAAGACTCTGCCGCTTCCTCCCCAGCAAATTCAGAGAAGTGTGCAGCAGTGTTGTAGACATTCAGACGATCCACACACTCCAGCACGACTGTGATCATCCCCTACAACACAATTGCAAAACATCAGGGCTGTTTTTCTGGATATCTTGTCTTGTGTAATGTCTGGTACTCTGGTCCTTACTGCAGTTTATTCTGGCCAAGAACCGCACACTTACACAGGAAGAGACTGTATCATCATCAAGTACAGTAAAGTGACCAACCACAGTGCGTTTTGTTTTTATGTGCCATTTAGGGGCAGAGTTATTTGAAATAGATTATACCACGACAGTAGACTGCTGTTGAAAAAATAAAAAATAAAATAATGATGCAGCAGGTTCTATGAACAGTAAAATGAGAAAACACAAAAAATTGCATAAATGTGTTTAGACTGTCCAAAAGTAATAAGTACTGATTATTTCACAGATGTGATTCAGAATAAAAAGTGGATGTAGTTATATTACTGAAATAAGATATAGTGGATATATAGTTCTGCTTGTGGATATCTAGTTAACTTTCTATTAAGTACCTCAGTCTCTTTCAAAGATTTGATGCCACTGCCCTTGCAAACTTTGGCAAATCCAGTTACTAGTTATTCCTCAGCTCACTCATTGTATCAATTTGGTACATTGACACGACTTCGTTTTCAAGTTGACTAATCAAAAAACCTGTGTGCCTTTACTCTCGGAAGTTGCATAAAGCCAGGCAATCAAACTGGAATTTGCCATTATAGTCACAACTTGGCATTTTTGTGTGCAATATGCATCAGAGGGTCAGCAAACGGATTGTGGGCATCCCGTGGGAGTGCCACCTGAAGCTGGGACTACTGGTTCTCAGACAGACAGGTATAAACCCACACACACACCTCTTCTTGGAAGAGGTTCTGTCGATTACGTAGAGAGCGCAGCTTGGTCTGCTTCTCTTCGTGTTCCAGCTCCTCCTCTGGAGGTTGGAAATAGTGGATCAGATCCTGCAACGACAGAATTACTCCATCCAGCAGCAGGGACACTGGACCAGGGGATTTGTTCTTCCCACTCAGAGAGTCGAGACCTCTGACATACAAGAGAGAGATTATAGGATACACACACACATGAGAGAGCGAGACAGAGAGAGAGAGAGAGAGAGAGAGAGAGAGAGAGAGGGGAGAGATGTTTGTTTAATGACATGTTTACTGTCAATTTTAGCAGGTGCAATATAATACAGTATACAGTAAATTAGTTTTGGATCTTGTAAGTGTTATACAGTCGTACTTGATGAACTGTGTAAAAAGGCCAGTGGTGCTGTAGATCATACGAGCAGCCTGAGATTCTTCTGTCTGGGAGCGAGACATAGTCAGTGCATCATCCATATGGCCCTCTTGATGCAAAATGGCCTGAGCATCAGAAAAAGAGACAGAACAAGAAAAAGATAATGTTATGCTAGAAGATCATAAAGACAACATTTTGAAAAACATATATGTACACTACCAGTCACACTTGACTTATATTTTGATCTCTTGATCTTAAAGACTTAAGCTTAAAGGATTATGCTTAAATGCTTAACAATTTGTAAACAAATATAAATTATGCCTATTTATGAATTTCCTTCCAAAACTAACTTAAAAAAATAAATAAAAAATGAATGGAATGAACGCGTTGAAAAAACAGAGCAAACAACAAGTGCCCAGCATTTATGGGGACTGTTAAAAAAGCATCCAAGGTGGACATCTCATGAAGTTGGTTGAGAAAATGCCAAGAGTGTGCAGATCTGTAATCTGTAAGCAAAATGATGTCTAATTTAAAGAAGCTAAAATATAAGAGCGTTTTGATTTGTTTAATATTTTTAGGTTACAGAACAATTTACATACAGTACTTTCATTTGTGTTATTTCATAGTTTTAATGATTGTACAATTATTCTAAGATACAGTAAAATAATAATAAAGAACAAGTAGGTGTGTCCACAATTTTGGCTGATAGTTTATATTAGCAGATTAGTTGGCATCATGTAGTGTGTAGTTCAGTCTGTGAGACCCTTGGCTTCATACCCTTCTCTTCATGGTTCCCAGGCGAGCTGCTTTGGCGTCTAGAGCAGCATATGTGAGCCACAGCCCTGTGGAGAGATGCTGCACAAAGCACATGGACTCGCCATACTTGATCTCAGGAACACCCATTCCTTCCACATCTCGCTTCTTTTGAGCCCCCTCCACCTTCTCCTGCTCTCCAGGAATAAAAACAACATGGGATAGAGGGAACACAATAAACAGACATAAAGAGAGAAGGGACAGAAAAACAATTAGAATTTCATAATTTCAAGTAAAACTGGCAAAATACAAATGAGGGTGTTGGGGAGGTAAAATAATTGAAGTCACAGGTTTTTTTACATTAGGTGTGGGTGAGAATCAGATCAATATTAAGTCCTTTTTTAACAATAAATCTCCAACTTTGACCAGCCCCAACCAGTGCTTTAGGTGGCAATATGCAAGAAGAATGCAAATCGCCAAAAAACAAAAGAAGAGGAATGTAGAAGTGAAGGTGAAAGTAGAAATTTATAGCAAAATAGGACTTAAATATTCAACTGTTTCTCACCCACACCTATCATATCGCTTCAGAAGACATGGATTAAAACACTGGAGTCGTACGGATTACTTTTATGCTGCCTTTATGTACTTTTTGGAGCTTCAACGTTTTGACCACCATTCACTGGCATTGTATAGATCTACATAGCTGAGAAATTTTCTAATAATCTTTATTTTTGTTCAGAAAGAAAGACATACACATCTGGGATTTTCTAAGGGTGAGTAAATGATAAGAGAATTAAAATTTTGGGGTGAACTATTCCTTTAAGAGCAAATCGCCTTTTGATGAAGGTAACACCTGTTTGTTTACTCTAATGCACCCCTGTGCCTTAGCTGGACCAACCTGAAATTTTTTTTTTTTTTTTGCGTGATTTGAGGTAAAGAAGAAAATTTTGACAAACAGTTTGAGATTTCTGTCTTTTCTATTGAAGTACATAGATAGGAGCTGATAGGAACTTGAACAAGCCTATTTCCTACACAGAAAATCGCTCTCTGGGGGCACTGAGTGATGGCCACTGAGTGAAGTAACTTGCCTTCAAGGGACTTTGGTATTTGCCTCTGAGTGAAAAATAATAAAACACGCCTTAAATACAGTAGCTATTTACCTTAAGGGAAGGGTAATGTTTTGATTTTGTATTTATAGAAGCTCAAACAGACCTTCGATGCACGGAAACAGAAAGCAGACAGCTTGGTGTTGGCTTTCTCTGGGTCGAGAACCATCAGTCCCTTTTCCTCGTCCAGACACAGGTATCTACCCGTTGTGATGTGACGTACGCGGAAGGCCTGGCCCCACTTCATGTGGCTACCACTCCAACTACACAGAAATTACACACACAAACAGTATGTTACAAATTCATATGCAAAAAAGACAACAATGTCACAATTAATGAAGGGAAATAAGGTGAGTTGAGAGATCGTCTAACCCGATTCTCAGAGGCTCAAGTCTCCACAATGAACGGGCCTGATTACATACCGCGCCTCCTTCATACTGTGCAATCCTAGAGAGGGATTGACATAACAACATGAGTACATTAACATATGACCGCCCACATTTATACAGTGTGGCCCATTCATATAAGTCATTGTAACAAGGTTTAAAATGGGCAAGGAGGAGGCGGGAAACGGACGAAGCATCAAAGTAATATTTTAATGAAAAAACAAAACTCAGACACACACACGGCAGCTGCTCTCTCTCTCCTGAACCTTCGCATCCGGCTCGGCTTTATCCCTCTCCTCGGCTAATTAGCCCGATTCGGAGCTGGCCGTGCGCACTCACAGTCATATAAGTAGAGGAAAGATGAACATTTTTTGTCTTACTTGCGCTGTTCCTCTCCCTGATCAGGTGTTGAGATGGCCAGACACTCGTCCATGTGACCATGGAACAGTCTTAAGACTTGACCTCCAGTTACGTACCCTAAAATGTAAAGACCAGAAAACAATCATTGATAGTTTAAAGTCTCTGGAGTTGAGTCACAAACTTCAGAATCTTTAAAGACCCATGAAATCAAAATTAGAGTTGTGAGGCCTTTAATCCATGTGTTTACTTTGACATCTATCTGCTAGTGTACTTCTTAACAATTACAAAATTCTCTTTTAGAAGATATACACATTAATATTTACGTTTTTCTCTTCCAGGAAAACTGACTACATTATTGATTACTCATGCTGCAGGCAGATTTTTGTCCAATCAAATGTTCTCTAAAATAAGGAAGGTCCTCCCCCTGCAACTGACCAGCAAGTAGCAAATAATGGTTCATGGCTGTGACGGAGCTAAAGCTAATCTTTAATTTTTTTTAAAGGGGACCTTCAATGGGTTCCACCCCAAACCACTTCCTGTTTCAACAGGAAATATGTCAACACAGGACAGAAAATTGTCAAGCCATTTCATGTGGTCTTAAACATTTTGATTTCAGATTTGATTGACTGGGAATTCTTACCCTCTGCCAGCTCACAGCCTGAGCAGATCGGATTCATGTTCCATAAAGTCTGCATGAAGGAGGCATCTACCATCAGGTCCCCACTGGCATAGGATAGATGCTAAAAAAATATCACACTTATACCAGCTGAAAAAATAACTACAAAGAGAATGTATATGTCATAGAAAGAGCATGTTCGATGTTAGATCATCACTACAGATCTCGAAAGTATTACCAGGTATCTCTCTGATGACACGCTAACAAGGATCAGGTCATCTCCTACTCTGACCTTCTCACCCTCTGACCTCTGCTTGGATGCAGGATGGATGGTCCACCAGCATGCTTCCCCTGAGCATACAGAGACACATATTAAATTATTGCAACATAAACCCGAAGTGAAATGGTACATTATTCCACTAACATACTACAGCTGAGAAACTAACACAGCTATGTAGGGAATTAGTTGTTTGGGGCAATTATCAATTGCAAAAATATTTCTCCACAGAATGCCACAATTGATCAGAATCAAGTATTCCAGAGATTCATGTAATAATTTATAATATTATACAAGCAAATTAATCACACTTTATTAATTTAGTTTCAATTACAGTGGGTATCCATTCAGAATAGGCTTTCTACCACCGCGATCACCGCGTGAATGAGTCATTAGCAGCTTATTAGCAGCTCTAAACCGCTAAGGGGCGCTATAACCATAGAATTTCAACAGGCCAGAGCTGAACGCCTCAGAGCTCTTTCTCCCATTAAGTTGGAGGCGGTAAGGGCAAGTTTCGGTTGTTTTGCCAACCGCCATAAAAAGAAAAAAGGAAGAAGAACAACAAACTTAAAAACACCACAACATTTATTTTCTGGCTAAACGTTGCAATGGAGACGCATAACAAAGACAGCAGCATTCAGCATTCATGAGGACGTCCACACATTGGAGAGTTATTTTTTTGCATTTACTCATTCACATTTTACTCGAGAGAATTAGCATTTGTGAGTATTTTTACACATATGCACAGACATTATAAGCGAGCACTATTAGACCACATATTCAAACAATTGTGACTTCCAAAAACTGTTAAGACTCTAAACCTGTGCTTTCTTTTAATGTGACGATAGTGTGAATTAATTAGAAATGTGAATGAATTCATTTATATGTATACCATTGTGTCATATTATGTTATATTTATGTGGCAATAAAAACATAAGAAAAATATTACAGAATCCATATTTATGGGAGCAGAATCAAATCAAATATTATAAAATATAATTTGAAAAATAATCTCAATTTTCCATGACATGAATTAAGCTGGAAGTATTGTGACCATATTATTTATATCATATTTGTCTCAATACATGCATTTAGAGTTTTACGGTACACATGCAATAACCAGAAACGCTATGCAGTTCAAACCTGTAAGTTACGAGCTTTATTCATTATCTGTCATAGTATTTGATTAGTAGTTAATATGTGCTATTAACCAATGTTGCCCCATAGCCTGATAATATTGATAATTTTTCGGAGTGACTATTTGCTTTCAGATATAACCCCAATAATCTCTTGAGAGTGTCGCTCCAATGGCGTGGAGTGTAATGTCGGTGTGCCTGTATCTGTACGACCAAGGTTTGGTTTTGCATTTGGCGTATTATTTTTCCCATTCTGTTTCTTGACTTCACTCCTAATATTTTCTTTATTACTATTTATAATAAATAAAAAATAATATGAAGGTAGTTGTACTATAGTAATTTTGTAGTAACCATGATTTTTTGGCGGAAAACATAAATTTGATTATATTAACAATGGTGTTACTACAGTAATATGGTGTCAATATAGTAACCATGTTTAATTTTGTGGTAAAAATTATTTTACTACAAAATACCATGGTGACACAATGGTTATTTTATCTGTAGAGGACATCAGGACAGATCCATGTTCCAATCGGTTTAGTGCATTATTTAGGACTTTAGAACCCTTTTAACACTTTTTATCGAGACGTTTTTCTAGGAACTTTTTTTAACAGACATACGTTCACATCTTAACTCGACGGGGGGAGGAGGTGTTTCAATCTTTTGTTTGAGCTGAAAAAGTTGCAGTGGGGACTCACATGTTGCCAGGCAAGAACATGATCTATTACATTAACAACATACATTGAAAAATATATTTACACTAATAACAAACAAACTCAGTAGGGCTTTATTAATTCAGGTAGTTTGTTGTTTATTAAATTACTGATTGATTTTATGATGTCACAATATTTGGGAGCAGCGCTTTGATGAGAAAAAGACATTCAGATTTCATACAATCTCATATTCTGACAAGACCATCATATTGTGAACGTGAAGCACAAATTAACATGGTGTTAATATTGCTTGATAATGTGCACCATTCTACACCAAATAAAGAAACCTCATTTCAACATAAAGATGCTCGTTACTATCATCACCGCCTAATATCTCAAACTGATAACGCTGTGTTAAGTTGCGCTGATCATATTGTTTTTGAACCAGATCGAATCTCCTGCCTACCATGTAAAAAAATATATACAGTATAATATGAACAAATGATCAACAATGATCTTACAGGACACAGTGTCAGTAGCAGCCACAGCGCAAAATGGCTTTTTGTGAATCTGCTGAATCCGTGTATCATTCGTTTATTTCATATTCAATTAGAAATTCAAAATTGGAAAAACAAAAAATGACTTGTTATTTCATTATTAGTTTACAAAACCAATATTAAAAAACAAATAATTACTTGTCTTTGGTAATTTCGATTTAATGCACAAGTTAAAAATTGGAAATTGGAAAAATGTCCCCGGGGCGGTCCGTGTACTTTTGCGTCCATTCCTTTTTCTTTTTTTAACCCAAAAATTAAAAACAAAAAATGCATTTCTTTCTTTATTGGTTTTAACACTAATTAATAAAATAAGCAAATACAAACTCATTTCCCGTTGACCATTTCATTTTCTATTTAAAAAGGAATAAAGAGATTGGGGGAAAAGACTAAATTTTTGTTTTCCTTCAGAGTTTAAAAAATTAGTTTACGTGGAGGATCACGTGACGCCATGCGAGAAGCAGATGTGTGAGCGGCTAACTCTGCGCACTTTGCTGGTTTTTTGATTATTTTCATGTTATAACCGATGAGATTCGATACACCCAGTTATATCTTTGAGGTAAACATGGCAAAGATGTAAAACTCCTCAGACTCTGGAGACATTAAAAGACACTTATGTGCTCTAGCTGAAACCTCTGATGGGCCTGCGAGCCAGGGACTCAGTTTGGACGGCACGTCAGGAGAGGAAATCCAGCATCAATTGTCCAACATCTCGGTGATGCTGACGAAGGTTGTTGCTGACTTGGAGGATCTCGCTGTAATACGTCGATCGATTACGGCGATGAAAACAAAATTCTCTGAGTTGGTCACAAGAGTGACAGATGTTGAGAAACGAATAGAGTCATCGGAAAGGGAATTATCTGCTAATCCGCCCTCATGCAAAACAGACTTGGGATATATTTTGGAAAAACTGAAAGATCTCGAAAATAGGAATCGAAGGAACAATATACAAATTGTTGGAATTCCTGAGCATGAAGAGGGCAGAGACATGGTGAAATTCCTGGACGAGCTCTTCCAGAATCTGCTCGACATAACAGGCCATAAGCTGGAAATTGAGCGAGCTCACAGAGACCCTGCTCGCAAATCTGCTGAAGGAGACAGGCCCCGATCAATTCTGGCCAAATTTCTGAGATCATCCGATAAAGATCTTGAGTTACGCGAGGCGAGGAGCAAAGGAAAGCTTTCTTGGAAGAATCACAATATTTTCTTGTTCCCGGATTTTGCTAATTCGACAAGAGAGAAACGCGATCGGTTCAAAGAATTTAAGAAACTCTTACATCAATAGAAGATCGCTTTTGCACTGATGTTTCCGGTCAAACTGGGAATAGACACCAAGGACAGCAGCAAAGTATTTTTATGCTCCAAAAAGGCACTGGCCTTCATACAAACTATGGGTGAGTAAACCATTGGGCGTTTCTTATGTGAGTGGACTGACTCGCTGTTCAGTGTCTCGACTGTCTAAGGAAGCTGGGCGCCATTTTTTGTTTCTTTCTGCGTTGGCTCCGCCTAGCGGCTGGAGTTTGTTTTGTGGCATGACACTCCAAGAAACTTTTGCATTGACGGAAGATCGATTTTACACTGAAGTTCCCAGCCAGATTGAGAATGGACACTATGGATGACCGCAAAATATCTACATGCTCACATAAAGGACATCTTTTATAAAGTTGATGGGCTGAGTAAGTCATGGTGTATTTTTTTTTATGTGGCCTCTGAGTGAATTTGACTCTTGATCATCTGAAGAACCAGGATGTCTGTTTTGTTTCTTTATGTGCTGGCTCCGCCTAGCGGCTGGAGTTTGTTTTGTTGAATAATACTGCTTCGGGTCAGCTATGGATAAATCTGATCGTTCTTTGTGCTTACGCCTCCTGTTGGCTGGAGTTTGTTTTGTAGAGTATTTTTAAGGGACATTAGAATTATTATGTCATCTGCTGCACTCATAACAGCCTGCTCACTGAACAATTGTCTGTCTGCCCGAGGAAAATGAACGGCTTTATATCGGCTGGAATCTGTTTTGTGGAGGAACACACCTTCAAGACAGTTCTGTGAATGAATCTACATATTCTTTGTGTTTATTCTGCCTGTTGGCTGGGGTCTGTTTTACAAAGTATTTTCTGTTATGTAATTTTGCCTCACAAAATTTGTGCAGAAGCACCGGACTTGAGCAATCCGATGGCAAAGCTGTCGTGGGGGCTCTTGTATGCGTACATGGACCTTCTGAGTTTAGAGGACACCAGTTGGTGCTGTCGTGCGTGGGGTTAATGCGCACGTTTTTCTTTTTTTCTGTTTGTTTTGTTCGGGGGGAAGTTTGGGGTTTGATTGTTGCATTAATGGGGAATGTGGTCTGTATAATCTTGCTTTTGACACACAGTTTATTTTTTTTATTATATCAATATGTCAATTGTTAATATGAGTGGATTATCTCTCTCCACATGGAATGTGAATGGGTTGGGGCACCCCATAAAAAGAAGGAAGGTTATTTCTTTTCTTAAGCGTAAGAAATATGATATAGTCTTTCTTCAAGAAACGCATCTTTCCCCAAAGGAAGTTGAAACATTTGGGAAGATATGGGCTGGACATGTTTTCTTTAGTGTTGGGGAGTCATTATACTGATAAATAAACATCTACAATAAAAATTTCTCAAACAGATTAAAGATAAAATAGGAAGAGTCATTATTGTTTTAGCAGACATTCAGGGGCAAAGGATAATTTTGGCTAATATTTACGCACCCAACACTGATGATTAGGGCTTTTTTATAGATCTTGAAGGGATGTTGCAAACCGCTGGCACCCCTCATGACATAATATTGGGAGGAGACTTTAATTTATTGATGGACTCAATCCTTGATCATAGTGAAGTAAAAGTGTGTAAGCCCCCTAGAGCAACACTGACACTTCACAGGATGTGTAAAAATCTTGGTCTTGCAGATATCTGGCGACTTTTGAACTCATCTGGTAGGGACTATACATTTTTTTCATCAGTCCATAAGATTTATTCTAGAATAGATTTTTTTTTTAATATCTAAATCCCTCATTTCAACTGTTGTTGATTGCTCAATTGGAAACATCTTAGTCTCAGATCACGCCCTGGTGAGTTTAGAGATGTTGCCACATACAGAGGAAAATAAATCATATAGTTGGCGCTTTAATGTATCCCTTTTGCAAAATCCTGATTTCCAACAAATGTTAAAGACTGAAATCAGTGTTTATATGGAGACCAACTGGTCCTCAGTATCCTCTGTGGGCGTGGCTTGGGAGGCACTTAAGGCAGTTCTTAGGGGTCGGATCATACAATATGCCTCATTCACCAAAATCCAAAGCACGTGAACTCATGGAGTTGGAAGGGAATATTAAAAGTGCCGAGCAGAGCTGAAGCGCCGAATGTTGTCTGATGGCCTCAGAGAATTGACCCGATTAAAATACAGATATAATACTATTTTGTCGCAGAAAGTGGAGTTTTGGTTGTTCAGGGCAAGACAGTCATACTTTGAGTCGGGGGACAAAGCAGGGAAGCTGCTGGCAAGATATATAAAACAGAGAGAGTCTTTTTCTACCATTCCCTCAGTGAAATCTGCTGGTGGTGTAATATTTACCTCAGCCAATGATATTAATAATGATTTTAAAGAATTCTATCTTGATCTTTATAGTTCCACGTCTTCGTCTACTGATGAAGATATTAGAAAATTAGTGGAACCATTAGAACTCCCTAAATTGATGACTGAGCAAAAAAATTATCTTGATTCTGAAATAACCTTGGAGGAGCTTGATGAGGTAATTAAGGCCTAGCCTTCAGGCAAAGCTCTGGGGCCAGATGGTTTTGCCGCTGAATTTTTTAGATCTTATGCTACAGAATTGGCTCCACTTTTGTTAGAAGTTTATACGGAATCATTAAAGAATGGAAAGCTTCCGCCAACCATGACGGAAGCCCGGATCAGTCTGATTCTTAAAAAGGACAAAGATCCAAGCGAGTGTAAGAGTTACTGTCCAATTTCCCTGATCCAGCTAGATGTAACAATTTTGTCAAAAATTTTGGCTAACCGATTAAGTTATGACATCTCTTATACATATAGATCAGGTGGGGTTTATTAGGGGCTGCAACTCTTCTAACAACATTACGCGTTTCATTAATATCATGTGGTCAGTGGTGAATGATCAGGCTCCGGTCGCTGCCATCTCACATGACGCCGAAAAGGCATTTGATATGGTAGAATGGGATTATCTTTTTAAGATTTTGGAAATATACGGGTTCTGGAGTACATTTATTGGTTGGATTAAGTTACCTTATAGACACCCTGTAGTGGCGGTACAATCAAATTGATTAATTTCAGATTATTTTACTTTGAATAGGGGCACTCGGCAGGGTTGCCCTCTTTCCCCATTATTGTTCTGTCTTGCCCTGGAACCATTAGCAGCTGCGATAAGAAAGGAGGAGGATTTTCCAGGGGTGGTGGCGGGAGGTATGGTGCATAAACTTTTGCTTAACGCAGATTATATTTTATTATTTGTCTCTGACCCTACTAGATCTATGCCTTGCCTCCACAGTATTATTAATTCATTTTCTAAGTTTTCAGGATACAAAGTCAATTGGTCTAAATCCGAAGCTTTGGCTTTGACAGCGTACTGCCCAGTAACGGCGTTCCAGCCGGGCGCTTTCCAGTGACCCAAACAAGGCATTAAGTATTTGGGCATTTTATTCCCAGCAAAATTGTGTGATTTATTTAGAGTTAATTTTGACCCCTTAATAAAACAGTTTTCGAGCGATGTGGACAGGTGGGCTTCACCGCATTTATCTATGATCGGGAAAGTTAATGTTATTAAAATGAATTGTATTCCAAAATTCAATTACTTGCTGCAGTCTCTCCCTATAGATGTCCCCCTCTCTTATTTCAAGCAATTTGATAGCATAGCGAAGTCCTTCATTTGGAATGGTAAGCGTCCCAAATTACATTTCAATAAGTTACATAGGCCTAGCCCACCTTTATAGGACAAAGGTGGGCTGGGCCTACCCAAGATTTTATTTTATTATTATGCATTTGGTCTCAGACATTTGTCTCATTGGTCACTTCCACCTGAGAGAGCCCCTCCCTGGTTCTGTATAGAACAGGAATTTCTTGCCCCTATTTCACCATTGCAGAGCCTTTCTATCAAATTAATCAGAGAAGTTAAGTTACATCCCGTTATCTCGCATTTGAACTGGGTATGGACAAAAGTGTCCAGAGTGTTTAATTCAGAAATGTATTTAAATGTTGCCACGAGCATATGGCTGAACCCCAAATTATGCATCAACAAGTCCCCTTTTTGCTGGTCAGAATGGATTGGGAGGGGGGTTACTACACTCGGTGACCTATATGAGAGTGGAGTGTTGAGAACCTTTCAAAATTTGGTTCAACTTTTTAGGATTCCTAGATCTCAGTTCTATAAGTATTTACAGTTGTGCCACCTGCTCTGTACTGTTTTTGGGAGTGGTTTACACCCCCCTAAGGCAGCAGATACTCTGGGAGTGGTGATTACTGCTTTTGGAAAAGGTCATGAGGCATTGTTGTATTACTCCCTGCTGATTCAGAGTCTGGGGGACGGAGCTTCAGCTTCTCTTAAGAGATTATGGGAGAAAGATCTAAACTTGGTATTGAGGAGGGAGTGTGGGCTAGGATTCTAAAAAATGTCAAATCTGCATCTAGAGATGCAAGGGTTCAGCTTATGCAATTTAAGATTTTACATAGAGTCTATTGGACCCCATCTAGATTGCATAGGCTTGGTCTTAAAGACACACCCACCTGCTGGCGATGTCAATCAGAAGATGGAGACACAATCCATGTCTTTTGAGGATGTGTTAAGATTCAAGAGATCTGGATGAGGATTCAGAGTTTTATGTGTGAGGTTTTGGAAATTTTATTCTGCCCCAGACTCTGTATCTTAGGAGATAGGGCAGTCATTAATTTGGAGAATAAGCATGTGAAAAACTCGGTCCTACAAGTATTACAATTGCCAGACAGATCATTTTAAGGAGTTGGAAGTCGGCTGGAGCGCCCCCATTTCAGTAGTGGTGTTCAGAGATGGTCAGAGTGGCAGCTCTTGAGGAGGGATATCCAGAAGACTGGGGAGTCTAGACCTGTTTGGGGAGAAATGGGGCAAATATCTGTCTTTTTTGGAGGTCTTCCGGGGAGGGACAGTGGAGAGAGGTGTATGGGATGTGTGTGACTAGTTAATTATTTACTTTATTTTTATTTATTTATTTATATTTTTGTTTGTTGTGTGTCTATAATTAAGTGACCATCGGGGTGTTGTTGGGGGTCAGGTGGGTGACTGGGGGGGGGGGGGTGGTAGTTAGGGTTAAATATTGATTCTGTATATACATGTTTTGCTGTTCCTTTTTATAGATGAATCAATAAAAATGTTAATCGCAACAAAACAAAAAAATGAGTTTACGCCTTGAATATTTGATAAGTGAGCATGTGAGCAGCACTGAAACACCCCTTTTATCTTATTTTGTCTTCTGCACTGCCTTAATCCTATCAGCCAGAATTAGAGATGGGATTGCTCTGCAAATTTGTCTCAATTTTCATTAAATATTGTCCCGAACAAGTTTATTTTTGACATTTAATAATATATTTACAAATTGTTCATCCAGGCTGATTTTACACGCCATGTCCCACGTCCCGACAGACTTGCAGTCCGAATTTTATGTCCACTCCAACCCATGTTCATGATGCCTAAATATTAATTTAGCATTCACTTTTATCCAAAGCAACAGAACTCTTTTTTTTTATTATTATTACTTTTATCAATGGGACACGAATACACAGGTACTACAAAATTATACAATGTTATTAAAAATAAAAATAATATATAATAGACCAACTCCCAGTCAGCATATGTCCAAGTGATGTGGCTTGCGATCTCTCACACATCGTCCATTAGAGGCAACACCTCGCAACAACACCATGATGTGCCAAGCAGCAAGATTCTAATACATATGGCATGCATAGTTTACAGTTAGTAGTGGTTTGGGACAATATTTAATGAAAATTTAGACAAATTTGCAGAGCAATCCCAACTCTAATTCTGGTGGATAGGATTAAGGCAGTGCAGAAGACGGGGCGGGTTCACCAATCAGATAAAAGGGGTGTTTCAGTGCCGCTCACATGTGTTTATCAAATATTCAAGCCGTAAATAAATGTTTTAAACAATGAAAGAAAATGAAAATTGAGCCATTTCCCCCTTTCTCTTTATTCCTTTTTAAATAGAAAATGAAATAGTCAACAGAAAATGAGTTCGTATCTGCTTATTCTATTCATCAGTGTTAAAACCAATAAAGAAGAAACCACATTTTTCGTTTTTCATTTCTGGGTTTAAAACGTAAAAAAAAATGGATGCAAAAGTACACGGACCTGGGACACTGTGTGTTTTGATTAAGTGGTATTAGGGAGGCCAGCAGGGGGTGCTTACCCTGCGGTCTGTGTGGGTCCTAATGCCCCAGTATAGTGACGGGCAAACTATACTGTAAAAAAGCACCGTCTTTTGGATGAGACATTAAACCTAGGTCCAGATTCTCTGTGGTCATTAAAAATCCCAGAGCACTACTTGTAAAGTGTAGGGGTGTAACCCCGGTGTCCTGGCCAAAATTCCCACCATTAGCCCTTATTTATCATGGCCTCCTAATAATTGGCTACATCACTCTACTCTCTCCTCTCCACCAATAGCTAGTGTGTGGTAGGCGTTCTGGTGCACCATGGCTGCTGTTGCATCATCCAGGTGGATGCTGCACACTGGTGGTGGTTGAGGATATTCCCCTATACTATGTAAAGTGCTTTGAGTGCCTAGAAAAGTGCTATATAAATGTAAGGAATTATTATTATTATTATTATTATTATTATTATTATTATTTGATTTCACTAATATATGGCTTGAATATTTGATTCGCAAATCTGGGTGGGCATGAAACACCCCTTTCTTCTGATTTGTCAACCTGCACTGTTGTCTTCCTCAATGCTGTGAGACAGATTAAAATTTCTCTGCTGTTAAATTGTTCAGATAAATTAATTTCAGTTAATATTAAATTCTTTACCATTTTCAGATGAGCTATCTTTATCATCAAATAGCTAGATTTATCAGACAGCCCTACATATAAACCTGCTGTCTTTGTTGTTGCTCTGGTTTGAAAAGGCATGGATTTAAATGAGATGACAAAAATAACCATACATTCATAAGACTATTGAAGCACATGCCTATATTGTAAAGACATAGGCTTACGTTTAACTGCGGGGTAAAGTTAGTTTTAGGTTCGATATTCGTTGGATATTCGCCTATGGTGCATAAGGGACCATCTGAAAACTCCACCCACAACTAAAATATCACTGGCATCAGAGCAGTCATTTATTTGACTACTGACTTGCATGTTCTATCATAAAAAAACATTGTTATCTAAAAAATAATACAAACAAGCCAAAAAAAAAAAAAATAAAACAAAATTACAGGTTGTAGTAGATCGACAGAGTGATGGCTGTGCATATGAGTGTACAGTATTCACTTATATTATGGAAAAAAATTACAGAAATTAACGAAAACATTATTTTCACATTCCAAAGGTTGTAGTAAGTTCCCAGTGGGCAGACTGACTTACTACAGGTGAGATTTTTACTGTATGTCCAATAATATGAGTAATATTAGATTATTTTAAAAATGAATTAACTAAAATTCACCAAAATGTTATTTTCACGTTTCATTTTCAGGAATTTTTATAATGTTTATCCTAAAATAACCTAATACTGTACTCATATTATTGGACTTACTGTAATAATCTCACCTGTCGTAAATCAGTCTATCTACTGGGAACTTACTACAACCTTTGGAATGTGAAAATAACATTTTGGTGAATTATTATTTATGTATTTATTTTAAATAATCTAATACTGTATTCATATTATTGGACTTACTGTAAAAATCTCACTTGTAGTAGCTCAGTCAATTAACTGGCAACCTACTACAACATTTGGAATTTAAAAGTGTACTTTTAATGTTTTATGTTTAACTTGCACGTCAGTTGAATGAGTGATTGGACACAGCCTGTGTTTAATAGTGAGTGGAATTTTCAAATGGTCCCTTAAGCACGCTAAGCAATGAAAGCGCATTGGAGCATTTTCAGTCATAATTCTGAAGCCACACCAACTGGCAGTTCTGAGTGCAGTGTTTTATGTCTGTATATTATAGTTATATATCATTTATATTTATATACCATAACATCAAGCCAAGTGTGCAAAATCTGTGCAAACTTTCCGCTGGCAGAGAGCGCGAGTACAAGAAACCAAACATCCAAAAAATATAGAACCTAAAACATACTTTACCCTGCTCTGGGAGCTTAGGTGTGAGGGACTTGCTCATCATGGAAATTATGCTAAAAGAAGTTCATGAATGCTTGTCTCTCAAAAGCTCAACCAGTGAATTTAATGTCAGCATTTACACATAGCCTTCAGATTTGTCCAATAATAAAAGGCACATAAAACTGCCACGTATACGACCCAGTAGGTAAAGGCCACCCATATTCCCATTCAAAAACATGGATGTCAGAATGATCTGAGCTTGAAATTAGTACTCTTCGCTGTCAATTATTGTCTTGTATTAAATATTAAATGTAATAATATCTTCCAATGTATTTGTTGTTATTATTATTATTATTATTATTTATCATTTGTTATTTACTGTTGTAGCTGTTATAATTCACTGGCATGAATGCTCATCTGTCTTGGATGCACCCTACCTTAAGTCTATATATTCCCTAAACCACATCAAATAAACCGATTCTTTCAGTACTCTTTGATGATTACTCATTTAAAAAATGCACGAAACACTAATGTCAATTTAAAACACTTATTTAAAGCAATCAAACTATAGCTGCCTTAGACTAATTATTAGGACAAAAGGTGTCTCGACTGTAAGTCCACCGTGACGCAGTACATGACTTGTAAAATCGGGACTGTCCCCGGTTTTAAAGTGACATCTGGTCACCCTAACTGCGAATGCCAGCCAATTCTCCAGTGCAGTGTGGACCACCAGTGCCCAACTGATCAGCTGCACTGCATGGTACCACTTATAAATGAATAAAACCAGTTGTGTGGTATGAAGAATGATAACTGTGAGAAGACATTTGGCATACAGAGTGAGGGATTAAACTTAATAAACACCTTAATAATGTGTGTGAATGTGTGTGTGTGTCGCTCTTATCAATTGCTTCATGTGGCAATGATTGTCCTAATGCTGAATTGCATGAAGACAAAACCCTGTCTGCATTCAGTGAACATTTTACGGCTATGTGTACATGGCACTGTGTCTGACTATTTGATGAGAGAGATAGCTCAGTTGCAATGAACGCGGCGGGTTTGGGAGAATAAATGGTAAAGAATTTAATTTTAACTGAGATTAATTTATCTGAACAACTTAACAGCAGAGAACTTCTATTCTGTCTCACAGCACTGAGAAAGACGATGGTGCAGGTTGACCAATCAGAAGAAAGGGGCGTTTAAGGCCCACCCATATGTGCAAATAAAATATTCAAGCCATATACTCATGAAATCAAATAATCAAAACGCACAGTGTGTCCCGTGGCTATTTTTCCAATGTCCTATTTTTAACTTGAGCATTAAATCGAAATTACGAAAAACAAGTCATTATTTGTTTTTTAATATTGGTTTTGTAAACGAATAATGAAATAAGTCATTTTTTGTTTTTCTGATTTTAAATTCCTAATTGAATATGAAATGAACGTATGATACACGGATTCTGCTGGATGTAGTTTACTTTCTACATGTATCCAAACAGACATTAAAGGTGCAGTATGTAAGATTCAGAAACCCTTGTTATTAATGACACCTGTGGCCGTTAAGTGAACTGCAGCCATCTACCTGTTGCTCGTGATCACGCGCACACACTCCATAGGGACACGAGCATCGACCAAAACAATGAGGTAAAGTACAAAGAGGCTGAACGTAATTCACTGGCATCATGCTGACAGATGAGGTAGCATAATTAAAATTACATAGTTATGATTGTTTTACTACAAACTTTGAGACTGTATATTATATTTGACTCTCCAGTGCTGGAACAGGGCTAAAACAAAGTGTGGATATAGGTCTGACTATGCGAGACTGTAGTTTGAAGTAATACATTGGCTGCATTTATACGATAGCCTATGTCGGCGTTAGCTAGCTTGCCGGCTTTATCAATAGCTGTTAGCTAAATTTGGTGGATGATGACAGTTACTGTTTATAAAATAGACTGTACATTATAAATATGTTGACAATTCAGTATTGATGTGATTCCATCACAACTGTCATTTTGATATATTGATGCGCAATTGTTTTATAATAATAGAATGTATATATTTTCTGTAAAACCGTGTTACGTTACACAAATGAACGGAGCTTTTTGCATTATCTTGAACATTGTCTAGCATTTATTTCATGTGTTATTGTAGTTTACCTTGCTGAATAATTACAGATTAACATTGACATTAACCTGACTTTTAGTATAAAGAGAAGATCATTGAAATTATTTGAAAGTTACGAAGCAAGGTAGCTTGTAATTCGTCAGCGTTAGCAGGCAAGATCAAGTTATCTAAAATTACACAGATCAATCCTTATGGCACTATATTTTACTTGCTTTGCAGTTATGTAAGCTTACCTGTCCAATAAGAAGAACGCCAATTCAGGATCGGTTTTGATCCCCAAAACCGAATGAATGTTCCTCCAGGAATCAAATGCCCTGCTGATGTTCACTCTAGTTTTCGCTCAACCATGATCGCGTTCCTGCTTAGCCAGACTGGATTCAGTAGATAAATGTTTTTTTGTTTTTTTTGGCTTACTCTGAGTTTGTGTAGGAGTCAGTGTTGTGCTGGGAGCCGGATATTTGCTGGATTCCATCTCTATGATAACGTTACCTAGTGTTGCAGACTGTTGTTGCTGTTGAATAGCAGAAGAGAAGCTACTGTCTGAGGAAAGGCTCTCGGGAGCGCGCATAAACGTCATATCCTTTGGATTTTCCCAGCAAAAGCGACCCGCTCCCTTCACATGAAAATCAGTCTACAGGCTTTAATAGGCAACCTAGGAAGTCCGGGAAGGGATCATTTTTTAAGTTGCGCTACAAGCTGTTCACACATTGCCAAAAAAAGGCGAATATTACATGAAAAATATTACATATTGCACCTTTAAGATAAGTAAAGCTGGTCTCAAACCTGCAATTAGCTGGAAAAGACAATATTAGTTGATGCGAGCGCAGAACCCCTAAGCTATTAGTCCACATGTGACTCACAAACAACTTTATTTTATTGTTTTTAAATAGTATTCTTTAAAGTTACAATGGCTGGTGTGAAGTAGTTAAAAACTAAACACACACACATATATACATATATATTTTCCTCCCGCTTATGAGCAGGTCTGACAATTTTAGGACTAGCTGGGTCAATTATAACAGGGGTTAACGGCATTAATTAAATGCATTGTTGTTGTTTTTTCATTAGGGTTAACAAATGAAATTCTGAATGTTCACAATGTTTTTTCGTTTTGATTTTCAGGAAGATAATTAAATAGCTAATATGTATGCAGCAACAGTTTAAATTTATTGAAAAGGGCTGACATTCGAGCATTTTTTTCTGTATATCAATCCATGAGCTAACGAAGTTATAACTTTAATGCTGCCATTAATTTTGCATTGTTAGATTGCCTTCAACACATCAAAATGTAAAAAATACAATACAAATAATAATATTAACAATTTAATCATAACTTTAACTTTTTTCACACTACTAAACAATGGTGACAAAAGAGCCCCTTTGCACCTCCTGGCGGTGATTTTGCGAACGTGTCTCACGGGTGAGAATTAAAAGTTTTCATGCAGCGGTACTCCCCGCGGTAGTAAGGCATAATCTGGTTGCTTACCCACTGTATATCCGGTATATATACAGTTGTGGCCAAAAACATTGGCACCCTTGGTAAATATGAGCAAAGAAGGCTGTGAAAAATATGTCTTTATTGTTTATCCTTTTGATGTTTCGTAAATATTCACAAAAATCTACCTGATTTTGTGGGGGGGGGGGGGATTTCATAATTAAATAAATATTTTTCTCCAAAACACATTTGCCACAATTATTGGCACCCCTAGAAATTCTTATGAGTAAAATGTATCTGAAGTATATTCCCATTCACATTTTACATTTTTTTTAGTACACCTTGGTGACAAGGAACATGAAATTGATCACCCATGACTTCCTTTTTCACATGGGTATAAATATGAGGTAACACACAAGCCAAATTCCCTTAGTCATCCATCACAATGGGTAAGACCACAGAATATAGTTATGATGCGCAGCAAAATGTTGTTTAGCTTCACAAAATGGGAAGTGGCTATAAGAAAATAGCTAAAGCATTGAAAATACCCATTTCCACCATCAGGGCAATAATTAAGAAGTTCCAGTCAACTGGAGATGTTACGAATCGGCCTGGAAGAGGACGTGTGTCTATATTGTCTCCACGCATGGTGAGGAGGATGGTTCGAGTGACCAAAAATTTTCCATGGATCAAAACTGGAGAATTACAGAAATTAGTTAGGTCTTGGGGTCAGAATGTCTCTAAAACTACAATCAGACGTCACCTACATCACCACAAGTTGTTTGGGAGAGTTTCAAGAAAAAAGCCTCTGCTCTCATCCAACAACAAACTCAAGAGTCTTCAGTTTGCCAGACACTGCTGGAACTTCAAATGGGATGGGGTTCTATGATCAGATGAAACAAAAATAGAGCTTTTTGGTAGCAAACACCAGAGATGGGTCTGGCACACACAGAGAGGTAGCCATATGGAAAAGTACCTCATGCCCACGGTTAAATATGGTGGTGGATTTTTAACGTTGTGGGGCTGTTTTTAACCAGAGGTCCTGGTCATCTTGTTCAGATATGTGGCATCATAGACTCTATCAAATACCAACAGATAAAAAAATAAAAACCTGGCTGCCTCTGCCAGAAAGCTGTGTGGCCGTGGTTGGATCTTCCAGCAGGACAATTATCCAAAACAAACATCAAAATCAACATAAAAATGGTTCACGGACCACAAAATCAAGGTTCTGCCATGACCATCCCAGTCCCCTGACCTGAACCTGATAGCAAACCTGTGGGGTGAACTGAAGAGGAGAGTCCACCAGCATCTACCTTAGAATTAGAAGGATCCGGAGAGATTCTGTATGGAGGAATGGTCTCAGATACCTTGCCATGTATTCTCCAACCTCATTAGGCATTATAGGAGGTTGCACAAAGTATTTAATAAAAGGGTGCCAATAATTGTGCCACACATACATTTGACAAATATATATATATATTATTATTATTTTTTTTATTTATTTTTTTTGTGTATACTTGTTTGTGTTTGCAATTGTTTGATATCCATTTGCAGTGGTTCCAAACCTTTTTGACTCCACGGCCCCCCATTGTCAGAGAAAATATTCTAAGGCCCCCCCATGTAGGCAATTAGATATTTATATTATAAGATATATATATTATAAGATATTTCCTTTGATACTACTGTTATGATAACAAAGCTTGTTTTCAAAGTTTTTAATGAAAGAAACTACTAGGGTCAATAGATTAAAAAAAATCATCATGATAAATCTGTAATTCCAGAAATGTCTAGAATTGTATATTCTTAAAAAAAAAAAAACAAGCTGTTGAAGGGAGATATTACATTTTTAGCATTTTCAGTAAGTTTAATTATAATAATTATATAAAATTATAATAATCTACCTTATTTTAGAAAACATTAAGAGATATTGAGGCCCCCCTGGAAGTGTACTGAGGCCCCCTAGTGGATCCCGACCCCCTGGTTGAAAACCACAGCATTAGAGGATAGATTTTTGTGAATATTTTGAATGAAAGATCAAAAGAATAAACAATAAAGACATATTTTTCACAGCCTTCTTTGCTCACATTTACCAAGGGTGCTAATATTTTTGGCCACAACTGTGTATATATATATATATATATATATATAGTTAATATGATTACTCCTGAGACATCCTATTAGTTTCAGAAATAAATCGCATAGACACTGTGTCAGACAATTTATACATAAAGCAACAGTAAAACCGCAATATGTTATTGCTCCCTAACCTTAGGGCAAGGAAAAGCAATCAGAAGAAAATGTATCTGTATTAAAGAGGTGACTCTGAACTAGATTTGTATAATTCAGGAACTATCACCAAGTTTGTACCTGTTGAATCCTCCTGCAGGCCCACATCAAAAGCCAGTTTGTCTGTAAGTGACCGGGATGATGTCAAGCAGCTCAGATACTAGAAATCCAGGATAACACACACATTTACCAAATGATTCCTCCAAAGTGCATGTCTGGGTAATTGACCCTTCACTATGCCCCGCCTTAAAAGCTCTTCTGACCAATCCTGTCTTAGCAACTGTTGCCCTGATGCCATTACTCTGACACGTGTTTGCTATTTTCTAATGACAGCCTATTGAAGTAATGTGTGTTTGAGTATTTTTAAGCGAGGTTTTATTAAAATAATCTAAAAAATGTCAAACACGTTGTTACAGGGTCATTTGTAATGGTGACACGAGTTACCCAGGGAGGATACACGCAGTGTTTTTCTATCATTTAAAAAAAAATACATCTTTAAATAAATCTGGAGAAGAGCATGTTATGGGTTACACTGTGTCAGCCCTTTTTCCAAAATGAACATATAACAACGACACCTACATTTGCTTCAGGTAAATTAAAGCAAATAAATTAATGTTAATTAATTCATGTAATGATTCAAGTCATGGTAAATTTGATAGTAAATAAACAGTTCACAGCATCAAAATTAGTGTGTTATGAGACGTTATAAACGTCACTCTTCATAACAGCCCATATAAAAATATTATCTATTCCGTTTATGAGAATATTTTGCCAAAAAACACATAGTTCACGACAGTCTCCCATTCATTCCAATGGGGAGTTCTGCAGAGCTTGTCAGAGCGAGCAACGGTAACCAAGGGGGGGCAGAGCTTAGCGAAGGGTCAATTGATGCATAACATGAAAACATTTTTGTAACCAATATCAGCATTTTTGGTTACAATTTTTATGTTTAAGGGAAAGTGTATATCTTTGGTCCTATGACTGGTCACAATTTCTTTCACCCATTAATTTTTTTTTTATTTTTTTTACCATTTTTAATCACTGTTTTGCTTTTACCAATTCATTTTAAATTGTCCTGTGGTGTGAATTAAAAAAAAAAAAATTTTCAATGTAATCTCTCAATTAAAAGTCATAATAAGAAAATGTATAATAATTTTAAAATAACTGTCAAAATGTTGCTTAATTTAGTTTTAAATTTAGTGTGTCTCTCACCATGCCAGAGTGGTAGTGTCTCAGGAGGATGGCATGACCATAGAGCAGCGTTCGGTGACCCCCTCCCTGAGATGACTGGAGATGAAGGTACAAAATACAGAGAACACAATGTTTAAACAACTTTGCAGGCATAAAAAGTGCTGAGAGGGTTTTGAGGTAGACTTTATGTTTGATTGTATATGTAACCACATTAAAAGGAAAGAACTCCACCTCACAAGACGACAACAGAGACACAAATAAAGAGGAAGATTTAAAACAAAAACAGTGTTATGTAGGGAGAGGGAAAAAAAGAGGCACTGCATCAAAGATTTCTTCACATCAGTTCACATTCACATGAAGTGGGTTACAGTACCATGGAGAGAACATACATAAGTATAAAAACAACCAGTGAACAGAGTCAAAGGGTCACACCAAACCAGGTGGATACACATTCGGCCGCTATGAGGACAACAAACACATCCTGCGGACAGCTTACCTTTTCTCAACATCCAGTAAGGTTTAAAAGCAAGAGAACATGATTATTGTTGCTATTAGTGAGTATTATCATCACTACCATCATCATCATAGTTTCATGGTCAGAATGAGTACCACAGCACACTTTAAGGCTGTTTTCACACCTGGTTTGATTGCTTGGTCCAAACCCAAGTTTGATTTTAATCCCCTCCCCATGGTGTTCAAATCTCCTTTTTCTTCATTGTATTATTTGGATTCCGAACAAAAGAACGTATGTGTCATTACTGCAAGTATTAGTGGCATATGTTCACCACTGTAACTAGGTAACAAGAGGAGGAGAGGACACCAATCTTATTTGAAGTCTGTTACACACACAGAACGGTACTTACATTGGTCTGTCGCGGATCCATTGCAAAAGATGCAAAAATGTGAGCAGCATTCCGAAGATAATATGCAAAATGCATTATGCTATAATTGGTTTAACCGGAAGTACGCAAAGATGTAAATTATAAGTCATCAGCAACTCACTTTTATAATTTAAGATGGACTAATTTCATAGCAATTGCAAATTGAATCAGATTTTACTCAGTCCTTTTCAAGTGGACTCGGGTGTGTTTCACCAATGTGCACCTGGATTTGGAGAACCGGTTCCACACCAACCAAACAAACCGAACTGTGACTTCAAATTGACTTGGGTCCGCACCAAAAGCTCCAATGTGAGAACAGCCCATTTCATCACAACAGCTGTGGCTGCCCAGGACGGGTCAGCGTGTTACTCCCTCACTTGCCTCACCACATTAGCACTGGCTCAGGGGCCCTCTCAATCCCCCAGGTGTCAGATTCCCCTGTTGCCATCAATTACCCTTAAGCCCCCATTGCCTTCGACAGGACTGCCTACTGGGCTGCATTCCACATTATTCTTTTGGCTTTCAAATAATGAAAGCTATGGCTAAGGAAAAGTCCCTAGCTTACAGAGCCAGGTAAGGACTCACCCAAGCTGGGGCAGACTTGTTCTATCTGGGCAAATAACACCCATCTAACTCCCACTTAATCAGAACTCACATTTGTGATCTCCACTGGCATTCTAATGACCCTGATAAACTGGATATAGAATCAAATAAAAAGATGTGCAGAGGTATATAAATGGAGGGGCATGGAGGGGGTTACACTCTGTTTGATTTTATATGTAAAAGAATCACAAAATTTGTGACCCTGGGGTAAGTGATTTAGTAAAGTGAGATTAAAGGTAGCCTAAATCATGGCAAAATTATGTCAATCGAGTCATTCTGCTTTAAATGTTCCAAAGCAAGTATGAGAAATTCCACATGTCATAATATAAATACAGTACTGAAGATGTTTTTGACTACTTATTTTAAGATTAACCAGTTGAAAAAAAAAAAAAAAATGAATTAGAAAATTCTATATCATTAAGCTTTGTCCACATAAATCTTTTTTTTTGTAATTTCTACAGTCAAACTTGCAGTAAATTCACAAGTTAATAATTTTAAAAGTATATAGTATACATATATTTCATTTCAATTTTATTTATTGATTTATTTACGGCAGTGTCAGAAATGAACTATTCCATAAAGGGGCAAAAATTGCCCCCTGAATTTGATTTTCAGGGGCATTTTTATGTTTATGAGGGCATTTTTGCAAACATATAAAAATATACTGTTTCATTCTTAAGTTTAATTCATTCATTCACATAAGCTCTTAAACTGAATAACTATACTGATAATATATTTCCTCCTACCCATAAAATTAAATCGTCATCAAATAATATTTTATGTTATAATGTGTATAACTAGGCTAAAAATAGAATATTAAGAAGTATATCAGAAAAAAAAAAAAATTCCCACACTTTTTTAATTTACCTGAGGTGCAATGTGTGTGGTTACCCAATAGATGATGTCACTTAAATAATAATTAAAAAGAGCATTTAAATTATTTTCTGTTAGAAAAGATTCTAAGATTCTAAAAATGAACAGGAACCGTGAAACAACTTGGTCAGATCTGATTCCTATTTTAAAGTGTCTGTATTTCAAAAGAGAGTTTGCTCTCTCTATTAAGTCACCTAAAATGGCAATTTTGGTCATTTTTAATGTTATCTAAGAATTTTTTTTTTCTCATCTGGCTTGTAAATGTTAGTACAGAATCACCCACATATGATGGCAATGAAGACAATGAAGAAGAATTTATGCAAGGTGAGAGGAAATGAAAAGGTTAATTTTAGAGTAATGACAATAGTATGGAGGAGGCTAGTGGTTGGTAGTCAAAGAAGAGTTTGAAAGATGCATTTGAATGTGGTTTTCATTATGGACTTGAAGCCTAATTTGCAGGCCCAGACAAAATCTGAAAATTATTACTTTTTTAATCATCATTTTTTTTTTTTTTTTTTTTTTTTTTGATTTTGGAGGAAAATCTATGGAATAATGTGGAATAAATACAAATATTGTAAAATTGATAAACAGAGTTGAGAGTACACTACACTACTTAAAGCATAATCAAATTGGCAAATATATATTTTAAAAATTAGCATGCAAAGGGCAGGGCATGTTTAGAACTTTGTGAATGACATCCGTTCCAATTCTGATTTCAACAAGCACAGATTTTGTGTGGGTCTGCTTATTGGCTTTCCTGTTGGGTAGGGATGAATGCTGGTGTTGTGGGCTGTACACTAATCTTAAAGTGCAGTGAAGATCATAACCTTAAGCAGGATTCTGGAATGCACTCTCTCTCTCTTTCATTCTCTCTCTCTCTTTCTTATACAAGTACACATTAATATATACACACACAGACTAGCTCTCATTTGAAGCCAAATGGGATTCCAACTGCAACCAAACAAAACAAAGTGAGGAACAGGTGCCAGCAGTCAAAGGTCAGACAGAAGTAAAGGGTTTAGGGGTGTATAGGGGCAACAGTATTATTTAATCCACACCGGACACTGAGTAGGAGATTTAGGTAAAGAGGAGAGGAAGGGTGCTGAGTTTTGAGGGAATAGAGATATAATACAGTATGAGACATGAGACATACCCATTTATCCAAATCGACTGCCTAAAGTTGGCAGGAAGGGGGATGAAGGTTCAGGAGAGAGACAAAAGGTACAAGAAGTTAAGCTCTACGAACAGTACACTAACAGATCTACGTTTACGTTCCTTAATACCAGAAACAGGCGTGTACCAAAGTTCACAGATTTTCCGATGACCCCATGCAACAAAAATGTGCATGGTGCATATAGAACAATAATAAGAGAAATATGGAAAGCTGTTGGTACAAATAATTTTAACTTCCTTTTATTGCACAAAACTACTAAAATGTTGTTCTAAAACTTTAAAATATATTGTATAAATTCTGTCTAGTATAAGAAAGAGGGCACAACATTAACATTAATTGCATTAACTTGCTTCTGCACATATCCTCTTCTCTTACCACTACTTTCTTATTCCTTTTAGTTTTAAAACCACAAATATTAATAATATATTCGAATGTATAATCCCTGTCATTCTTTACAATTATGACCCTTTTCTTTTCAAATCCCTCCCAACTCTCCACCACTTTGTCCCTCCCTCTCTCTCTCTCTCCCTCCATATTCTCTATCCCAACTCTCACCTCCATCATCTCCATGGTGTTTGCCAGCATCTCTTGCAGGGCTCGTACCGAGAGCGACTGCTCCAGTATAAAGGCACAGATTGCCAGATCAGGCGGCACATTCTGCAGAGGAAGACAGAGGGAGCAAAGTGACTTCTACATTTGCACCACTTTTGCACATAGTATTTCAGCGCAAATATCTAAGTTTTATTCACTAACCACCTGCAATCAGTTTAAGAATGCGCAATCAGTGCTGAAATTGCACTGTGTCTTGAGTTTTTAAATTATAATAAGTCACTGTCATTCCTTTCCATGCAAACACGCCTCCATTCATGTAAATTATTCTCATTACACATTGCGCTTCATTCACAAAACTCGACGCAATTAACAGTGCGTTATTACTGCCCAAGGAAAGCAGGTGGTAATCTGAATTTTATTAAAAAGAGATGTTTGTGTACATTTTCTATCAATCACGACAGTAGAAATTCATCAAATAACTATAAATGGAGAGGAGCGTTATAACCTGGCACATATCCAGATGCGCGAAGTAGTGACGATGTACAGTACCAGTAGAGTGTGCCAGATCGGGGTGGTGTGCTGCGTCCTCCACAATATAATTAAAGACAGTGCAACATTTAATTGCACCACTAGTTCTTAATGCAAGACTTAGCTAGTCGTTTGGAACCTCTCCTTAAAGCAATGTATAGTTGCATAATATGACATTTACCTTTATACCGTGCATCTTGTTACGGCTGATGTTCAAACCTTTTTGTCTCGCGGTACTGTCAGCAGTAATATAAACAATAGTATATTCAAGTATGTAAATAATAATATTCAGAAACTGTATCTAAAATTAATAAGGGGCAATAAACTAACAGTATACTAATACTGACTGGAAAAAAAATATTTGTTTTAATATCCTACCAGTGATATACTTGATAAGCCGTGCTCTCTTATAAATGTAAATTAATGTAAATGTCAACATCATCATATTTGTCTAAAGGATTAAAGGCTGTCATGCCAAACATAAACTCACTGATGTCATTCAATTAGTTTGCATTTTTATTCTAACCATTACATCTGGTTGGAGTTTAATGGTGCAATGCTCAAATATTTAGTAAGTTGTAAATTATGCATGGCTGGTGCAACTGGCCCCTGATGAATAACTCTTTCCATGATAAATAGAAAATGTTAACAAATCTCTCATAAATAAAATTTTGTTTACCGCCTGCGGCATAACATTTATTGTGCCAAGCAAATAATACTGAGTTTTGTTAATCAGGAAGTCAATCAAGAATTATAAGAATGACAATTATTTAACTTAAATATCCTACCCAGAGGGCATTTAGCACCTATTTAATTAAATTGCGAGGGCTTAGTGAATAAGATGCAGGTTTTGGCGCTGAAATACTGCATCCTACAATGGTGCAACTATTTCGTAAATTCGTCCCTATGTTTTGGTTCTGTATTGAAAATAATCAGAACAATCTTTGCTGTGTTTATATTTAAATTCAGAGCCAGATTAAATTTGACAGATGCACACCTGCTCTAAATAATGACACCCTGACACCTTTTTGATGGCATACCTGTGCATTTGATGTAGTCTCAAGAAAGCACAGACGGTTCCCGAACCCCTCACAGGAAAGGCATAGTTTGATCTGCTCCTTCAGAACAGTTGCACTGCACTGGAGCACAACTTGGTCTTCCTGCAGTCAAAGTGGGTCATGGGAAAGAGACCAGGATATAAAGTGAGAGGATAAATAGAGTGACAATGGTTACAATGACTTGTGCCAATGGGGTTAAGTCTGATAAATACCTATTCATAGTGAGATGTGTAAATATGTTGTATGATAGCATACTGATTAGTGAGACACAAACACACACATGCACAAGCTGGCCCATCCATGGCAGAGAGCTCAGGGACTGAAGTGTAAATACAGCAATAAACACAACCCGCTTCCAAACACTCTCCACCTGTCACAGGGCATTCTCAGCTGTTCTCTCCACTGACTCATGATGTAGCCATTTCCTGCACTCCCTTCTCCTCTCTTGCTTGCTCTTTCTCTCATCAGCCACCTTTTCACTAGCATTTGTCTTCCATATTTCTCTCTCTATCTTCATATTTCACAGTGTGGTTGTTTCACTGTGTCCTAGAGTCTGTGTCAGTTTTCTTTCTGTAACAGCACTTTTGTCAACATTCAAACCTCACTATTTGTCTTCTTCCCTCACTCATTACTGCTTCTCCTTCCCTCTCCTCTCTTCACAGTATATTGCAGGGAGGTCCTGTCCCACAATCACCTGCACAGAGGAAACGGGGACAGTCTACCCTTTGTTAAGTGTAGGGCACAGAGCCCTTTAAACAAACTGCTTCCTTCGTCCTTCTTGGAGCTGGCCAGTCTCTCAGGCCAGCTGTAAGATGTATAGTCACAAAACATGCAGCCAGGCAGAAAGAAGGATTCATTTTAAGTCTGGAATAAAAGGTTTTGTCACATATACAGTACTATGCAAAAGTCTTAGGCACAGAAGATGTTTCACGCAAGCTTTTGTCTTAAGATGGTTATTTATATCTTCAGCTTTAGTGTGTCAATAGGAAATATAAATTTTAGACTCCCAAACATTACTTTTGCAATAGAAAAGATTAGAATAGAAGAACAGGGAGCCCTGCAACAGATGTCATGGCCCCCCCAAAGCCCCCCACTGAACATTGTGTCAGTCTGAGATTACATATAGAGACAGAACCAATTGAGACTAAATAGATAGAAGAACTGTGGTGAATTCTCCAAGAAGCTTGGAGCATCCTATCTGCCAACAACCAAGAAAAACTGTGTCCGGGTGTACCTAGGAGAATTTATGCTGTTTTAAAGGCAAAGGTGGTCACACCGAATATTGATATAGCTTTTTTATGTTTACTGGACTTTGTATGACATTAAGTGATAAATGAAAACTATTTATGTCATTATTTTTGAAGACATCCTCACTATGCAACATTTTTCACAAGTGCCTAAAACTTTTGCACAGTACTGTATGATCAATAATATACACTCCATTTCAAGGTGAAGTGTGTAATTTCAGCACCACTATCGTCACCTAATGGAAATGCAAAGCTAACGAAGGTTTCTTTAACACTCTCTTCGCAGTGGCAGTGTCAGTGTTGGTGGAGGGCTGATTGGGATGCTCAAACAATCAGAGTAACACTTTGATAGTGCAACAGAGTTTGTACTTTTCAGGGGAATCCATCCATGAATGACTTAAGGCCTATTCACACCAATTCCGAGAACAAAATACAAAATGAACAGCCGACAAAAGTTCACAGTGTGACCAAAATGAATATTGTGATTACCATTACTTATATTTGTCTCTGCAAATTAAGTGGGGATTTGATGAAGTATTTTAACATGAAGAAAAATTACACACATCCCCAATAAGCTTTCGTGGCTTATATGGTCAATAATATATACACTATTTAAAGGGGTCATGACATGAGGAATCAAATTTTTCTTGATCTTTTGTCATGTATGTGTTCATTGTACTATAAAACATACTGTAATTTTCAGAGCTTAAAACTTCCTTCTAACTGCAAAAAGAGCATTTGTTAAAACCAAGCTGCCAAAACGACTCGTTGTCTGCTTCCTCCACATTGTGATGTCACACTGTGGTAGACATTTGCATCTGATCGCCTCCACAGCAACACATCAACGCCTACTTTACCTTCTCTCTCCTGTAGCCCCGCCCAGTAACAGTGAGCAGTGAGATGACAAGGAGAGAGCAGGTCAGTCAAGAGCAAAGAGCCAATCATTACAGTGGGTGTTTACTGTCAAGTCTTTTACCCTATCTACACCGGATATGAGTGTTGCATCAAAAGCAATAGAACCCCATTATATTTAGTGACGCTGGAAGTGTCCGTTGCGGCGACAATAAACGGGTGTCACGTTCCATTTTGCACTGCATATGCTGGCGCTACTACACAAATTAAAAGGTTGTTAAAGGAGAAGTAGCACCAAAACAGAGCGTTTCTGACAGAGGGTCAGAATGAGGGTGAAAGAGAGAGAGAGAGAGAGAGTGACTACAGGATCATCTTCATACAGTATTGTCAATTACATTTTAAGCTGGACTGGTCACATTTTAGATCTGTATTTTAAAGTAAATTGAGTTAGACATTAATGTAATCTAAGCACGCAGTCAGAAAGATACACATTAAAGATACATTAAATTAAACAGTGTATTGTTGGTTTTAGTTTACTGGATGATCCTTGATAAAAGCAGTGACATTATGCTGCCATAGTCATCCATCCTGCAGAAGCAGAACTAAACTATTTTTTAATAGTTATTGAATACTGCACCACAAACTCTTAAAACAGAAGTGCCTGACACTATGGGGCAGGATGAACAGATAAAGCCAGGTAAAATGCCCGAGACTAGAAGTAGGAGGATGGTGTGTGTGTGTGTGTGTACTGTATGTGTATGTGTATACATAACCCTGGCCCTGATATGTGATTTTTGCAGCAAAACACTGGGTGACTCACTTTCCTTGTTGCCTTTTTGGCCTGCATTCAGAATCCTGAGACAAAAACAACCATCCGATGAACCATCAGAGTGTTAGCTCAAGAAAGAACATGATGTAGAGAGTATCAAGATCAATCTGTTTCTACTCTACAAAACAACAGACTGAAGTATCATTTGTCTGCCCAATAGAAGATGAGAAGATTCTTATCGAGTTAATTACTAGCTAGAGGTCAAAAGAGTTCTTCAACGCCAATGTCAATATCTAGAGTCCAGGGTGGCAAACACCCAATATAGGCTCCGGTTTACTAAGCTCCCAAATAACGGCTACTAATTTGCTTGTGTAATCTATGATATTGCGTGTGCACGTCTTGGGCATGTTGCAGGTGATTTACTAAGAAAATCTGCACAAATAACTACACATGCAAATATATTAGATACACCCTCCAAAAGGCAACTTTTGCATGGGAAAATTGCACAAAATGCATGCTCACCTATATTATGGCTCTCACTAGATACCATTTTATTTTTTTATTCAATATTTTTTCGATATTAAGTGTAGAGCAGTTGATGAGAATACCTGTGTATTACACTCTTCTCTTGAAATGTATCACAACGATTACGGAAAGCAAGACAAAATCGCTTCAATTCATAATTCACAAAGAAAAAAATACAGTATTATGTACGTTAAGCCATCGCACCACTGGTGTATTCTAAAACAGAGATACACAGGAGGCTACACGAAAGAGAAGTTACGCTCACAACTTGTTTCGCGGGGGGAAAGACAAACCTGTTCAGAGTGGGTCTATCGGGCACACCGGCACACTTCGATCAAGCACTGGAGAGAACTGCCACTTAATATATTTCGCCAGTTAAAAATAATATTTAAAACATTGAAATACGACATACTTTGGGCATAAATTGTTAGCAGACTATTTTTATCTTAGAATTAAGAATTGAATGATCATCAGAAGGCCTATGTTATTGGTCATGATTTTGAGTTCTAAAATAACCAAATAAACCATTTGTTTAATGAAAAATTAATTTAATACAACAATAATGTGTCATAAATGGGTTTTCTAAGTATTCGGCATTTTTAAAGTCTCTGTTTTGCCACAATGACAGATACACAGTGCAAATCAGATTATTACTTGCCTTTCATTCGTATTAATTTGCTCTTGCAGTTTGCATTTCTGAAATGACTTTCAGGCTTGATAAATCACTTTGTGGGAGCAATTTAATTTATTTACATCTGCACTGACCTTTTTTCTGCTCATTTGGAGAAATGCCTCTTAATTGCATATTCATTTCGGGGAAACGTGCGAAAATTGCCAAGACGCGCTATTTTGTGCATCTGAAAGACGCAATCCTCATAAGACTGCGTTAGTGGATCAGCTCAGACATTTTATGCACGTGCAATCATGTTTGCATGTGTTTTTATACACGCAAACATTTGGTAAATCGGGGCCATAATGTCAGTATCTTATCAATAAATTAATTAATTTAATTATGGCAAATCTTTTGCTGGCAAATCATAACATTTTGCAATTCGCAGTGCCAATAACATCAAAATGGCCAAATATTGGCCTATCCCTACTTAAGGCTAAACTATTTCCAAACTGCAACAGTTACACATTAATTTAATACTGCAAGATATGACATTTCTCTGCTGATTAAAAAGTAGATTTTTTTTGTTGAATTCTTCTACAATAATATGAATTCTCTGATTACTTCAACCAAGTGTTGTTCACAACATGACAAAGTTTATTTGTGAAAGACAAACATAAATTACAAGCCTTTTGTGATTGAATCAGCTGTATCAGCAATACCATTTATACTGACCATTAAAGTATTCTGAGATTTTGCTGTCTGATATGGTGGTCTCATGGAGAGTTACTAGGCTGAGCCCCATGATCTGCAAGCTTAGCTCATCCTCATATAAATAGGCCCTGAGCAGCCCTGGAATCTGACAGATGCAGAACGATTTATTCCACGTGGCCCAAACAATCAGTGCTAATGAGTTGCTTAAATGCTTCTGAGCTCATGCAAAACACAGTGAACAAAGAGTGTAGGAAAAACAGGGAAGGTTTGGATGAACACTGAACTGAGAACCTGGCCTTGTCAATATGGTGGACTTCTTACTGCCACTTAAGACAGGTGGAAGATTACAGAAAAAACACATTTAAAGTCTAGACTTGCAGCAAGACAAGCTTAAATACTTTTAAGAGATTTTTTAAAAGATATTAAGTGACTTGTGAATCAAGAGTTTTTGCAAACTAGCCACAAACTTGCCACTCTTATTTTCACATGCATATGAGCATGAGCACATTAGATTTTGCATCACAGTATGAGGCATAATGACATAGAAAAATGACAATCTTCAATAACTGTGGCATGACTATCAGTAATGCATTAAAATATCGAGGTTCACCTATAATTATTTATCCATACGGCATAATGAAGAAGATCAATCTGCTGTCTATTTGTTCTTTAGCAACAGACAGCATTGCCAAATGTAGTGATGGCTGTTTGTGCTCTAATGAACTGGTAGCAACTAAATCTATCTCAATATTTCATTAGAGACACCTACACAAGTCTGACAGCAATACTGATGCATCCATGCAACAAATATGAAAATATATGTTAAACAAACTCATTCAACACAATGAAGGCTCTCTGGCTGCCAACAAGAGCAAAAAGGTGCTTTACTGTGGACCCACAGACGTAGCTGACACAGCTGCTTTAAAGCTTATGTTGAATAACTTTATTCAGCTATGGTCTGAAGAGCCCAAACTGTGCATTCACAGAAGTGGCACCTGTAGGTGTCAAAGAGCATGAGAGGCACAGGTGTTTGATCAGCACTCTGATGTCACAAAGGACTTAGTGGGGTCAGGGGAAGGTAGGAGGTTTAGAGAAGACCATGGTATCCGAATGAGGACTTTGCATTCTTCTAACCAGTTATTTATTGGTGTGTTTTCCTATTATACTCTTTACATCTTTACAGTTACATGTTGCATTTCAATTAAGAAATAAAATGAATGAGAGGCTGTGCTAAATTCTGAAGACTTATGGCTAAAAGGCATTGTTAGGTGCACAGTGCACAGACTAATCAAATTCATTAAGTGCCAACTTTACCCTAACTGACAAGTAAACTAAGGTTAATAGTTGGTCTCTAAGGGTGCTGATATACACTATCAAAGTTAACAGGTGTTTTGGGTCATAGCTGTTACTATATTGCGTTTACTATACTATAGTGTAAGTCATTACATTTTAGGATGGCTATAAAGCCGGTTAGACAGACAAGGCACAGGTATTACACAGAGAGCGTCTGTGCGTTGAATAGCGTTGGCAGTCCAAAGCAGTGAATCTAATCACCATGCAGACAAAAGTTGCATATGAAGGCTTTTGCACTTCTTCAAGAATGAACAAAGTGACATTAATAAGTTTGTAGCCAGTGTATGAAAACAATGGTGCAACTGCGCACACTGAAAGATTATAAAGGGCAACTTTATTGAAGCAGTCATACCATAAAAAGAAACTTGTTTCTGAAAAAGTGAAGTCAGAATGTAAATATAAAGGAATTTAATGGAAAACTATGTGAGTGGCACTCAGTGGCGAATATTGAGCAGCCCCCGAATTCATAGTTGGGCACCGAATTTCGAATTTTAGGATGCAGTGTTTCGTCCACCTGTGACACCTCTGACACTGCACACTGACTAGGGATGGGCATTTTCAAGTAATTTGTAATTTTGAGTACTCTAATCCACGAGTAAACGATTACTTAAGTTAAAATGTGAGTGTAACAAAGTTCTTAGTTTTCGTGGCAAGGAGAAGGCGGGAGATGGCGAGATCCGACTCAAAAGGGGCTTTATTTCCCACACTTTTAACAGTCTATAAATAACATTTTCAGTAGACACATTCAAATAAGGCTTTTCAGCACAACACAAATATCGCACTCTGGAACACTCTGCTTCGTGCAGCTTTCTCTCCCTCACTGGCGTCTGGCTCGCTCTTAAAAGCCCGTCTCAACTCTCACTGCAATGACAAACAGCTGTTAGAGGCAATCGTTGCCATGTAATGATCCTTACCATTCTCATCTTCTGATCTCACTCTCCATTCACAAACTGGCGTTTAACCACGCCCCAACCACCACAGTAAGTTAAAAAATAACATGCATTACATGTAGGTGAACTTTATATTTTGTTTTGTTCACAAACGTTACCAAGAACGGTTTTAAAATAAGGTAACTTCAACAAACTATGCTTTTCTTTTGGGAATTTTCTTTTATGAACAACACGCATGATGACTTTTTATAAAATGCTCTGTCAGTTTTCAGAGATTTAAGCCACACACATACTGGTCTGATAAGCTTCCAATTTCTCGTCCCACTTTGCTTTGCATTTCTCATCCCACGAGACCAAGAAAGATGGGAAACCATTTGTTGCATGTGGGGCATGGTCATGTGTCTGTCTGCGGGAGAGGGAGAGCGGTAAGGCTCGTCACCTGGGTTGTGATTTCTCTAACACCTGTCTCTCATTATAGTGATGGCAGAGGGAGACCTGATAAGGCATGCCAGAGCGTCAGAGTGTGAGAGGGAGAGCAACACAAGAGTAGTGTGCAAGGAGACTGAAAGTCGACAGTGTTAAAGAAACTAAAGAGTGTGCAACGAGAAAATAAACTCTGACCTTGAACCTGTTTCATTGTCTCCTGACTCCTCCATTGCCCACGAACTCAGAACTATCACAGTGGTGCCGAAACCCAGCTTTGGAGGAGAACGCCATAATGGAGTCCTCACCGCTGGGGGAAGTTTTCAAGACCCTCGCCAGCATCCAACAAATCCAGCATCAAGCCCTCATGGAGGTACGCCTGGAGCAGGAACAGCGTTTCCAGGTCCTGCTCCAGGCACAAGCGGAGGACCGGCAGGTGTTCCGGAGCCTGATCGCCAGAAAGGGGGCTGGCGCTGCGACCCCCCTGCAGCCCACATCCCCCATGCCACAACATTGCATAACACCATTATAATAAAAATTTTGCTTTCTCTCCTTTGTCTGATAATTAAAAGGAATTATTAAATGTACTATTTCTTGGCAAATGTAACTGGAGTGGCTCCGTGACTTCCCAACGGGGGAAAAGGCATACATTTTAAAATCTTCAAAGATCCTTGTCCGCTGGTTTGAATGACTCCAACAAGAACCGAATATCAATACAATCAAGTACTCAATCAGCTTTAAAGCTGCACTACGGAATATTTTTTGGTTAAAAATGAACAAAATGACATTACTGATTGAGTACATAAATAACAGTGTTCAAAACAATATCCTTACCTTACCCCAGTTAAGCCTACAAAAATGATTTGTATTTTGAGCTGTAGGGTCAGATTTGGCACGAAATCACAGGCTTATGTCACACTCATCAATGTCATTATGTCATGTCCGTAAACACAGAAAAGAAGTACCGACTGTCACGTGTTCCAGCTGGGGAAACTAAGTACAATGTTCTGTTCAGCCAGTCGCTGTCACACAGTTCAGGACAGCATAACTGCAAAGTTCTTTACTTGCTATAATGCTTGGATATGTTGTCTGATAGGGTTGTTGAAGCATATATTGCTTGTCATGCTCGTTTAAATCATACAATACTTGTGTGTTAACCGATCGCTATGTTTCTACATTGGCCGGTAAAGTTACTGTAACGTGTTTACTAATATTCATGACTTCTGAGTATTTTATAACATTGCTGTAGTTTCCAGGTTCCCTAAGAGTCTGTGCCACTGTTTTCTCATTTCTTTTGCCCCAGTCACAGAAATGCACAAGCTATCACTTATTGTCCTTTTAGCAGATCTGTCTATTTACAATGTACTATCATCTCAAGTTGTTAAAATGTACTGATTTCATAGCACAGTAATGTATTAATTTTAATTTTGAATTTAATTTTTATAATAACAATTAATAGGTCTGTGTAACCATCTATCTATTTTAACTTTACTGCGAAAGAAATTATAAATTAAACGTATTATTGAAATTTTTCATTGCATATTTCTACATATTATTTTCATGTTACAAAGTATATTTCATCCCCATCATTACTGAATCCTCCTTTTTTGTTTTTGTATTACAGTATTATTTGGTGTAGTGCATAAACATACTACTATTACGGTTTTACTTGCATTGCATCAACTGAGGCTGTACAATATAATATAAAAATAATAAAGTGTTCCATTGAACTCATTTCAGCCATATCACGAGTTTCAACTAAAATTGATAAGTGTATTACAATGCAAACATTAATAGATTTAATTAGTAGATAAAATACATGAATTATCATATTAAAATATGCTGGTAACTTGTGGTGGTTTGTTATCAATGTAAAAGTGCTTTGAGTGTAGTGTCAGAAAAGCGCTATTCATTAATTCAAAATATGTAAAAACTACTGTTGCTTATCTTTATCAAAGCAAGTAATATTTTGGTTTTAAATGTTTAATAGAATAGCATAATATCAACATGAAAATAGAACATTATGACTCTGGCTCTGAATATCTCATGTACATGACACTGTTAACGTTTTACCCAAAAAGAACATTCTGTCATTATTTAAACTTAAAGGGATAGCTCACCCGAAAATTACAATTCAGTCATTGTTTACTCACCCCTGTGTTGTTATAACCCCATATGACTTTCTTTCTTTTTCTAAACACAAAGGGAGAAATCGTGAAAAAATGTTGTGCTCAGTGATGCCATACAATGGTAGATTATGCTAACCACCTCTTCAAGCTTCAAAAGCATGCAAAAGTATAATTCACATGTCTAATAAATTATTCCATAAGACTCGATTGTTATGAAACCATACGATGAGGTTTGGTGAGAAACAAACAGAAATATAATGCATTATTTAGTGAAAATGTTGACCGACCGTTGCTCTCCCCTGCGCGTTCATGAGACTGCACGAGAGCAAGTTCAAGCAGCCTCCACTCATAAAATGGGGCAATTAAGTGTCAACTCATTTTGTTTATCTAAAAACAGGTCCGCCACAGCAATAGAAACAACAGAACACAACACAGCTGCACACAAAGCAAGGAACAGTACTTACTAAAATATGTCTGATGAGATGAGTTTGTAGTCAGAGAATAGATGCATTTCTATGCCCAGCCTTATTTATTTGAAACAGAGTTCCCAATCAAACTGAGAGAGATAGACAGAGGAGGCTGAAGGCAGTCACAGTCACACTGTGTCCTAACCTCATGCCAAACAACACATGATAAAAGGTATATTTTCTAGGGCTGCCACTAATGATTATTTTGATAATCGATTAATTTTCTATTATTTCTAAGATTAATTGATTAATCAGATAAAAAAAAATGAAATTTTATTTCAGAATCAGAATGAGCTTTAATGCCAAGTGTGCTCACGTACACAAGGAATTTTTGTTATTATTATTATTATTATAATTTTTTTTTTTTTTTTGGTGATAGGAGAAACAAGCAACTGCACACAGAACATTACAGTGAGACACAGAATATAAAACAAGGTAAGAGTATAAATAGACATACAAAAAAATAGGACATATAACATAGGATGGCGTATATACATGTGCAAGTGATAATATATGAGCAAGGTAGGGGTATGTACAGTTACTGAATTAAATATGAGTGAATTTACATATGTTCATGACATATTTACACATTGTTGCACTATGGGAGTCCTGAAGGCAGTTTATGTGGTAAATGGCCTGAGGGTAAAAACTGTTCTTGTGCCAGATTGTCCTGCGCTGAGTGCTCTGTATCGCCGGCCAGAGGGCAACAGTTCAAAAAGGGAGTGGGCAGGGTGTGTGGGGTCCAGAGTGATTCTACCTACACATTTCCTCACTCTGGAGACGTACAGGTCTTGGAGGGTGGGCAGGGGGGCACCAATAATCCTCTCAGCAGTCCTGACTGTCCGTTGTAGTTTACTTCTGTCTGATTGGTGATTTGGCTGTCATAAAAGCCTTTATTGTAAAAGACTGTACTGGAAAATAGATTTAAAGTGCATTTTCAGCATGTTGTCTGCGGAGTTCAGCATGTGCTGCATGTTAGGCTGACCGCCTCCTCTCTCCTCTCACTCCGGCTGCAGCTTGGCTCACATTTTCAGATGCAGCCACAGTTTATGTAAGACAACCCTAACAAAAGTGTAGCTCCAATCCTGGCATCCTCCGTTGGTGTTGTTGATTTTGTTATTGTTGCTATTGAATCAGGCATGCAATAACGTCAGACAAAAAAAAAAAAAAAAGGTCGATACTAGATGACGTCACTATGGGAGTTCCTTTTTTAGTGTGAATGCAAGAGGGGAAAAGTCTCCTTGGTTGTCCCATTCTTCTTAAGAGTTCTTATCTAGAAAATTACTAAGGGAAAAGAACCGGGAGTGTAGGTGGGAAAGGGGCTTATAATTCAGCATTGCCCATGGCAGGCAAATGCATAAAGGAAAATCAATAATACTAATACTGACCAATAATCATCCAGGACAAGAACTGTATTATAAACAAAAATAATGTTGAACACCCTGCCACAGCAGGTTTGCTGATAAACCAGGTTTGCTGATCGACCAGTCTGTTTGCTGGTTTTAGAGCACGACATCACACTTGCACGCGGGGCCCCCTGCTACTGTTTCCAATATAAAATGTCACTTCCTCTCTAGGTGTCCTGCCTGTACTCGTACAGCCACTATGGTATTTATGGGGGTGACAGTTAATGTTTTCCTTTTGGCACAATGACATTCCAGAATTCCTTGTTAACTATAAACTCACTTGATGTCATCATTCAGCCATCATTAAATAAAAGGTTGCCTAAGGTTACTTAAAGGCAAAGTTCATCCAAAAAAGAAAATTCTGTCATCATTCACTCACCCTAGTTTCATTCCAAACCTGTATGATTTTCATTCTCACATTAGGGCTGCAACTAACGATTATTTTGATAATCGACTAATCTAACGATTATTAGAACGATTATTCGACTATTCGGGGGATTATTGCAACGATTAATCATTAGCTCTAAACCGACTATTCAGCTTGTGGCCCGACTTAAAAGGTTGTATTAAACGTGCTTACTAACAATAGAGAGGACAAAATCATCTTTTAAAATACCTCTAAATGACATTCACTGAATTAAAGTGAAAAAATACTTTTTATTAAGTTTTTAATTCAGTAAAAATTTCACTACAAAAAATCCTATTGTTATCAAGTGTATTTGTCTTTTTTTCCATTTAAAATTGTCAAAAAATCCTTAAAACAAGATACATTTACTTGAGAGGTAACACATAAAATATTTAGACTTGCTTTAAGAGAATGTATCTTAAATATAAGTGTATTTTGTATTTAAGTGTATTTTTTCACTTGGTTATACTTCTGCGAGTGCAGTAAAGACAAAATATACTTATATTCAAGATCTACTTTCTAAAAGCAAGTCTAAATATCTTATATGCTGCTTCTCAGGTGAATGCATCTTTTTTTTTAAGGATTTTTAGATATTTTAAAATATTTGTATTTTTAATATTATATTCAACATTCTCAGATGTTGTTCTTCTGCAGTATAGCTGCTAAAGTAAATGTACGTTGTTTTAAAGGAGTTTTAGATATTTATATTGGAAAACAAGCCAAAACAAATTTTAATGCAGTGTATAATCGGGCGAAGACTACATTCTCCTTTCTGTTCACTTCAATCTATCTTTAACTTACAAAAAAAAACAAAACAAAAAAAAAAAACTCTCTGTTATTAATAAAGCTGCGTTTATCCAATTTTCTTCACGATAAGAAATGCACAGTGACATATATATTATGATTCAATAAGTTGCCATCGCGTTATAATCTAGCTGCATTAAGCGCGTGCACTAGAGGGATGAGCGTCCCCGCAACAGAGTGTACCTCTGCCGGGTGCAGTTTCAGTCTCTCCCCATTAGATCGGGACACTTCGCGCAACTCATACAAGAGGCGCTGACCGCACAGAGAAATTTTAGAGAGTTTACAGAGTTTCCTTATTATTTTAACTTTAATAAAGCTATAACGCATTAAATAGAACTGCATTAAAGATGTAACGCCGGGGTGTTTCCTTTGTAGACGCTCTACACGCAAATTTTGCTTAATCTGAGCGTCAGCTCCGGCTCTGCTTATTCCACAACAAGAGTGCTTCTGTATTGACTTATTTTGTATTTTTGCATTATAATTCCCTCATACTTTGCGATCTACATCACCTGAAGCTGTTTGGAAAGTTTAGAGTGCGTCTGGACTGTGAGATGTGTTTTCTTCCTCTCCTCAATCAGGCGCGAGATGCAGTGCTGCTCTTGTGTGAAATTATTAGAGTTTCATATGACCTTATGTTACGTTAAGATCAAACGACTATTCGACAATGAAAATTTTTGTCGACTAATCGTTTCAGCCCTATCTCACATAGAACACAAAAGAAGAAATTCTAAAAAAAAATTACGCTGCTCTTTTCCATACTATGAAGGCAGATAGTGACCAATAGTGATGTCAAGAAGTACCGGTACTTTGGTATCAATTCGGTACTAAAATAAAAAAAGATGTCACGATACCAGTATTTCTGCAGTACCGGTAGTAGCGACTCACTGACTGACACATGACTGTTTCCAAATGCTCACACAGAAATTTGACATATTTCACTAAAAAATGTAATGCATAATTAATCAAATTTAAATTGTGACATGTCCTAGTGTGATTATTAAACTGTGAAAGACTGCAATCTTAGTCTGCAGTCTTTAATGGTCATGAGCTGCGTGTTTTAAAGTGAATGTGTGAAGCAGACCACTCATAACTCCAAATTCCACTGAATCACGCACTGTGTGTTATATGAGATCACAAAACAGAGCACTTATCCACTGTGAAGTGTGTAGCACATGCAAATTGTATATTTATACAATTAAATCACAGCATTTGTGCTTCAATGATCACACTGGGCTATGCAGCGAACTGTTTATCCAGATAAGTGAAGCTTCCACCAAAAAACATGCGTCGAAATAAAAGCTCACGTCAAAATAAAAGCTTAGAGTAAAAAACTGTAGAGTAAAATGTAATATTTTAACAATAATTACAATTATAATAAAATATTACTAATTCTACTAATACTACTACTACTATTAATAATAAAGCAATATATCACAAACAAGAGTGCTGTTCTACTGTTCTATATTCATTTGTTAAAGGTTTTAGGAATTAATTTGATTAGACAGTATTTTAAAACATGGAATTAAAAAAAATAATAATAATAATGGAAAAAACAGGATTTGGGAAAAAACTAAATGGATTTCAGTAAAGCCCTACTTAAAACATTTATGCATTCTTCATTAATGCATACGTACTTCATTGAGAAACACTTTAAGGACATGCATTTTTTAAATTTATTATTTACATTGAAATGTAACTTTTTAAATATGCTAGAGGTGTGTGTTCAGTAGCATATTACCATATTAGCATATTGTTTTCTGTGGTATCGATACTGGTATCGAGAGCCGTGATATTTCACTGGTATGTGTACTGACTACTGAAATTTAGGTTTCGTGACAACACCAGTGTCTCTCAAGGTCTAAAAATGACAAAAATCACCATGAAAGTAGTCCATACAATTAAAAAGACACCCTGAAAAGTTATTCGCTAATAATCTTCCCCTCTGAGGCTCTGTCGTAGCTCTCAAATCTTGTGCTTGCATTCAATTCAAAACATTCAAAAATGTTGAATTGCAATTGACGTCAGACCTGGTGTGATGCATCTTCACACACCATGTTTGAATGCTCACAAGCAAATTTTCAGATTTTCAGCAAATAACAACCAAGCTTAATTTCAGCCCATTCCTCTCACTAACATACCATATAGTTTCAGAAGACAGTGCATATAAACTACTTTTAGGTTGCTATTTTGTCCTTATCATTACTTGACAGTATAAATCATCATTTACTTTGACTGTATTGAAAAAAAAACAAACAAAAAAAACAGCTTGGACATTCTGTCTAGCATCTCTTTTTGAGTTCCATGAAAGCAATAAAGTTATACAGGTTTGGAACAGCATAAGGTTGAGAAACTGATGACAGAATCATAGTTTTTGTCATAACTAACCAGCCTGGTCTCATTAAATGTACGTTTTTGCAACATTTTTGCAATTCAAAATGTATGTGCGGTATATCACGTTTGGCTGCAGGTTTCCAGTGAAATGTCCAGCAGGGGGCACCAAAAGCAAGTAAAATGGTGTCGTATTCAGACATGGTTTTATGGTGAATTTTAGATAATGTTTTTTAAAAAACATACCTCCCTAACCTAAAACTTTTGCCTGAACCTAACCAATAGTGTTTTAAAATATAAAAAGACATCCTTACTTTATCAATGTCTAAATGTAACCATTAGTGTTTTAAAATGCAGAAGCGAAATGAAAAAAATAATTTTCTGAAGCAACCATCTCATTTCATGCTTTGTCTATGACTCCGTAATGTTATGTGTCAGCTTAAGTTCATGGCTGAACTTGAACTTGTCTTCAATTCTTAGTCAAACACTCTATCGGGAGAGCTACCGCACAAGCTAATTAAGTTGGAATAAATGTATATACTACCATTCAAAATTTGGGGTCACTTGCCTGAAATGTTTTTCATGATCTTAAAAACCTTTTGATCTGAAGGCGTATGCTTAAAAGTTTGAAATTAGTTTTGTAGACAAAAATATAATTGTGCCAACATATTAATTTAATTACAAAACTAAAATTTATTAAAAAAAAAAAATGGATGACTTGGACCGAATAATTAAGAAAAGCAGCCAATAAGTGCCCAGCATAGATGGGAACTCCTTCAATACTGTTTAAAAACCATCCCAGGGTGATACCTCAAGAAGTTGGTTGAGAAAATGCCAAGAGTACATTTCTGCAAAATCTAGGCAAAGTGTGGCACTTTCAAGATGCTAAAATATAACACAGTTTTGATTTATTTTTGATTTTTTTAGTCACAACATAATTCCCATATTCCCATTTCTATTATTCCATAGTTGTGATGACTTTACTATTATTCTAAAATGTGAAAAAAAATAAAGAAAGAATGAGTAAGTGACCCTAAACTTTTGAACGGTAGTGTATATGTAGGTGAGTCTGTAATAAAAGCATTAAAATATATGTTTTTTCAAAAGATGTTTTTGAGTAAAGTGTGTTGATATTATAAAATAGCAGGTTCTGAGTATTAGAGAGAAAAATAAGTATTTATAAAGTCATTATCAGCCATTAAAGTCATGATCTGAGTGAAAGTGAATAAAACACACAGTTGTTGTAGCACCACTAGTGTTCATTTCTCCTGGAAACTGCAGGGAATTGTACCTGGAGACACGTATAACAAGTTTTACAAAAATGTATATAGAGTCAAGTTTTCACTATGAGACCAGTTTTCAACTTACCCTTTAAAACAACTTCTAGTAACTGATGAATGATATCTTGGCCTGCTATATGGTCAACAAGAAAAATAGGGCAATTGATGAAAATGAACTAGGATGCAGCACCAGTCTTCTGAAAAACTAATTTCTTTGCTGGACTTTTTGCAACACCTAATATACCATTCTAACTGCACCAGAAATAAGACACCTTTGAAGAGCTGCATGTATCTTCTAGCATCAAAGGAACATGTACGCAAGTCATAAGTCACTGTATTTCAGTTGACCGGGATTTGATTGTGCACCTAACTGCAGGCACTCACTCCAGGAGATATCACTTACTGTGAAGACAGGACCACAGCAGGTGAAGAGGACGACAAAGTCCGACTACCGTGTCCAACTTCACTACTTTTTAATTATTGGCACCCTTTTGAGAGCCACATACTTTAAATACACTATAGGAATGGGAAGAGTAACAGACAGTGTGTCAAGAAAAAAGCTACATTGGAGAAGCTGATGTTTGTGTCCATAGGGAAAAATAAATAAATAAAGGAAATTAGAGGAGATACACTGGGAAGATAAATCTGATGGTTTAAAGTGGCCTTAAAAACTATTTGGACACATAACTGACACTTAAAAATATAAAAAATAAATTGCATTACACAACAAAATATCAAACCAAGTGGCATCTCAAACAAGTGATGATAGATTTTTCTCAGAACTAACTTTTATTTTTAGCATTTTTTTATTTTTTACAATGGCTTGTAACCATATGTTCTATGAATATCTATTATTTTGTCATTTAAAACCTAACAAACATCATCTTGGGAAGTATTATGCTTGAAAAGTGTGCTTATGCTATATTTCTTTAAAATAAATGGCACTTGGCTTGATATTTTGTTATCTCATGTAATGACAGTGATATATTTTTAAGAATGACTAAGTGTCCAAATACTTTATGGGGCCACTGTAGCGACAAATAATGACAAGAAAACAGTGCATCTCTCACAAATACACAAACCTACACTCACCTGCACAAATTCCTCTCTTCTCGATTGTTTAATTTCCCTTTTCTGCCTTTTTTCTGGTATACAACATTTAACAAGACCTGAAACATTATTGCATTAGGTCCTTAACACGTTTTGCTGATTCAATTTCAACCATCTTTACACACTTCCTCCTCCTCCTCCTCCTCTCTCTCTCGCTCTGCCATGGGCCTTCCCCCTCTACCCAACATTGCTATTTTGGGTCAATGCACCTGTCATTCTCACATTCCCCTCTGCTGCTGACTGGCAGATAGTTTAAAGGCTCATTCAGAGTAGAAGAAAGTATCTGATCCCCCAGCCAACACAGAAAACAAACTAATTTCTCATCTCATTAACTACAATATTCCACCTACAACTATTTCAATCATTCAAACAAGTTACACAAAGTACTACTACTACAGAAAAGACTTAGAAAAGGACTTAGCAAGAGAAACAACACAATAATTTAATACATGGAGTAGAGTTATAAAAATGGTGTGCATAAAGTGGTTGATGATGTGGATATACAGTTAACTGGAATTTGCATAGAATGTGAGAAATTTGCCCACGGAAAACCAAACATCTGACAAAACTAAAGAATCTTTTGATATCAGGTCTAAAAATGGATTTAAAGCACAATGTACCACAGTGCAAAATTTACCCAATCTATGTTGATTAAACAAATTTGTACAACTCATTCTCACAGCCTGATCAACTTTACAGCACTATCCTATCTCTCCCAGTGCCAATGGTTTACATGAGAGGCACTTATGAAGCTTCTCAACGCTGATGCAGTTCCATCAACAGTTGAAAACATCTATAGAGCACTTAAACACATCTGCAATTTTATGAGTCATAATCACGACAGCACCAAGTGAATTCAAAGTTAGTATTTTCATCAGATGTAATGAACATGGGGTGGTTAAAAGTCTTTGTTTAGGTAAATTTAAAAAAAGCCTAATGAATCATTGTTTCAACTTTTTCAAGAATTTCACGTTGACATTAACGATTATTAAGTCAATTTGAAATCAAAATGTACCCTATTTTGCTTTCCTAACACATACGCTTGGTCTTATTGTGAATGATTCATGGAAAAAAAATTGTCTTCATAAATTAAATGTTACCTAATCCACCCTTTGACATGACTTTTATTTTGCCTGCCGTCACTAAACCCTCTTATTTTTTAACCTCTTCCCTGCAAACATATGATCCAAACATTTCCCGATGGAAAAAATCAAGTCCCATCATACTTATTTCTGATGTTGAATATCCTGTTTCACTCAGAAAAACATTACATTATGAAAGTAAAATGGGTTACAAATGGCATTTCAGACTTTCAAGTCTAAACTTGGTCAAAGAATAGCAGCAATACTTAAAAAGGATCAGAGCTATTCAAATATTTAGGCCTGATTTCAGTATCTTCTACAACTTTTACTCCAACAGAGAACAAAAGAAATTTTACTAAATCATAATTTAAGCAGAGGGTATTTAAAAGGATTCATTCCAGTCCCCACATTGACAACGAGTATTTTGACTTCATTAATACACACGAGTAAATGCATGAATAAATATTGTGAACATGGCAAAGTAATGAAATAAATTATCTTTTGCCATTACAAATAGAACGTGACATGAACTTGAATCAATTTTTTTAACATCAAATACTCCTAATGCAAAGTGTATAATTAAAAATATTTTAAATGATAAATGACTAATAAACTAAAAAAGTTAATAACTACTAAATAAAAAAATAAAAAAATGCAATTACTTTATTTAAATGTATTCAAGTTAGTGTCACGTAAAAGCTATGAGACTGGGAAATTTGCATTCTTATTTGAGTGATAAGTAATATATACACACATTCTGAAATACACATACACCTACTCGCACTGTAGCATTACAGTAATGGACTCAAGGGACATGCAAAGTTTCTGGCTGACACAACTGATTCTGGAAGCCTTATCTTTAAAGGCAAGCTGAGTAGTGGCAGAGGGAACACCTGTTAATTGTGTAAGATGTGGTTATGATAGAGCACATAAAACCTGGCTGTCTATGAACAAATACAGTTGAAGTCAGAAGTTTACATACACTTAGGTTTCAGTAATTAAAACTCATTTTTAACCACTCCACAGATTTAATATTTGAAAACTATAGTTTTGGCAAGTTGTTTAGGACATCTATTTTGTGCATGACATGAGTAATTTTTCCAACAATTGTTTACAGACAGACTGACCATCGTTATGTTTGGAGGATAAAGGGTGAGGCTTGCAAGCTGAAGAACACCATCCCAACTGTGAAGCATGGGGGTGACAGCATCATGTTGTGGGGGTGCTTTGCTGCAGGAGGGACTGGTGCACTTCACAAAATAGATGGCATCATGAGGAAGGAAAATTATATGGATATATTGAAGAAACATCTCAAGACATCAGTCAGGAAGTCAAGTCATTTTTATTTGTATAGCGCCTTTCACAACACACATCGTAAAGCAGCTTTACAGAAAATCGTGCATTTACAGAAAATGAAACTATAATATCTAAAATGTCTTAGAGTCATCATTGTGTAGTTTGATCAAATACGATTGATAATTGTGTTTAAAAATAAGTAATTAAATAATAATTGTATTTAGAAACCCAGTGAGCAAGCCGAAGGCGACTGTGGCAAGGAACACAAAACTCCATAAGGTGTTGGTTAATGGAGAAAAATAACCTTGGGAGAAACCAGGCTCAATGTGGGGGCCAGTTCCCCTCTGGCTAACATCATGAATATAATGCCAATATTACTTAATTATGTATAGTGCAAGTCATGGTTTAAATGTATTAAACTAAGTAAGTGTTAAGGGTCAGTGTTTAAACAAAGATTCTGTAAGAACTGTAAGATTAATGACTAATGTCTTTGAAGTTCATCCTGGATTAACTGCAGAAGTTCACGTAGATGCATTGTCCTTTGTTAGTTGGCTGATGAAGGGTTTTGTTGGCAATTAATTGATAGTCTTTGTATTTCATTATAAGAGTGTAGTCCATCATTAGACCAAGGTGATGCAGGCAGAGATCAGTGAGGTGCATCGCAGTTCAACCGGCCGGTAATTTTGGTGAGGTCTATGCTAAATCCAAGGTTCAGGCAATGGCATATGATGTATCCCATGTCTTATGGTTGGAGTTGGCATCAGTTCATCCTCTGAAGTCCATTGTAATAGACTGAAGTGATGTTTGGCTGGCACCGGCTGCATTTAGTCATCATCACTCAGAGACACGTAGCAGTGGAGTTCAACATGAAGCAGGAATGGAGTTGGATCCAGCCGGTTCTGGTGACCCCAGGATAGGAGTCCCGAGGTTGAGACAGGGATACAAATAGAATAATATTAGCATAGATGCCATTCAATTTATTAAAGAGTTTTAGATCATGATCAATGTTTCTGGTTTCTGGTTCTGGCAGACCTAACTAAAGAAGCCTAATTTTGAGTTAAAGGATAAATTAGGTGTATGACTGGCTAAACAGATGAGACTTTAGTCTAGACTTAAACTCAGTGAGTGTGTCTGCGTTCTGAACAGTGTTAGGGAGACTATTCCATAGTTTAGGAGCCAAATATGAAAAGATTCTACCTCCTTTTGTGGATTTTGATATTCTAGGAACTATTAACAGGCCAGAATTTTGCGATCGTAATGAACGTGATGGAAAATAGCGTGGTAGAAGGTCACTTAAGTACTGCGGAGCTAGATCATTCAAAGCTTTGTACGTAGTTAACAGAATTTTATAATTAATACGAAATTCTTGTTACATTGGCCACATATTTTAATACGAAAACATGTAGCCAATGTAACGACAATAAAATGGGGTTAATATGATCATATTTCTTGGTTCTAGTCAGCACTCTGGCTGCTGCATTTTGAACTAATTGAAGTTTATTTATTGATCTTGCTGGACATCCTCCCAGTAATGAATTACAATAATCTAGTCTTGAGGTCGTGAATGCATTAATTCGTTTTTCGGTATCAGCAACAGAGAGCATGTGTCGTAATTTAGCAATATTTCTTAGGTGGAAGAATGCTGTTCTACAAACATTGGTAATTTGATTTTCAAAGGACAGACTGGTATCACATATAACACCTATGTTCTTCGCTGTTGAAGTCAATGTAACAGTACATCCATCGAGAGTCAAATTATATTTTAGCGTCTTGATTTTAGAGGTTTTTTGTCCAATAATTAGTACCCCTATTTTGTCGGAATTGAGTAGAAGGAAATTTCTGGCCATCCAATCTTTGATTTCATCGATACACTCTGCTTATTCAGGTTTTGAAGAAATATAAAGTTGGGTATCATCGGCATAACAGTGGAAATGTATTCCATGATTCCTGATAATATCTCCCAGGGGAAGCATATACAAGGAGAAAAGCAGAGGCCCTAAAACTGATCCCTGTGGCACTCCATACTTAACTTTGGTTTGGTTTGACAATTCCTCATTTACATAGACAAAGTGGTAGCAGTCTGCAAAATAGGACCTAAACCATGCCAATGCAAGTCCACAAATGCCACCATAATTCTCTAGCCTATTCAAGAGAATGTCATGATCTATCGTGTCGAAGGCAGCACTAAGATCTAAAAGCACTAGAAGTGAAATGCAGCCGTGATCAGATGATAAGAGCAAGTCATTTGTAACTCTGATAAGTGCAGTCTCTGTAATGTGTTGTGGCCTAAATCCTGACTGAAATTGTTAATATATACCATTTCTCTGTAGAAATGAACATAGTTGGGAGGACATTACCTGTTCTAGTATTTTTATCATAAACGGGAGATTTGAAATCGGTCTATAATTAGCCAGTTCTCCAGGATCAAGTTGTGGCTTCTTAATAAGCGGTTTGATAACTGCCATTTTAAAGTTTCTTGGGACATGTCCTAAGGGTAGCGAGGAGGTAATAATATTAAGAAGAGGTTCTGAGATTACAGGGAATACCTCTTTTAAGAGCTTAGTTGGTATTGGATCTAACATAAATGCTGTGGCTTTTGATGTTTCGATAAGTTTTGTTAGCTCTTCATGACCTATGACAGCGAAGGATATAAGCTGCACATGAGGAAAATTATGAGACCCTGATTTCTGAGGTACTGTGACAGATGACTGCATTATTCCAATTTTTTTTTTCTGATTATTTCAATTTTATAATTCATTACTATTGTGCTGCGACAGAATATCTGGTTCAGTTGAGGCTTTATTCCTAATCAGTCTAGCCACAGTACTGAATAAACACCTAGGATTGTTGTGGTTATTTTCTATGAGTTTGCTAAAATATGCTGACCTGGCAGCTTTTAGTGCCTGTCTGTAGCTACAGACACTATCTTTCCATGCACCGTGAAATACATCAATTTTGTATTCTTCCACTTGTGCTCCATTTTCCGAGCTGCTCTCTTGAGAGCAGGAGTGTGATCATTGTACCATGGTGTGGGGCTTTTTTCTTTAATTTTCTTTAATCGAAGGGGGGTGACACTATCAAGTGTGCTACAGAAGACTGTATTTATATTTTCTGTTATTTCATCAAGTTCTTCTAGACTTTGGGGCTTATTGAGTGTATGAGATAGATCTGGAAGATTATTAGTGAAGCTATCTTTAGTGGTCGAAAGAACAGTTCTACCTAAATGATAGTGTGGTGCACATTGAGTAACATTAGCTGATCGCAGCATACAAGACACAAGGTAATGATCTGAGATGTCATCGCTCTGCGGAAGAATTTCTATAGTATCAACATCAACTCCATATGACAGAATTAAATCTAGCATATGATTATGGCGATGAGTTGCTCCTGTCAAATTTGTATGTCTCCAAGTGTGTTGAGAATATCGATAAATGCTAATCCCAATGTGTCATTTTCATTATCTATGTGAATGTTGAAGTCACCAACAATTAAAGCTCTATCTACAGAAACTACAAGATCTGATAAAAAATTTGCAAATTCACCAAGGAAATCAGAATAAAGCCCGGGTGATCTATATACTGTAGCAAGGGCAAAAGACAACAGAGTTTTTTTATTTATATCTGACGGTGTCACATTAAGAATTATTAGTTCAAAAGACTTAAACTCATATCCTGTCCTCTGAGTAACACTTAAAACTTCACTGTAAATTGTAGCAACACATCTTCCTCGACCCTTCATATGAGGCTCATGTTTATAACAATAACCTGGGGGAGTAGATTAATTTAAACTAATATATTCATCCGGTTTAAGCCAGGTTTCAGTTAAACAGAGCACATCCAAACTATGATCTGTAATTATTTCATTTACAATTAGTACTTTGTTAGAAAGAGATCTAATGTTTAGTAGCCCTACCTTCATATGATGTTTATCTTTAATTTTTTTGTTTTTTTCAAAAAAGTTTGACCTTAATCCAATTTTTTCTAAATTATTTAGTGAGAGTTTTGTGTTTGGTAGTTCGGGTAGTTTGGTAGTTCAGGTGATACAGTCTCTATGTGTTGTAGTTTATGTGACCTGTGTGACGTCACAAGGCAGCTAGCAGACGTTCAGATTAACCAGTTTGTCTGCTTCCTGACCTGGGCCCCAGTTAGTCAGATACTATCATTATTAAGACAATGAGCAAAATTACTAGAGAGGACAGTGGCACCTTCCCTGTAGGGATGGAGTCTGTCTCTCTTTAGCAGGTAAGGTCTACCCCAAAAACTCTTCCAATTGTCTATAAATCCTATGCTATTCTCCAGACACCACTCAGACATCCAGCCATTCAGTGACACTAATCTACTATAAACCTCGTCACCAAGACAAGCAGGGAGGGGGCCAGAGCATATTACAGTGTCTGACATCGTTTTTGCAAGTTCACACACCTCTTTAACATTATCTCTAGTGATCTCCGACTGGCGAACCCAGACATCATTAGTGCCGACATGAATAACAATTTAAGAAAAACTACGTTTAGCATTAGCCAGCACTTGTAAATTTGATCTGATGTCATACGCTCGAGCCCAGGAAATGCATTTAACAATAGTGGCTGGAGTCTCTATTTCCACATTCCTTACAATAGAATCACCAATTATTAGGGCTCTTTCAACATGATTCTCAGTGGGTGCATCACTGAGTGGGGAGAATCAATTGGAAACCCTAACAGGAACGGGAGAGTGGTGTTGCTTTGCTGAGCGAGTATGCCATCGAGACGTCACACAAACGCCCTGCTGCAGGGGCTCTAGAGCTGGAACCAAAGTGTGTGTATTGCTCGTTGTACTACCCGCATCCGAAACAGTATCTACCGGCTTCTCTTTCTCACTGACCTCCACTAGCATTCGGATGCATGTCTCTAACTCATTAACCTTCTCTGTCAGCCTGACTAAATCCTTACATTTATCACATGTGAATCTCTCACTGCTGATGGAAGAAGCTATCATAAACATGTGACATGCAATGCAAGAAGAAATAATATGAGCGGATGCCATGACTTACCACAATTGTTTGTTGTTGTTGGTTGTTCCTGAGCGCTGAGGGTTTGAGATCGATGTGAATCCCTCATGCAATTGTTTATTGTTATGCACTCATGCAGCCTGCCGTCAGCAACAGGAACAGGAAGAGTTGAAGCTCGGTTGCAAATGGGTCTTCCAAATGGACAATGACCCCAAGCATACCTCCAAAATTGTGGCACAATGGCTTAAGGACAACAAAGTCAAGGTATTGGTGTGGCCATTACAAAGCCCTGACCTCAATCTGATTTGTGGGTAGAACTAAAAAAGTGTGTGCAAGCAAGGAGGCCTACAAACCTGACTCAGTTACACCAGTTCTGTCTGGAGGAATGGGCCAAAATTCCAGCAACTTATTGTGAGAAGCTTGTGGAAGGCTACCCAAAACGTTTGACCCAAGTTAAACCATTTAAATACAATGCTACCAAATAATATCAAATTGTATCTAAACTTCTGACCCACTGGGAATGTGATGAAAGAATTCAAATCATTCTCTCTTCTATTATTTTGACATTTCACATTCTTAAAATAAAGTAGCGATCCTAATTGACCTAAGACAGGGAAGGTTTTCTATGATTAAATGTCAGGAATTGTGAAAAACTGAGTTAAAATGTATTTGGCTAAGGTGTATGTAAACTTCTGACTTCAGCTGTAGTCTGTTGGGGCCGAGGTGTAGATTTGTTCATCAGTGGGCAAAGCAAAACATAAACCTAAGCGAGACTGTTGCTTTACACAGTCAAGACAAGGAATCTTCTAAATAGCTCATACCCTAATCCTACTTTGGACACACTGAAAAAAAAAAAAGATTCACCATCTCTCTCTCTGTCCAAGAAGGGTCCCCTGTGACTGACTCCCCCTGTGACCTTCTCTGCATAACTAAAAGTGCTTTTAGATACTTTTCTCCTCATTTCCTCATTTCTGTGACTGATCATCACAGATTCTTTCTTTAGGGACAAAACTTACATACATATACAGCATTTTAAAGGCTGCCGGTCCCTAACAAGACAGGAAAAAAAAAACATATTTGATTGGAACAACATGAGGGTGAGTAAATGCTAACAGAAGTTATTTTCAGGTGAACTGTCCCTTTAAAGAGAAACACATCAGATAAATGTGAGCTGCAAAGCCCTGGATACTCAGATAAAATGAGGATAAAATGTTGCTCCAAAACGCCAGCCTCCAAATTGCTAATCATTTTCTAACCTTATCTCTCCTTTTGCCCATCTTCTATTCACTATTACTCAAGCACATATCAATTCATGTTCATTTATGAGTGATTACAGAGTCTAAGTCACAATAATAAGTTGCTTTTAAGCCTCATGAGCAAGACACGTGCACACACATGTAAAAACACATGCATGCCCTGTCCTCCCTATGGATTCAGGCAAAGACGAAGTAGGACACAGACTCTCTCACTCTCCCTGAGTGTCAGGCGCTTATAGTGGTGAAACTATAAAAGGAAACTGCTGTTGGAGCTTGGAACCTGAATACCCCCTGAAAAACACTCCAACACCACTGATGCTATTCTCACAACTCCTCTATCTACCCTTTATTTTCATCTCTCTGTCCTTAGTCCTTACACCATGTCTAAACTTCAAGTAAGAGATGTGTCGTGACTTGGCAAACAACGTTAATGTAGCCATCTTCATTCATTTTGATGGACATAATGAGCATTCTAGTTTGTTTTATTGCACCACTAGCAGTATTGGGGTGTAACTTTGCCTTTCTTATTATGTAAAATGTGGGGCTTTCCTTAAAGCAGAGGTCCCCAACCCCCGGGTTGCTACCCAGTACTGGCCGTGGTCGGGTCGCGAGAACATTCTGGGAAAAATGTCCCTGTGCAGCACTGATATACGCCCTTTGCCCTTTATGAGGCGCTATCCTAATTTACATAAAAGGCGCAATTTCAGAAAACATCAGTTCCACTCTTCCTATAGATTAAGTTAATTTTTACAAACAAATGCTCCGCCCTGCCCTTTCCGTGTTCTTTTTTTGCCCAGAAAAGAACTGCTGTCTATGGGCGCTTCGCTCAAATTGTGCTGAAACTGCCCAAAAAGTGCTGTTTTGGGGGTTGAAACACCCCGTTTCCCACAGATTATTGGAGATTATTGCTTCTTTAAATTTCCACCAGATTGTTGCATCATAAAAACACAGGATTTTACATACATGATGATAATTCACAGATCACCATCATTGTTATTGCATCTGCTCTATTAGACACAATTGACCCGCAGCAGCTGTTGGTGTATATGAACTTTTTTATGAAGAAATCACGCAAACTCTGATCGCAAACGGCTGTTTTTAATTTCCAAAGTGCTGCCGCTGTGACAGATATGAGGTCAAATATGATCTAACCATTATATGCTCAAGACCACCATGTACGATATAACAGGAGGAACAGATCCTGTCTCCACCACTGCAGAACATGGACTACTGTTTGTGAAAGGATAAGTGAATAAAAATAATGTCCTACTTCTAAAATTATGTCTTTGCATTTTATTTTTTTAATTTATTTTTTTAATTTTTTTGAATGCAGTAAATAATATTGTTTAATCGAAACAGCTGTTATTAAGTTTTGATATGGAATATGATCATACTGAAGTAAGAATATTATTATTTATGCTTTTGTATGTGGGTTAATAATTTAAGCAGTAAAGACACATATTGCATGTCTAGTGGTAGTTTTTATTTTTATATATCACATTTCTTAGGCTTTAGAAGTGTGTTAAACATGTGAGGATGTGTATTCACCAATCTGTTACATGTCTGACATGATCATATTTAAACTTGTTTTGTCGATATTTCAGAAAAGAACCCACATACTTTCTTCACTCTAAACCATAGATATTGCTTTATAATAACTTTTATTAACATTAAAATAAATTTTTACATTCTATTAAGCTTAAAAGATTATTTAAACTGCAGTGCTGCCTATTTCCACCATTGAAATCTGCTGCTCGTAAGAACCTGGAAACGGGGTTTCCTGCGGTGTGACATCAGAGTAATTTAATCTATAGCCAATGTTAACATGAGTGTGAAACTAACGTCATCAGCAAAATATGTAGCTTAAAGGAATAGTTCACTCAAAAATGAAAATTCTGTCATCATTTACTCACCCTCACGCCATCCCAGATGTGTGTGACTTTCTTTCATCTGCTGAACACAAATGAAGATTTTTAGAGAATATCTCAGCTCTTTAGTTCCATACAATACAATACAAGTGAATGGGTGGGTGCCAAAATTTTAAAGCACCAAAATCTACATAAGGGCAATGTAAAAGTACTCCAGACGACTCCAGAGATTAAATCAATGTCTTCAGAAGCAAAATGATAGGTGTGGGTGAGAAACAGATCAATATTTAAAGGTGCACTCAGTTATTTTTTCCTCATTTAAAAAAGATGTACTCCTTAAGAAATTAATTGTAATTTTGAAACCAATGTCTAAAATCATGACCACTTACATTAAAGACTCCTGTCATATCAGTAACCTTATAAAAGCTATATTATTCTACATGGGGAGGGTCCGCACATGGGGGCTGCCATGTTAGAATCATATGACCAGCTGAATACTACTCGCTTAATCTCAGTAACCGTCCAGTTATTTGACACTTTCACTCATTGATTTAGTTAATCATGGCTGGCTGTGAATAGTGAAATTCTACAATGACATCAGTAAATGAAAACTATTGCGTTTGAATGATGCTGCATCCACGCCACTAGGTGTCACTGTAAGTCCAAGACAACGTCAACAAAAACTTACTGAGTGCACCTTTAAGTCCTTTTTTTAATATACATTTTCCTCCCTGCTCAGTCAATCTCCATTTCAGTTTCACTTTCTCATTCGTCTTAATGCTTACTGCACGCTACTGGGCAGAGAGGAGAATTTATGATAAAAATGACTTAAATATTGACCTGTTTCTCACTCACACCTATCACTTCGTGTCTGAACACATGGATTTAACCACTGGAGTCTTATGGATTACTTTTATGCTCCCTTTATGTGGAATTTGGAGCGTCAATATTTTGGCACCCATTCACTTCCATTGTGAGGACCTACAGAGCTGAAATATTCTTTTTAAAATCTTCATTTATGTTCTGCAGAAGAAAGAAAGTCATACACATCTGGGATGCCAGGAGGATGAGTAAATCATGAGAGAATTTTCATTTTTGGGTGAACTATCCCTTTTATAAACATATTGAATATCATCCTGATGAAAATCTGAAACTGCAAATAGGTTTCTTTGAAGGTTAGGTTTAGGGTGGGGGATATAAAATACCATTAGCTCAGTATAATAACAAAATAAAAGTCAAAGGAAAGTCTCCACCATGAAAGAAGAAGAAAAAAAACAACAACAAAAAAAACAAGCATGAGTGTGTGTTCTTTGAGTCTAGGGGTATTATGTTGGCCAGACCAGGGTCAATGTGTGTATGAATGCCTGTTAGAATCAGAATCAGAATGAGCTTTATTGCCAAGTATGCTTACACATACAAGGAATTTGTCTTGGTGACAGGAGCTTCCAGTACACAACAATACAAAAACAGCAACAAGACTTTTAAAAAATAATTAAAATTGAATAAAAAATAGATAAATATTGAAAAGAAATAAGTATATATAGAATACACAATAGACAATACACACACACACACACACACACACACACACATACACATATACATACATACATACACACACATATATGAACCAAACCAGACAGTTATTGAAGTGCAGAGGACAGACTCAATGACCGCTGAGTAGAACTGTATCAGCAGCGCCTGTGGCAGGTTGAACTTCCTCAACTGGCGAAGGAAGTACAACCTCTGCTGGGCCTTTTTCGCAAAGGAGTCAATGTGGGTCTCCCACTTCAGGTCCTGTGAGATGGTAGTGCCCAGGAACCTGAATGACTCCACTGCTGCCATAGTGCTGTTTAGAATGGTGAGGGGGGACAGTGTTGGTGTGTTCCTCCTAAAGTCCACTATCATCTCCACTGTTTTGAGCATGTTCAGCTCCAGGTTGTTTTGACTGCACCAGACAGCCAGCTGTTTAATCTCCCTTCTGTATGCAGACACATCATCATCTCGGATGAGGCCGATGACAGTGGTGTCATCTGCAAACTTCAGGAGCTTGACAGAGGGGTCCTTGGCGATGCAGTCGTTGGTGTAGAGGGAGAAGTGTAGTGGGGAGAGCACACATCCCTGGGGGGCACCAGTGCTGATTGTACAGGTGCTGGAAGTGAATTTCCCCTGTCTCACAAGCTGCTGCCTGTCTGTCAGAAAGCTGGTAATCCACTGACAGATAGACGTGGGAACAGAGAGTTGGTGTAATTTAGTCCGGAGAATAGCTGGGATGATGGTGTTGAAAGCCAAACTGAAGTCCACAAAAAGGATCATTGCATATGTCCCTGGTCTGTCCAGATGTTGCAGGATATGATGCAATCCCATGTTGACTGCATCATCCATAGACCTGTTTGCTCAATATGCAAATTGAAGGGGATCTAGAAAGAGTCCAGTGATGTCCTTCAGGTGGACCATCACCAGTCTCTCAAATGACTTCATGACCACAGACGTCAGGGCGACAGGTCTGTAGTCATTAAGTCCTGTGATTTTTGGTTTCTTTGGGATGGGGATGACAGTGGAAAGTTTGAAGCAGCATGGGACTTCACACTGCTCCAGTGATCTATTGAAGATCTGTGTGAAGATGGGGGCCAGCTGGTTAGCACAGGATCTAAGACATGCAGGTGAAACACCATCTGGGCCCTGTGCTTTCCTTATCCTTTGTTTTTGAAAGACGCGGCTCACATCATCTTCACAGATCTTAAGTGCAGGTTGAGTAGCAGGAGGGGGAGGAGGGGGGTTGCAGGAGGTGTTGGTGTTTGTGTGAAGTGAAGGTCAGAGTGGGTGTGGGGTGTGAGATTGGGCCTTTCAAATCTGCAGTAGAACACATTCAGGTCGTCAGCCAGTTGTTGGTTCCCCACAGGGTTGGGTGTAGGAGTCCTGTAATTCATAAGATGTTTCATGCAACTCCACACTGATGCAGGGTCGTTAGCTGAAAACTTGTTTTCCAGCTTCTCAAAGTACCTTATTTTAGCCACTCTGATTACCTTATTCAGTGTGTTCCTGGCCTAATTGTACAAGACTTTATCCCCAACTCTGTAAGCATCCTCTTTGGCCTGACGAAGCTGCCCGAGTTCCGCTGTAAACCATGCTTTGTCGTTGTTAAATGTTAAATAAGTCCTAGTAGGAATGCACATACCCTCACAGAAACTGATATATGATGTAACAGTATCTGTGATCTCGTCCAGGTCTGTGGCTGCAGCCTCAATAACACTCCAATCAGTGCAGTCAAAGCAGGCTTGTAGTTCCAGCTCTGCTTCGTTGGTCCATCTCTTTACAGTCCTTAATACAGGCTTAGCAGATTTTAATTTCTGTCTGTAGGTTGGAAGAAGATGAACCAGACAGTGATCAGAGAGTCCCAAAGCTGCTCTAGGGACAGAGCAATATGCATGCTTTTTTGATGTGTAGCAGTGATCCAGTATATTTCTGTCTCTGGTGGGGCATGTAATGTGTTGTTTGTATTTGGGCAGTTCACATGTGAGGTTTTCTTTGTTAAAATCCCCAAGAATAATAATAACTGAGTCCGGGTATTGTTGTTCTGTGTCTGTGATTTGATCAGCCAGCTGTTGCAGCACCGCATTCAAACACGCGTTTGGCGCGATACACACACTCACCAGAATAAACGAGGAAAACTCCTGCGGCGAGTAGAAAGGCTTACAATTAATAAAGAGCACTTCCATATTAGGACAGCACATCTTCTTTAACGTTGTTACATCTGTACACCAACTTTCATTGATGTAAAAGCATGTTCCACCGCCTCTCGTTTTCCCCGTTAACTCCACGAGGCGATCCATTCTGAACAGCTGAAAGCCCGGCAGATGTAATGCACTGTCCGGAATGGCTTCACTCAGCCAGGTTTCTGTGAAGCACAAGGCAGCAGAGGTTGAAAAGTCCTTGTTTGTGCGGGTGAGGAGATGTAGTTTGTCCGTTTTGTTAGGGAGAGAGCGGAGATTCGCAAGATGAATGCTCGGCAGTGTTGTTCGAAAGCCCCGCCAACGGAGCTTGACCAGCACGCCTGCTCGTCTTCCTCGCCTGCGTCTCATAGAGCGTTTAATCAACATAGCCACGCCTCTGACTAAAATGTCAAACAAAACGTCAGAATATTCAAAATCCGTGAAAAGATTGACTGGTATATGCTGTCGAATGTTCAGCAGTTCGTCTCTGGTAAAACTGACTGGAAAAAGATTACTAAACACAGGACAAACAAACAAAAACAACAAAACAATAGAAGCGCTCCACACCGAGGCGGCCATCCGCGGCGCCATCATGATGTATATAGGCTGTATTGATTGGATAATAAGAAGCTGTCTTTCAAGTTTTGCACACCATCTGACACTGAACATCAGGTGGAGACAATTAAACACTTTAGAAACTAAATACTGTAAATTAATTATCAATTTATCCATGAGAGCATAAAGAAAGCCACTGGTAAAAGACCACTGTTCTTAGCTTTCATTTGGAAACTTCTGATGCCTGCAAATAATAGCTTTCAAATCAGACAAAACAATCTCTACTAGTCAACTAGTTACCTTCCCAGAGACAATACAAAAATGTCTGTTTATGCACGTATGCAATACAAAGCTCTGTTTTGGTGTCTCGCGAGGAATATAAAAAGTTGACCTTTGATCATTAAGGCCTGAGGGATTCTTTGCAGCATTTTCATCCACATCACTCTCTTATTAGCTTTCCTAAAAGAGGCATAGGGTGTATTACCTTTACCCTAATGTGGTATCTGTTGTTCTGAGTGGACAAATGGATTGAAAGCTTTCCAGACAGATGTTTCAACAATGTTGTTAAGCAATTTCATAAGGGATAATGTAGTCAGAAAAAGTCAGAAGGTCATTATCACAAAATAAACCCTGAGTCTGATCAAGACCACGGCGCGGATACAGATTAGCGGTCGTTATAGAAAAATATTGCTTATTTATTGTGCTTTTTTGTGACTGTCTTAAAGCAATAGTTAACTCAAAATATGAAAATTCTCTCATAATTTACTCACCCTCATGCCATCCCAGATATGTATGACATTCTTTCATCTACTGAACACAAACAAAGATTTTTAGAAGAATATCTCAGCTCTGTAGGTCTTGCAAGTGAATGGTGATGAACTTTGAAGGTAAATGCAGCATAAAAGTAATCCATACAACTTCAGTGGTTAAATCCATGATTCAGAACCAATATGACAGGTATCAGATATAATTCTCCACTTTCACTTTCACATTCTTCTTCTTTTGTGTTTTGATGATTCACATTCTTTGTGCATATCGCCACTGACTGGTCACGGCTGGTCAAAGGTGGAAATGTTTTGTAAAAAAAGACTTAAATATTGATCTAATTCTCACTCACACCTATCATTTCGCTTCTGAATCATGGATTTAACCACTGACGTCGTATAGATTAATTTAATGCTGCATTTATTTGCTTTTTGGAGCTTCAAAGTTCTGGCCACCAGCCATTTGCATTGTATGGCCCTACAGAACTGAGATATTCTTATCAAAATCTTCACTTGTGTTCTGCAGAAGAAAAAAGTCATACACATCTGGAATTGCCTGAGGGTGAGTAAATGACGAGATAATTTTCATTTTCATTTTCATTTTATTAAACAAACTCAATTCCTGCTTCTTTGTTTCCTTTTCGAAATTTCTGTTCTTTCCTTTTCGCTTTCTCTCACTCACTCACTCACTGACTCACTGACTCTGTCTGTTTGTCTGTCTTTCTTTCTTTCTTTCTTAAACTGTTAGCTCAATATTTATCACTAACTTTAAATTCCTGGTCATCTCCCTTCTTTATACCTGTCCTTTTTTATTCTTTTTTTTATTATTATTCTATAGATGGTCTAAGCAGGCCTTCCTTTGCCCTGCTCTTTCTCTCACTATCTCAGTTTGAGAGATCAGGGGCAGAGGCCAGCTGTCCTCCCTCAAGGTGCAGGCCTGCATGTTGTGTCTTCCTCACCCATTCGAAAAGTCTCGTCTTTCCTAATGTAAAAATAGATAACGATGCAAAGAGATGCACCAGCCGCTGTCTATCCACACACAGTCACATATATCCTTCAACTATCCAAATGACAGATTCTTCAAGCAAAAAACAGGGGAAATTAATTTACAGTCAGCAATGAAAAAAGCAGGGCATGTCCTTCATTAAAGATGCTGTCCATCACTGAGTTTTTAGGCAGACTATCAAAGTCCATAAGCAGGTCAAAAGACATGTGGGCCACCATTAAAAATAGTCAACTAAATACAGGGTGAGAACCAGGCTTGCAAAAATGTCCATCGCAAGTTGTCCAAAAGACCCAGTGTAGAAGAACAGTTACAATTTAATAATAATTTAATATAAGCAAAGTGCAAATAGCATTATATGTTACTTACACTAAATGTAAATAGCAACAAAAGTATCTTCTTTGCACTAAGTGCAAATAGTGTTAGATGCTATACTATTTGCACCCTTAATTTAATACTACATTCAGTATAAGGGCATCACTGCAGCTTGATAATTGTGTTTATTGAGTCCAACAGACACCCTACACCAATCCCTACCCCTAAACCTAACCTTCTTTTACTAAAATTAACCATGACTTTACAACAGTAACCATAGTATTACCATGGTATTTTGTAGTAAAACCAAAGTAACCACAAAATTAAACATGATTACTATATTAACTCTATTTAATATTACTGAAGTAACACCATGGTTAATTGCATTAAAACTATAGCTTCTGCACACAAAACATGGTAATTACAATATGTAGTACAACCATGTTTAATTTTACCCGGATCAAACCTTTCTCTCAACTTCCTGACCTTCACCGTGATCAAATCATTGCGAGGAAATCAACCTTTATATTCATTTTTATTTATTATTATAAGTACTATTAAAGGAAACATTTAGTTTGTCTTCAATTACTATGTTTCCATCAGACTACTGGAGTGCAAATAGCCGTGCTGTGTGGCAGGTGCTATTTACACCTTGTGCAAACAGTCATTTAATATAATTTAATAAACCAGCCAATCTGAAGAAACCACAAGAGTTTGGAACGGGAATACAACATCTAAAAATATCACTTGGGGAGGCAGCATGGTGTCAAGTGCATGACAAATAAATGAGCATGCACACTTACAGAGTAAAAGCAAATGAACAGATCTTCAAGCACATACACATGCAATAACATTCCTAACATTTCTATTAGATTGATTCTGAAGAATTGTTTAAAACTCTCATTAATAGGATAAATCACCCAATAATGAAAATACTGTAGAAGCCTAATTCATGCACCCTAATGCCGATCCAAAACAGTATGACTTTTTGTCAGTGGAACAAGACAAGAGGTGTTAGTCTCAGCCTCAGTCACGATTCACCATTCATTGCATCTTTTTTTTTCATGCAATGAAAGTCAATGGAAACTGGGAACATTCTGTCTAACATCTCCTTTTTGTGTTCCACGGAGGGGAAAAAAGTAACTCAGGCTTGGAATAACACAGGGGTGAGTAAATTATGACAGAATTTTCATTTTTAGGTGAACTATTTCTTTATGATTCAACTTTAAGCCCTCGCAGACCAGCAGTCCATTAAAAAAACGATCATTAAATCAGAGCAGGTTCAACCAACCACGCGGGACAGCAGGTATCACTCACCGTTCGTAGGAACTGTATCTCCTCATCTCCCCCCTCTCCCTCTGCCATCCTTCTCCGAGGGTTATTTGCAGCTCCTCAGGAGAAATCAGACAATCCTTTCCGTTTTGTCTTCTGTGTATATCAGTGTGTGTGCGTGTGTCTTTCTCTCTCTCTCTCTCTCTCAGTGTGTGTGTGTGCTAGAGGACAGCATGAGTCCTGTAGCTCTCACAGTGGAATGAGAGAGAGTGACAGAAGATTCAGTGCTGCTCCTGTCTCTCTCACGCTCTCTCTCTCCCTCTCTCACCTTCTGCCTCAGATCCTGAGGATGGTGCTGTACCTCCTTACACATTCACACCCCTCCCCTGCACAACCATATTTGCACAACTGGCCCACCCCCTTTCTCAAAAACTGATCCTCCTACAAGTCTAATGAACTATAAATGGAAAATGTGTATGTGAGCAACTGAGCATGTGTCTGGAGGTTCTAAGACATTAGAACACACACATACATATTCATAAATTACATTTGATTTCATACAAATCTGATTTGTTTAGTTTTTCAGGACCAGTGGTATCCCATGACAGTATTTGTAAAAACACACAGCAAACAGCTTAAACAGAGAGTCGTCCAAATCTGAGGAGAATGCAGCCGGATATGGGGTACACATGTGTGCTCAGCACTCGCTGTGACTCAAACAGAATACCATCAGCAAATTAACAAAAAAACACTCCAAAAATCTTATATTCCTAAAATGTAACGGCAAATTGCTGAAACTTCACTATTGCCTTTGGTATTTACCTTTCTCAGAGTCTGTGTAAAATATAAGAAATAAACAATCCTTGTAAAATTAATGGGACTGAAGACTGTAGATCACAGACAAAAAATGATAAAATTAAAGCAATAAGACACTCCAACAGGGCAGCAAGCACAGATTGTGACCTAAAACGTTAATTTATTCATTAGACAGACAGACAGACAGACAGACAGATATTTGGAAAAACTAAATCTATTTTCCCATGTCTTACATGCATGACACACACACACACACACAGAGAGAGAGAGAGAGAGAGAGAGAGAGAGAGAGAGAGAGAGAGAGAGAGAGAGAGAGAGAGAGAGAGACCCCCTGTTGGCTAGACAGTCAGACAGCTGCATAAGCAACACACCCCTAAATATTACTCTAGGAAAATACAGCCAAGGTGCTGCAACCAACCACACACACACTCAAATGCAGGCCACAAACAACATGACAACAAGCACCACTCCTCACCTTCACAACCTCCATCTAAGTGTCATCTCTGATCATGTCTCTCCCCTCTTCTAACTCCACCTGCAACTGCATCTGGGTATAGAGTCACAAAGATGCTGATGGATTTTAGGGGGATCTTCTTGGCAACCGTGAGCTGAATTTCATCGAGCATGCTCAGACACCACGTAATGAAAACTGGGTTCCTGAGTGCATTTGCTTGGTACTTTAAAATGACCACTAGATGGCAGCGTAAGTATGGCTTCTTGGCTGCAAAAGAAAAAAACAGAATTATTTACGGTGTACTGTTACTGTATATAATTAAACGTGAGAATAACGTATTAGGTGTAAAATTGAGAAACGTATAATCATCAAAAAATATTAAAAATAAATAAAGTTTTCGTTTATTTTAATACAACGCAGCGCGAGGGTATTTGTGACCTGAATTGACGTGGCCTTGTCTTGTTTCATTCTAAAAACGAAACATTTATTCAGCCTTAATAAAGCAACATTAGTCATTTTATCTCTAACTCCTTTGATGACAGCAAGGTGATAATATTTTGAGTTTGTTTTAGGTGATATGGCACCTGTCCCGTTAATGCATTTTTCACCTCAACTTCAACTGTCTTCATTTTCAGTTGGAAACGGACTCAGAGTTTCTAGAAACTCTGCCGAAAAGTCTTGTGAGAGTCTCCAAATTTTTTATTAGCCAGCAGTTTAAGTTAAGATCACATATGTAAGGTTTTGCGCAAAGACAAAACAGTCCTAAAATATTCGAGGGTACATATCGGTGTCAGGATTCAACAAACCACTATGAATATTTCCTTTGATGACCACAGTTTCCCGGCAAACTACAAAAGTTACAGTAGTTACAAATGCACAATGACACAATTCCAAGTTGCCACATTTCACAGTATTTATATATGTCTATAATAGTCTAAAATAGTCTACAATAGTGCCTTGGTCATTTTAAACACTACAAGGCAGACGATACAGGGTGCTGATGTGGCTTCATGTGTTACGCAATCACACTTGCAGAATTTGCAGTGCAAGGCTTACAGAAGATGACATGGTCAGAGGCGAGAATAAATATACCATGCTATCAAGGTATTTAAGTATTGTTTCACCTATTTCTGATAAATATACCTCCTTCCCTTATAAAAGTAACAATTTAAGTCTGTAGGACAGGACTGAACTATGGGCAGTGATTTGAAATAACAATGCTTCTTTGCTACATGAAAATTTTAGGCTAGTTTAAAACATTAACCATTTTGAGGAAGTAAACAAAGGTGGAGTAATGAGCAAAGAGCCATGTTGCAAGTTCATTTGGGCTGAAAACAGTCAAAACACACCATGCCATTAGTTTATAGTGTAGTGTAGAAACAGACCTTCAAAGCATTAATGCATTTGCAGCAGTGCACAAATGACCCAGCGATATCCGTGTACCCTTTGATACAGAACAGAAGAACCACATTTTTACAGAATTGATATTCAAGGTGTCATTCTGAAAGATGGCAGTTGATTCATTCACACCCATTCTTCAACCGACAGAAGCCCCCCTCTTCTGGTTTATATGAGAATCCCACCTCTGTGTGAAGACACACTCTCACACATGGGCGCAGGTTTCCACAGTGTTTGCATGCAGACACACACGAACACACAAGCACCAGTCTTTCCTATCAGCTCCCCTCTCCTCCATCTTTAACAAGGCATCCTTTTAGTCTCCCAGTCCAGCTGCACATTGAGGGATTCAGCCCTAGAGACACTATCTCACTGTTATAGAGAGATGGAGGGCAGGAATGAAGAAGATGCAAGAACAGTTTAAATTGATTGAAGGCTAACAAATGGAAGACAAGCAGCAGGTGAGCCCATAGAGACACGCAACAACTACTCATGTACTCGGGGAAATTATCAAAAACACACCCGAAGGCTGGCTCATTAACCTTTGCCCTTAAGGCAAAGAACTGGCATGGACTACACCAAAGCTGAAAATATTTTAGCATATATGCTTGTGAGAGAAAAACTCTTCCTGCAACTCAACTGGTAGAGCATGGCACTAGCAATGCCAAGGGAACACATGATGTACTGATTAAATGTATACCTATAGTAAAAGCGCCTACCAAATGTGTTAATGTACTGTAATTTACTCAGTTCTTCTTTGTTCTCACTCCCCAACAGTTTTCAAATGGCCTTTCAATGATTTTAATTTGCATCACTCACTCTCACACTGTTTCCAAAGAGCTCTATCTCAGCCGTTCCCTCCCTCTCTTCTTTCTCTCTCACTTTTCCCCTCCCTCTGTCACACAGATGACAGTTCCCCTATCTCTCAGAGCCAGTGCCTGTATTTCAAATAGGGTCTTGTTTGTATTGAATGCAGAAAGCTGTTTGTTGTGATTATGCCCACTTTGACAACCTGTTTTTAACCTACAGTTTTACTTTTTTCATATTTTAACGTGCTATTGTTGAGTTGTTGGCACTTTTTTCTATTGTCTATAATTTTTTTATTGTTATGGTTAACTCTTGCTCTGTGGTTCGTGTTCTCTGGTAATTTTCAGACAGAGAGAGTGAGAGAGGGAGTGAGAGAGAGAGAGAGAGAGAGAGAGAGAGAGAGAGAGAGAGAGAGAGAGAGAGAGAGAGAGAGCGAGCCACAGCTCTTCAGATTTTAAGTTTTGACAGCTGTGGGTGAACGCCACTGCTCATCCCAGCCTGTAAGAGGTTACTTAGATCCTCCGGGCGTAAGGTGTGGAGGAGAGAGACTACAAGGTGCCCAATGGGACAAGTAGGGATTTAATTTCCCCTGTGGAACAAAAGGGACAAAATAGGACACCGGAGGAAAGGACTTGGCACCATGATACGCAAAGACTCAAAAAGGTACAGCTTCTCTTAGAATTTGCTTCCATTCTGACTATGCTTTAACAGATGTCCACACATTGGAGTCACTTTAGAAGTGATTTAAATTTCTCATAAACACAAAAGTCTGCTTTAGCTCTTCGTGTCACAGAGTTTAGTGTGCACTTGAGGTTTGATAAGCCTGCTGGTGCCTCATTTTGCAGCACACTGCAAAGTGATCACTGTGGTTATCTGACAAAGCTGTGGTTTCTCCTCATGTTCTTTAGAACTTTGTGTTTAGGTTTCAGTTCTCTGCGAGAATGATACGCTTGTCACTAACAAAGCGTTTCAAACTGCACATTCATCATTCAGATGGTCCCGTTAGGGCTCAAATAATGTTTGCATTTGCAAGATTGTATACAAAGATTTATACGTGTTCTGAGGTACTTGTCTCTAATCTTAAAGAGGGGATTTCACATTAGAGAGATGAAATACTTTTGACCTATATTCTTCTGTGACCTGTTGTGGATAGAGGTATGTTCACTCTTTGTTTACAGTACATAAGAGGCATTAGTAGGAACATACTGGTTTGTGTTGTGAAGAAACACTGCAAACTTTTTTAAGCCATAAAATAAGTGAATTAACTACTGCTACTGTAAATGAAATCAGATTTAAAAGAAGGTTAAACTCTGTGTCAACTTGAGTGGCAATTGATACAGGCTCTGCCTCTGAAATTTTCGGCACTTACTAATGACTTAAATGATGTACAGCAATGTGAGAATTGAACATTTATATTTTATAAGGAGGAGCTTTTGGGGCCCTCCGCATGTTATATCTGAGGTCTTATCTGATTGCTTGGAAATGACTGACATAGCAGTGGCTAAAGAAGATGCTATCAGCATCAGTCTCATAACAGAAAGCTTTTGCAAGCATACCAAATTCACATGTAATATTCATGTATTACCATAATCACAATTTACTTACACAAATCGTACCACAGTAATACAATAAATACAGAACATTAGAAAAATACAATGTTAACACGATACACAATTTACACAATATACCTGTGTGAAAAGCTCTATGTTCATGGGCAATGGAGGACTCAGGAGACAGCGAACAGTTAAGGTCAGTCTCTTTATTTCTATACAATGTCACGGCTTACAGCCAACTTAACAAAAAGGATCTTTGTATTGCTTCAGGGTTCTCTTGCTCATCCCTGGTGCTCTCTCCCCACTCTGATTCTCTGGCATACCTTTTCAGGTCTCCCTCCTCCATCACTATAATCAGAGACAGGTGTTAGAGTAATCAAAACCCAGGTGACGATCCTTACTGCTCTCCCTCTCCCGCAGACCGACACATGACCATGCCCCCCATGCCACATACCTCCACCGCCGACTCAGGCCGGGGCAAAATCCGGCCTTACCCACCAAACCCCTAACCACCCCCCACCCCACCATTTCTGTCGGCCACAACCATCTGTGCCCCCGTTCTGTGGACCACCTAAATTTTAAAGGGATGAAGAACCAGATACCAGCGTGTGATCCGTGCGTTAGTATCCTTCATGCGGTGGATCCACTGCAGAGGAGCGTGATCGGAACAGAGGGTGAAGGCCCGCCCCAGCAGGTAGTAGCAGAGGGTAAGAACAGCCCACTTAATCGCAAGACACTCCTTCTCGATGGTACTATACTCTGTCTCCCTGAAGGAGAGCTTGCGACTAATAAATAGCACTGGCCATACCTCCCCTCCCACCTCCTCCTCCAGCCCCCTGTCAGATGCATCAGTCTGCAGAATATAGGGGAGAGACAAGTCAGGTGCATGTAAAAGCGGCCCCCCACAAAGTGTGGACTTTACCTTAAGGAAAGCCTGTTGGCATGACTGGATTGGATCGGGAGCCCCCTTTTTAGTAAGGTCAGTCAGCGGGCTGGTGACATCAGAATAGCTAGGTACAAACCTCCGGTAGTAGCCAGCCAACCCCAAAAACTGCCTTACCTCCTTTTTGGTCTTGGGCACCGGGCAGGCTGCGATCATTGTGGTTTTGTTAACCTATGGATACACCTGCCCGTGACCCAATTGGAACCCCAGATACCTAACTTCCACCCGCCAATTGCACACTTCTTTGGGTTGGCCATGAGTCCCGCCTGCCGCAGTGCTCTCAGGACAGCCCTCAGATGTTGCATATGCCACTGCCAGTCATTACTATAAATAATAATATCATCCAGATATGCGGCGGCATATGCCGTGTGCGGTCTGAGGATCTTGTCCATAAGGCACTGAAATGTAGCCGAGGCTCCGAACAAACGAACGGATGCGTCACAAATTGGTGTAATCCGAACAGTGTGGAAAAAGCAATTTTTTTCTCAGGATATTGGAGTTAAAGGGATCTGCCAATAACCCTTTGTTAAGTCCAGCGTTGAGTAAAATTAACTCGTCAATTCGCGGCACTGGATAAGTGTCAAATTTGGACACCGTGTTCACTTTCCAGTAGTCAACACAGAACCGGACTGAGCCGTCACTCTTCTGTACCAGAACTACCGGGCTGTCCCAATCGCTGTGTGACTCTTTATTAGGCCCATTTGAAGCATTGCCTCTAATTCTTCCTGAACAATCTTTTTCTTGTGTTCAGGAAGATGTTAGGGGTGGCCACGATCCACCACCCCCAGGGTGGTCTCAATATGGTGCTCTATGAGGTTTGTGCGACCGGGAAGGGGTGAAAACACTTCCGCAAATTCCGCTTGCAAGAATACAATACAAAGATCCTTTTTGTTAAGTTGGCTATAAGCCGTGACATTGTATAGAAATAAAGAGACTGACTGTAACAAGTTCTTAGTTTGGGGCAATGGAGGAGTCAGGAGTCAACGGAGCAGGTTCAAGGTCAGACTTTTAATTTTCAGCTTCACACAGTCGACATTTACCATCGGAACACAATAAGTTATTGACAACGGAAAGCACTCATGGATGTTCATGCTTGTAGGTCACTCTCTCTCTCTCTCTGATGCATCGACGTGCCTTCCTCCGCTATCACTATAATGAGAAACAGGTGTTAGAAATAATTATGAGCCAGGTGACGAGCCTTACCACTCTCCCTCTCCCGCAGACCGACAAATGACCATGCCCCCATGCCACATGCCCCCACCGCTGACTCAGGCCGGGGCAACATCCAGCCTGCCTACTCCCCCCCATTCCTGGAGAGAAAGTCAGCCACAACCATCTGTGCCCCCAGTCTGTGGATTAGTATGCTTCATGCGGAGCCACTGCAGAGGAGTGTGATCAGAACAGAGGGCGAAGGCCCACCCCAGTAGTAGCAGAGGGTCAGAATAGCCCACTTAATCGCAAGACACTCCTTCTCGATGGTACTATATTTTGTCTCCCTGAAGGAGAGCTTGCAACTAATAAACAGCACTGGCCGTTCCTCCCTCCCCCCCACCTCCTGTGAGAGCACCATGCCCAGACCCCTGTCAGATGCATCAGTCTGCAAAATAAAGAGGAGAGGGAAGTCAGGTGCATGTAAAAGCGGCCCCCCACACAGTGCAGATTTTACCTTAAGGAAGGCCTGTTGGCACGACTCTGTCCACTGGACCGGATCGGGAGCCCCCTTTTTAGGAAGGTCAGTCAGCGGGCTGGTGACATCAGAATAACTAGGCACAAACCTTCGGTAGTAGCCAGCCAGCCCCAAAAACTGCCTTACCCCCTTTTTGGTCTTGGGCGTCGGAGAGGTTGCGATCGCTGCGGTTTTGTCAACCTGTGGATGCACCTGGCTGTGACCCAAGTGGAACCCCAGATACCTAACTTCTACCCGCCCAATTGCACACTTCTTCGGGTTGGCCGTGAGTCCCGCCCGTCTCAGCGTTCTCAGGACAGCCCTCAGATGTTGCATATGCCGCTGCCAATCATTACTGTAAATGATGATGTCATCCAGATATGCGGCCGCATATGCCGTGTGCGGTCTGAGGATCTTGTCCATAAGGCGCTGAAACATGGCCGGGGCTCCGAACAAACCGAACAGAAGAGTCACAAATTGGTGTAATCCGAACTGTGTGGAAAAAGCCATCTTTTCTCAGGACATTGGAGTTAAAGGGATCTGCCAATAACTCTTTGTTAAGTCCAGCGTCGAGTCAAATTGAGCCGCGCCCAACCGCAAGGGACCGGAGTGAATGAATTTGGTTTGTGAGATAGGCCCGAGCTCCGCCGTCTCCGGAACTACCGTCTCCAAGGCCACAGGCACCGCCTCCCTCCATAGTGGTAGATTTGACCTGCCCCTCCCCTATCTATTCACCTAACCTCATAATCGAGATCTCAGACTCGTTGTGTGACCTCAAAGGGTCCTTGCCACTTGGTGAGTAATTTGGAGCTTGAAGTGGGCAGCAATACAAGCATTTTATCTCCCTGTGTGAATTCCCTTGGTCGAGTGCCCCTGTCATACAGTCGGCGTTGATGTTCTTGCGCTTGGAGCAAATTCTTCTGTGTTACCTGCCCTAAAGTGTGGAGTTTTGCCCTAAGGTCAAGAACGTATTGAATTTGGTTTTTGCTATTCAAAGGTCCTTCCTCCCAAGCTTCCCATATGACGTCGAGCACGCTGCGTGGCCGGCGCCCATACAGTAGCTCAAATGGGGAAAACCCTGTGGAGGATCGCGGGACCTCTCGTACTTCAAACAACAGGGGTTCAAGCCACTTATCCCAATTTTTAGCGTCTTTGTGTACGAACTTACGAATCATGTTTTTCAAGGTCTTATTAAATCGTTTGACCAACCCATCGATTTGTGGGTGACAAACACTGGAGCGAATCGATTTAATGCCTAAAAATTTTTACAGTTCGTGTAGTGTACATGACATGAATGTTGTGCCTTGGTCAGTGAGGATTTCCTTTGGAATCCCCACTCGGGAGGTAATTTTGAAGAGTGCCTCCGCAACACTGCATGCTGAGATGCACTGCTTCCGGATATCACGTTGCATAGTCCACCAGAACGAATACAAAGCGATGCCCACGTGCAGTCTGCTCTAATGGTCCGATGAGGTCCATGCCAATTCTCTCGAAGGGGACCTCAATCAATGGCAGAGGGTGCAATGGCGCTTTTGGGGTGGCCGGCGGATTCACTAACTGGCATTCACGGCCTGCCGCACACCATTTGCATACGTCGCCGTGAATGCCTGGCCAAAAGAAGCAGGCCATTATGCGGTTCAAAGTCTTCTTGTGAGCTAAGTGGCCAGCCATTGGGTTATAATGAGCCACCTGGAAGAATGTTTCCCGGCGGCTCTTTGGTACTAATAGCTGCGTTGTATTCTCTTTGGTCTGAGTGTCCTGCATCACTCGATGCTCTTTAATAATAGAAAAGTACAGGTATGTGAGAGCAACATTAGGCTGGAGCTGTTGACCATCAATTACTTTCACTTGGTCAAAGGCGTGCATGAGGGACTCGTCACGCGACTGCTCCAGAGGGAAATCCCCCTCAGGGAAGCCCCTGAGTACAGGAATCCCCACGTCTGCATCTTCATGACGCGGAGCAGACGTCGACGGCCATGGCACCACCTCTCCCGCCATAGCATCGCACGTCACACACAGCGACACTATTTTGCAGGACCCATCCACACACATTACCCTCAATACATTTTTCAAATCAGGCCAATTTGTTCCCAGAATTAGTGGATGGGTGAGGCGGGTATTAACCGCGGCCTCGACTCTATGCCTTTTTCCCCTGAATCGTATCTCAATGGTAACCACTGGATACTTGTGAATGTCACCATGCACACACCTCACCCTCACCCATTTATTCCTATCCAATGCCCCGCCTTGCACCAAGCGTTGGTGGACAGAACAACCCGAATCCACCAAAGCTTGATATGTATCCCCTTTTACTCTTACCGGTATCCGATACGCCCCTGCCCGATTGGGGGCGGCCTGTGGAGCATCGGGGATCTGGACCAGTGTCCCCACCTCCATCACCGGACAACAATCCTGACTATGTCCGGCTTCCCCACAGCTCCAGCAGACCGGCCCAGGCCTTCCTTCCGCACTCGTGGGGACAGTCTTGCCAACCTAGGGGGGATAGCGGAGGGAGACAGGGGGAGTAGGAGGGACAGACAGGGGCAGGGGTCCCTTGGAGCAGGGATGGGGTTTGGGCGGGGCTCCTCCCCATTTCCGGGGCAACAGAACTGGGTGGGACTGGGAGGGATGGGGAAGGAACATGAGACACAGGGGTTGGAGAGAGAACAGAGAGAGAAGAGGGAAAAGAAAAAAAATTGGATCGCTGACTCCTGGAAATGCTGCCATGTAGTCCTCTGCCAGCTGGACGACCTCCTCCAGCGATGCCGGGTGGTGGCACTGAACCCACTCAGACATACCTCATGGAAGCTGGACGACGAACTGCTCTTTTTAAGGAGGCTGGCGGCAGGAAGTTGTTGTGCCACCAGCTGCGCCTCTCCGGAGAGTAAGGGCCATAGACGGGCCACCCACTAGTCGGGAGGCCACTTCCAGACCACCGCCATCTTTTCAAAGAGGTCTAGGAAGGCCTCTGGGTTGTTATCCGGCCCCATCTTCATTAGGGCTGCGGGTGGGGTGGGTTCCGGGGAGGTTGCAGCGCCAGCCCCCTCTCTGGCGATCAGGATCCGGAGCACCTGCTGGTCCTCCACTTGTGCCTGAAGCAGGACTTGGAAATGCTGTTCCTGCTCCAGGCATACGTCCATGAGGGCCTGGTGTTGAGTCTGCTGGATGCTGGAAAGGGTTTTGAAGACTTGCGCTGAGGACTCCATAATGGCATACTCCTCCAAAGCTGTGTTTTCAGCACCACTGTTGAAAGCTCTATGTTCGTGGGCAATGGAGGAGTCAGGAGACAGGTTAGATTAGATAGTAAAAGCTCTTTAAGGTAACGTTGCAGGTGACCACCTTTTACAATGTAGACAGAGTACACATTAAGCATCAAATTTTCAAGTTTAACTAGCAAGGGAAGTTTGCCTTGCCTTGCCAAGTTTAATTGGTAATGTATTATCACATTTGAATAATTTCTGAAATTTACAGGTACAAATGTGAATGGCAATAATACTGGAGTGGACACACATAAACAGTTCGTGAGAGTGAGAGATGGAGAGGTTGCAGAGAGACCGGAGAGAGAGATAGAGAAAGGGTGGGCTACAAACAAGGCCTTCAAAGGGCTCTGGCATCAATTAATCAATTAACGAGAGAAAGGGAGGAATTTGCATGTTCCCTGACTGTGTGTGTGTTTGTTAGAGAAGAGAGAGAGACAGAAGAAGAGGAGGCAGGAGAGAGAGAGGGTAATCTAGCTAGAGATGAAGCCAGGAACTCGACGTAAAACACTGGCTGCTTTACACTGGGTGGGGGGGGGGGGGGGGCAATTTCCAAAGAGAAAAGAAGAAGTTGTTTTCCTGAATGACATGAATAGAGCAAAGGGTGCAAGAGGAGAGGAAGAGAAAGTGAGAGAGTAGGTGCTAAGCATGCTCAACACTCATATACTATATAGTTGCAAATGTATCATTGGATTATGATATTCAATCCCTGGATGGCCATCTCAAGTGTGGACAAAAAAAAATAAATAAAAAAAAATTAAATTAAAAATTAAAAATTAAACTGTTTCTCAAAGAATCTTTCTCAAAAAGCAGTAATTGTAAGTAAGTTATTGGCCTGAATTAACCTGACTACAGGTACAACATAAGGTTACACCAGTCAAAGTTTCGTTTTATTTATTATTTATTTATTTATTTTAATGTATTTTATTAGATAAGAAAGTGAAGAGGGAGGCAGAAAACGACTGTGGAGAACAGGGGTAATTGGATCGGGAATGGTAATTTTTAAGGGTCAGTAGCCAGTTGCAAGAAACCCCTCAAACTGCACTGAAATTTTTTTTGAAACTGAATCATAGATACATAGATTGCAAAAATAAAACTACTTTTAAGAGTATACATCAAGAAGAAATAGCTAACTCAAGTAACCACTGTAAAATGTTTTGTCAGATAACCTAAAAATATGCTTCATGTGGTAACATCTACATTAACCTAGGGTTTTCTTAACTTAAAGGGATAGTTCACCCACAAATGAAAATTCTCATATAATTTACTCACCCTCATGCCATCCAAGATGTGTATGACTTTCTTCTGCTGAATACAAATGAAGATTTTTAGAAGTATATCTCAGCTCTGTTGGTCCATTCAATGCAAGTGAATGGTGTCCAGAATTCTGAAGGTCCAAAAAGCACATGAAGGCAACATTAAAGTAATCCATAAGACTCCTGTGGTTTAATCCATGCCTTCTGAAGCTAAATGAAACAGGTAAATATTTAAGTCTATAAATATCCACCTTCAAGCAGCCCTCCAAAGCATTCTTCTCTCCTAAGAGTTCTTCTTATTTTGTTTTTGGCAATTTGCACTCTTCATGCACGGCAGGAAAGATAATTTATAGTAAAAAAGGACTTAAATATTGGTCTGTTTCTCACCCACACCTATAAATCGCTTCTGAAGATATGAATTTAACCATTGGAGTCACTTTAATGCTGCCTTAATATGCTTTTTGGACCTTGAAAGTTCTGGTCACCATTCACTTGCATTGAATGGACCAACAGAGCTGAAATATTTTTCTAAAAATCATTGTTTGTTTTCAGCAGAAGAAAGTCATACACATCTGGGATGGCATGAGGGAAAGTAAATGATGAGAGAATTTTCATTTTTGGATGAACTATCACTTTAAGGGCCCATAATTTTGCATAATTCTAACACAGTAGTTTTCAGTTACCAGTGCCATTGTAGAAATTCACTATGCACAGTAAACCATGATTAAATTAATCCATGAATGAAAGTGTCCAATAAAAGGGCTGCTAACATGGCTGCCCCCACAAGAGGACCCTGCTCCATGTAGAATAAAAAAACTAATATAAAGTTACTGATATAACTGAACTCTTCATCTCACATGAGTGGTCATGGGCCCAGATCAGGTAGCCTTACAGATACAATTCTGCTGTTCCACTTTTTAGGGTGTAGTTCCTATGAACATTTATTTACACACAGACAGCATTTACATTTGCATAGGCTTGTTTACAAATTCATTTACATTAACCAAGTGTATTTTCCCTCATTTGTATAATGTCTGTAGCTGTGTGTTTGTGTATGTGTGGGTTTTTCAGGCATGGGAGATCAGAAGAGTGTGTATTGTATATTGTCATCAGCTGTAGAGCAGGCTGATGCAAATAAGGCTCAGAGAGAGAGAGAGAGAGAGACGTGAAAATATGATGGAGAATTTGCATATTGAAAACATGTATAATATTCCGACAGAAAGAGAGTGAAATGCAGGGAGAGAAAGGCAGAGACAAGGAAATAGAAATACAACGTGACTTTTATGAACTCTACTAACGTATAAAAAGGAAGATGCATGGGTCAAATGTAAGGGTAAGTCTCTGCAGTGTCTTTTATCAATACAAATTCCATCCTGGTCTACAAACTTCAACTGATGTGAATTTATGCACTTGGGTTGAGTGTGTGTATATGTGTAGCCCTTATCTCTGTGGTTGGACTTGCTGTTTTACTGTATGTTTAATGAGGTGAGAAGGTAAACTTCAGTGTGTGTATATGCAGAGAGAGAATTGAAAAAGAACGTGCTGAACTGGACACTGAGCTGGGAGGAACGGAGAGAGTGCTTGGGAGGGGTTTGGTCATTCTAAGAACTCCGCTACTTCTCTGCAGTCATGGCTAGCTTCCTGTTCGTGTCAGTTCAGTCACACACCACAGTGATTCTTGCTGATGCTGTCACAGAAGCTCCAAGTCAGAAACATATAGTCTTTGTTATATGTACAGTGGCCCCAGAATATATTTGGACACTTAAAATCTATGAATGTCTTTGCAATAGGCAAGGCAAGTTTATTGGGATAGCACAGTTCATACACGATCGCTTAAAAATTGTTTAAAAATAAGCACACATAAATGTCCATTTAAAAATCTTTTATATAAAAATGAATAAGGAAAGAACATGAAATAAAAATGAATTAGAATAAATGTATTTTTCTAATAATAAACAAACAAACAAATAAATAAAAAAACAAAATATAAGCAAGTGGCATTAATTTAATCAATTATTAATAACAAAGTAATAATAACAATAATTAATATCGTTAATGTTAATTCATTTTAATGCTATTATTGTTAAAATTGTATTATGATTAATAAAAAAAAACGCTTTTCAAGCTAATGATTTCACAAAAATAATTTTAAAATTATAATAGGATAGACAAGTTATTCAAAATTCAGACAAAGAATTTGGATGCTTTTTGGTTGTCCAATGTTAGTGGAACATGTCCATATTGTTACTACAACTGTGGACATTGGTGTGAACTCGAGGGGACTGAATTCATAAATCCACAAAAATTACCTTAGGACCAGTTTGTTAAAAGTTATTGCAAAAAATAGCTGAGAAAAGTGAAGTGAGCCCTGAAAAATACAAGCTGATTTTCATTAAAATTATACAGCAGCTATAAAATGTTGTTGTTTTCTGTTTGTATATGAGAAAAAGGGCCAGAGAGAGAGCAAAACAGAGAGAGAAAGAGAGAGAGAGAGAGAGAGAGAGAGAGAGAGAGAGATAGAGAGAGAAAGAGATGCTTATCTGCGTTTTCTTACTGTCTCTCTTCCTGTGACATTGACGATAGTGAATAGTGACATCCACTGCATGTGTACTTTAAGGATGTTTCTGCTATGGCTACAGTGGCAGGCCATGGCACATGAACAGATACAACAAGCACTGTGCACAGTGCAGGGTGGCAGATATTAACACATAATACACACAACCTTACATATAAACATAAACATAACTGAACTACAGGTAGGGCTTGCAGAGCATGAACAGACACAAGCAGGTAGTACAGTACATACACAGACCTGGCCTTAACTGCAGAATACTTAAAGGGAAACTCATTGTCTCAGGTATAGACAAGGCCATAACCATGTCTTCAACATTTGGGGGGACCAAACCATTTTTGGGGGGTGTGGGAGGTCACGGGTGTTGATGTCACTAATATAATGGTCCTCTTTGGTCCTTTATATAGTAAAGGTGCTGAATGCAATAATTTTCTGAATAAAGGCTTGAAATGCGTTAATGGCCCAACTTTTTATAAGTTTTGGTTTTAAAAGTAAATACATGTATTGCTAGCAATTTGCCTGTTTCAGTCATCTTTTCTTTCTTTTTTGTGCTTTCTCAAAGAAAAGACAAATATAATTAGAATTTTTTTCATCATTGATGTATCTATAAAATTACATGACTGTGTCAGCTGGCTAGCAAAAAGAAAATACCCAAAATTATTTGCTGCCCTCAGGTTGTCCCCCATTATTTTTTCCTCCCAGTACACAATATTTTCTGCAACGCTGCACTCTTCCATACAAAAACACTTCATATTGACCACTGCTGTCAAGGTACAAAGAGAAACAAAAAATCATTATAAAAATACCATAAAAGTAGTCCATACAACACTAAGCTTTTCTATGGAACCAGAAAGCTTGGAATATAATGCACAAGTCATATGAACTACTGTTATGATGTCTTTATACTGAACCTTTAATAGTGCTTTATAGCATTTGTCCTTTTTGAAGCTTGACAGCTCCTGCTCACTATATACTGTTATTCTGTGGAATAGAGCTGCTTAAAATATCTATTTTTATGTTCCAAGAAAAACCCCAGCATATTGGTTTTAAACAACATAAGGGTAAGTAAATGAGTAAAATCCATTTTTAGGTGAACTACTCTTTTAACTGGTGGCTCATTTTTGAGCACAAGCCTGACAAAGACATACTCAAAATAAAATGGTCTCTTTTAAAAGTAGACTCTTAGAAGATACTGTAAACAATTCAGATAAAAATTTTTTTTTGAAGAAAATGTGAGTGGACGTGTTGTATTTCAAGGGTGTTCTTGGTAGTTGTTAGGTCTAGGTGTTGCTTACTGGCCCAAGTCAAAAGAGCCTACCCCCATGTATTCTGGTCCCTAGGTATGTCTTGGATCCCTCATTCAATTTAATCTAACAGATTTTTATTTTTTTTATCGCTAAGTCTGAATACTTAGAAGAGTAACAGCTCACTCTCAACAAGTCACACATTTTGAGGTATTATTCATGTAGCACAAAATGATGTGGAACGAATTACGTGCCAAAGTTTAAAACTTTGCAAAACTAGCAAGCACCACTAATAACACAACACATAACACAGCTTTTCTCATCAACAAACATTCACCACCGTAACTGCTGCTCTTTGAAACACTGCATGAAATAACCACAGTCATATGGTCCACAACATCAACACGTTTTATTATATTAAATAAAAAATGAAAAATAAAAACAAGAGGCCAAAATGTAAAAGTATTGTCAAAGATCTATCGCATTTTGTGTAAGACCTGTGGTCTTTTGGGCGACTGACAATACATCTGTTGTGTAAACTGACTGTTGCCAGGGACCATTTTTTGTTTGTATGTGAGATCTTTGTTCTGATAATGATTCTGAGGCTATTGATTGTCTTAATAAATGCTTGTGTGTATACCACCAGGATGCCACATTTGCACATATTGGATGATTTGAATATAGCTACTGCACATTAGTGGGGCTATGTTTGGTATGTAGCACTGTGTTTCTAGGCCTCATCAAAGATTGTGTCGTATATTTTTTCATAAAAAATATTTAATGCCAAAAAAATTATTGCTAATGATTTTACAATAATAATAATAATAATAATAATAATAATAAATAGTTTTTTTTTTTCCTTCATTATTTTCTTTATCTTTTTATTTCATTCTGACTTTTGGTCAGGTTCAAAAGTTGGAGTGCTCATCAAGAGTTTAAAAGCATTGAAGACCTCAAAACTCAAAAGAATAAATTTTTCTCCATGTGTCTGCCTGACTACAGCAGTAGGAAGTCCCGTCAGGAGGAGGGAATTGTGATAAAGAACAGAAGACCGGTGCAGAGGAGGATGACATGCCCCAGCCTGCAGGAGATCAGTCGGGCTTTACAGAGTCCATCAGCTCACCCATCGTTCCGTGCTGCCAGCCTGGATGAGCTCATCCTCCGCTGCCTCCACTGCTTCGGTTAGCGTCCCGCTTACCTCTCTTGATCTGTCCAGCAGCCTTTCTGTCTGTTTGTCTGTCTCTCTTTTGAGCCCCCTTTTACATGCACATGAAAATTCGAATAAATAGCAGAATTTGGTCATATTCTATGCATGCGTCATGCAAATGTATTGCCAACCAGATTAAGCCTATATTTTGGTTTCTAGAAATCTGAATAAGAGAAGTGACATAGGCCTGTGTTAATCTGAATTTTGGGTCATGGTAAACGTGCACTCAGTAATTTTTTGAAGTATGTTGAAGTATGGCTTACACTGACACCTAGTGGCCTGGATGCTGCATCATTCATACACAGTAGTTTTCAGATACCAATGCCATTGTAGAAATTCACTATGCACAGTAAGCCAGGATTGATTTAATACATGATTGAAAGTGCCCAATAAAAAGGTAGTTACTGAAAATAAGTAAGTAGTATTCAGCTGGTCATGTGATGCTAACATGGCTGCCCCCATGAAGTGCCCCTGCTCCATGTAGAGTAAAAGAGTATTTATAAGTTTACTGATATGACTGAACTCTTCATCTCACATGAGTGGTCATGATTACTATTAATTTCTTTAGAAGTAAATCTTTTTAAATGAGAAAAAAAAAAAAAAAAATACTGAGTGCACTTTTAACACTTTATACAGTATGGAATAATCATTCTTCATTTGGAGTACTACAAGACATATGCAGTTGTGAAAAGTCCAGTGATAGAATATGCACTTACTTTTTTTCTTTTCTTTTTTACAAATATTTAAAGAAATTAAAGTAAATCAGTATTCAGATAGGTAAAAGACAGGTGAAGTAAATGGCCAGAGTAAGAATCTCCAGTATTTTCAGAGGAGAATAGCAGAAAAAGAACATGCATACAGGGGCGTAGATTCCAGGGGGGATGGAATCCAATATTTATACCATGATCAATGGCAACATGTAAATTCTTCATACTGTAACCCCCCAGTGTTCAAGCCAAATCAACGCCCTTGCATGCATGTCTTAGTTTATTTGAAATATGCTGATTACAAGTATACATGACTATACCAATAAATGTTAAGGATGTAAATAAGAGCAAACAATGATTTTTGGAAATGATGTGCAGGTAAATGTCTAATTTCTAGCCCCACACTGCATCACAGTGATTTTGCATTTGCTATTCCTGTTTCAAAAACAAAATATAACAGAATGTTGACTACTGGGTGGTAAAAGGAAGTACAGCTTACATCACTTGTCAGACATGAAGAAAGTCACTTTTCTTTCACCTGATCAGACATATCTCTCCTACATCCCTCTTTCCTGGGGTTCTCGGCCCTGTCTCTGGTCTCATGTGCCCGCTGCCCTTTCTCATTATATCCAGTGTCCATGTGCTAGGCAGATTGTGTAAGTCTGCGGAGTAATGTGAGGGAGAGAGGGAAGGAGAAACAGTGGGACAGAGAGAGGCAAATCTTTTGGTTTACTAGCATTCAGTGCCTGGGAATGTGTTTGTCCCTCTATGCTAATGAGACAAAGCCTGATTGTGTGCCTCAAATTTGCAGGCCTGCACAAGACAGAATGGCATACAAAAAAGCAAGGTATACCCTAACCTTTAGTGATTTGACAAAAACAAAACAAAAAACAAAACAACCCAACCTTAAAGCTGAAGTGTATAACTTTTCCAGTGTTAAAATATGTTCTCTTATCCCAGCTTAATTTGCAGAGATAACTATAAGTAAGCCATTCATAGGTTAATTTTCTTGAAAACTGTAAACACTGTGTCTCTGTGGTGCTGTGAATATTCCTCTGTTTTAAGCGTCCCGTCTTGTGAGACACAACAACCTTGACTCAACCAGTGGCTTGAGTTAGGGGCGGGACTATCTGTGTGTTTGATCAGTAGCAGACGGGGGCCATATTCAGAAAGCTGTTTTGAAAACAATGTTTATTTTTGCAATTCCATTTAGTGGCACATAAATTACACAATTACACAGTGTAAGACTTTGGCATATATCTCAGGCTGCACTGTTTATGCAATGGACATATCAATGTGCTGGAGTTTCCACAACAGAAGGAATATTCCTTATGGTCTGGGGACATGATTGACCCTTCACTAAGCTCCGCCCCCCTTAGTTACATTTGATCGCTCTGACAAGCTCTGCAGAACTCCCCATTGGAATGAATGGAGATTGCCCTGGACGGTGATTTTTTTTTTTTTTTTTTTGGCAAAATATTCTTATAAACGGAATGGATAATATTTTACGTGGGCTGGTATGAAGAGTGACAATGTCACTCTTTATCTTAAAATGCATATTTATCTTAAGTTTTTTGTAAAATAAATTATTGAATTGATTAAAAACTGTGGAGAATGTGAATCAGAATCAAGGCAAATGATTATTACAGTCACTTGAAAAGAGAAAAACTTCATTTAATAGCGATTACACATCTAATAACATTAGTGTAAGTGAACAGAGCTGTTTATAACGTTTTGTAAACTAATTTTGTTGCTGTGAACTGTTTATTTACTGTCACTTTTACTATGACTTGAATCAATACATAAATAAATTAACATCCAGTTATTAGCTTTAATTTAATTTTAAGCAAATGTAGGTGTCGTTGCAAATGTTATATGTTCATTTTGGAGTGAGGGCTGACACAGTTGAATCCATAACATGCCCTTCTCCAGATTTATTTAAAGATAATTTTTTTAAAAAGAAACAAAAACACTGTGTGTATCCCCTCTGGGTAACTTGTGTCACTATTATAAATGACCCAGCAACAACGTGATTTAAATTTTTTGGATTATTTTGATAAAATCCCGCTTAAAATTATTCAAACACACATTACTTCCATAGGCTCTCATTGGAAAATAACAAACGCATGTCAGTGTAATGGTGGCAGGGCAACAGTTGCTAAGACAGGATTGGTCAGAAGTGCTTTAAGGTGGGGCTTAGCGAAGGGTCAATTGCGTTAATGTTTTAATCAGATGAAACAATCTTAAACTTTAAAGGACATTACAAGAGGGACCTGAGCCATATCTAGGGTTGAGAATGTCATAGAGACTTGGAGATGGTCTCTTTTGTGCCAGAAAGCAACCACCTAGCAACCACCAAATAATGCCCTAGCAACCACTCTGAACACTCCTGGCAACCATCCGCAACACCCTATCATCATGGCGGTGTATTTTGCATAGTAAGCACCACTCATGTTCTTCTGAAAATGCAAAAATCTTATTATAAACACTTTGCTTTGCAGACTTAGATGGGAAGCTTACCAAAGGAAATCAGCTTGTTCATATGACCATGATGATGCATAACTGGGTGGTACCATCAAACATCTTCGCCCATAAGCTGCTTTCCTTATATCCTCCATCAAACCTCACTGCACTGATGTAAATGTGTCTCCCTTGAATTTATCTGTACCCTAATAGCAAAAGATTTATTTACTCAGCAGATCCCAGAGTAGTTGTGTCTTTCATCCATAGAACAGTCTTGGGACACAGTCAGTCACAGCACCACACAGCCTCACATGGCTCTTAATCCCACTGACAAAGAAACAAGAGCTGCCCTGTTGTGGTTTAGCCTATTTATTGGGGGTGTATTATTTAGTCTGAGATTTTGTTGTCTCACTTTTCTGTCATTCCTCCTTGACTTGTGATAACATATAAGGACTGTCCATCAGAGAAGAGGGCACAGAGGCGCCCACAAATCTGCCACTTCATCAGGTTGGTGTATCCACTACATTCATATGCATTTCATATTAATATATTTCATATTAAAGTGAAAATCTCCTCTCCTCTCCTTTTTAGGCATTGGATTAGACAGTTTCGGCTGATGTTTGAGGCAGACCCTCTATTAGAAGAAGCGATGGGAGATCTTTGGGCTCTGGTCAGAGTTGAGGGGAATGACTCGCACTATCAGCTTTTCAACACACCTTACATGTGAGTGTCTGATGAACAGTATTTGGTATACATAACATTATATGTAATCAGTAGTACTTGCTAAGGCTATTATTGTTGCTTATACTTAGAATGAGGGATTTAATCAAACCCCCAACCCTATGTAAACTTTACTCTGTTTATAAACTGAAGCCTATTTTTGGGGCCATTAAGATTTTTTACTTTGTGAGATTATTTTCATGACATTTATGCATATTTTACCCCCCAATTCTCATTAATGCAAAGCGAAAAACTAAAATCAAATGATTCAAAATGTCCAGTATTTATACATCATAGTAGCACTCCTTTGGTAATGCCTTTAATTTGAGCTGATTTTAATGTAAAAAAAAAAAAAAAAAATCTGTAAAATTAAAAAAAAATTGAATCATTATTGAAAACAATGGGAACAGTAAATGTTGGGGTGAGGTTGGAGTTAAATAGCACTAGGACATTTACCTGACAGGTTTTTATTTGAGGTAAAATAGCACCAGGACATTTACCTGACAGGTTTTTATTTGGGGTGAAATAGCACCAGGACATTTACCTGACAGGTTCCGTGAGAATCACCCTAATAGTGCTAGATAAATGAATGATACAGGGTGACTTGTTGTGGAGAGGTATGCTCTTACTTTTGTAGGCGATCAGACATTCATTTTAATTTCAAGTCTGTGGAAAATCTAACATTGAAGGAGAAACCCAGGCCTAGGGACCTAGCAATGCCTAGCACCCAAAACCTCATAACAACCACACAGCAACATGCCAAAAACCTCTCAGAACACCTCAGCAACCGCAGAACAACGGCTTAGCAACCATTCACAACATCCTTGTTGCTCATATTTACCCCCTCAAATTTTCTCAGATTAACATTTTTATTGGTTGATTCTCAAACATAACAGAACAAAGCAAAATATACATGCACAGGGTCAACCATTATCCTCCTTAACCCCCATTAATTCCCTATCCTCCTCCCAATCCCGAACTCACAACATTTCCGTGGTCTAAGCCTGAGTATACACATTGTAAAAGGTTCTTAGCTCTCTTGGAAAGGAGGAAGTGGGAGACGGCAGTTCCAACTCAAATGTGTTATTTATTTTGCGAAACTCAAAACTACGCTTTCCAGCGGTAAGCACTCAAATGCGCTTTTCAGTGGCAAACACTCAAACACAATGTTTATTTGAACAGCACTGTCTCGGGGTGTGTGAAGCTCTCTCTCCCTCACTGGCGTCTGGCTTGCTCTTAAATTCGTCTCCAACTCTCGCTGCATTGACAAACAGCTATTAGCTTACTGTTCTCATCTCCTGATCTTGCTCTCCATTCACAAACCGACGCTCAACCACGCCCCCACTACCACACACATATAAACATGAAGATTGAAAAAAAAAAAGAAAAAAAAGGGTTTCTCTTCACATGGCCCTCACTGAGAGCCTTCCAGAAAGTTCATGTATTTGTCCCATTTCTTACCATATGCATCTAATCTACCAAGCTGTTTATATGACATCTTTTCGAATGCCGCCACCTTGCCCAATTCGGTGAACCATTCTTGAAATGAGGGAGTGCCAACTGACTTCCATCCTCTAAGAATTATTTGTCTGCAAACCATTACACTAGTTTGGAGCCAGCTTTTTGTATATTTGTCACCTACTTTAATAACCGCCCCATCACCCAATATACATAGTCTGGGGCAGAATGAAATTTGAGTATCTAAAACCTCACAGATAAAATTCTGGACTCTTAACCAGAATTACTGAATCTTAGTGCAGAACCACAGAGAATGGGCTGTGTCTCCATCCTCCAACTGACATCGCCAACAGGTAGGTGTGTCTTTTAAACAAAGCCAAAACAATCAAGAGGGAATCCAATAGAAACAATGCAAAATTTTAAAATGAATAAGGCATACCCTTGCATCCCTAGACACAGTTTTAACATTTTTTTAAATCCTTTCCCACTCCCCATCGTCCAATACCAAGTACAAATCTCTTTCCCATAACCTCTTAAGAGCTGTTAGGGCCCCATAACCAAGACTCTGTATCAACAAGGAATAATACACTGAAGCTTCATGCCCTTTTCCAAAGGCTGTGAGCACCATACAAAGAGCTTCTGCAGCTTTGGGGGGTTATGTACTACCACCAAAAATAGTACAAAATAAATGGCTCAAAGGTACATACCTGAAAAATTGAGACCTAGAAATTCCAAATTGCTGTGTTATATTTTCAAATGATCTCAAAGCTTAGTTTTCATAAAGGTCACCAAGTGTAGCAACACCCCTCTCCATCCATTCTTTCCAGCAAAAGGGGGACTTGTTAATATAGAATTTGGGGTTTAGCCATATGCTTGAGGACACATTTATGTAAGTATAAAAATTGAACATACAGGACACCTTTGTCCATACTGAATGTAAGTCTGAAATAATGGGATGCATTTTTACTTCTCTAGGCAATTTATTAGAAAGACTTTGCAATGGTGAAATTGGGGCAAGGACCGCTTGGTCAGTGTTGTACCAGGGAGGGACTCTCTCAGGTGGAAGAGACCAATGGGTCAAGTGTCTAAGTTTAAAAGCATAATAATAAAACAAAAATTTGGGGAGGCCTAAACGTCCTTTGTCAGTTGGCCTATGCAACTTACTGAAATGTAAATTAGATTGTTTACCATTCCAGATAAAAAACTTAGATATTCTATCAAATTGTTTCAAATAAGAAAGAGGAACTTCTAGAGGGAGTGACTGCAGTAAATAATTGAATTTGGGGATACAATTCATTTTTATAACATTGACCTTCCCAGCCATAGACAAATGTAGTGAAGCCCACCTATCAACATCACATGAGAAATTTTTCATTAATGGGTCAAAATTAACTCTAACTAAATCTCTCAAATTTGCTGTAGATAAAATGTCTAAATACCTAATGCTTTGCTTGGGCCATTGAAAGGCTCCAAGTTGGAAAGCTGTGGCAGGGCAATATGCTGTCAGAGCAAGAGCTTCCTATTTAGACCAATTCACCCTGTATCCAGAAAATTTGGAGAAAGAATTAATAATTCTAAGGAGGCTAGGCATAGATCTTCTAGGGTCTGAGATAAATAATGATATGTCATCTGCGTAGAGTAAAAGTTTATGTACCACACCTGCTGCTACAATACCAGAAAAAACATTGTGGCAGTGGGGGCGTGGTCAAGCATCTCTACGGAGAGAGAAAGCGGTAAGGGCGCTTACACCTGAGCTAAATTATGTCTAACACCTGTCTCTAATTTCAGTGAGCACGGGGAGAGCGCCATAAATAGAGCCAGACCGCAAGTAAACGGGAGAGAGAGCCTGGGCACCAGAGACCCTATTGTGAAGTCAGGAAGTTTATCATAGCATAGCTGAGGGTTTTATTAAATCGTTCCACCAGGCCATCCGTTTGAGGATGGTATACACTGGTGCGAATCGATTTAATATTTAACAACTTGTACAGTTCGCGTAGTGTTCGTGACATAAATGTTGTGCTTTGATCGGTGAGGATTTCTTTCGGAATCCCCACCCGGGAGATTATATTGAAGAGTGCCTCTGCAACACTGCGTGCTGAGATGTTGCGAAGAGGCACTGCTTCCGGATATCGCGTTGCAAAGTCCACTAGGACCAATACAAAGCGATGTCCGCGTGCTGACCGTTCTAATGGCCCGACGAGGTCCATTCCAATTCTCTCAAAGGGGACCTCGATCAAAGGGAGAGGGCGCAATGGCGCTTTTGGGGTGGCCGGTGGGTTAACCAGTTGGCATTCGCGGCAAGCCGCACACCACCTGCAGACATCACCGCCAATGCCCGGCCAATAGAAACGGGCTATTAGACGGTTCAGTGTTTTCCTTTCTCCTAGGTGACCCGCCATGGGATTATAATGAGCTGCCTGGAATACCATTTCCCGACGGCTCCTTGGAATCAAAAGTTGGGTTGTATCCTCTTTGGTCCGAGTGTCCTGTGTCACTCGATACAACCGCTCATTTATAATTGCAAAATAGGGATATGAAAGGGCGATGTCCGGCTGGAGTTGTTGACCATCGATAACTCTCACTTGGTCAAAGGCGTATTTGAGGGTTTCGTCTCGCGACTGCTCCAAAGGGAAATCCCCCTCAGGGAATTCCCTGAGAAGGGGAGGGGCTGCAGCCTCTCCCCCTCTCTCGTCATTATGACGTGGAGCTGTCGAGGACGGCCCTGGCTCCGCCTCCCCTGCCAGAGCATCACACATTGCACATCTCCCTAACTTTATACAGGACCCATCCGTGCAAATTCCCTTTAATAAAGCTCTAAAGTCAGGCCAATCAGTCCCCAGAATCAGTGGATGGGTGAGGCGGGAACTAACTGCGGCCTCCAATCTATGCTTTTTCCCCCGGAATTTAATCGTCAGGGTCACCACTGGATACTTGTGAATATCCCTGTGTACACATTTCACCTTCACCGTTTTAGTTGTGACCAATGCCTCGGGTTGAACCAAGCGTTGGTGGATAGTGGTTTGATTACACCCGGTGTCCACCAACGCTTGGTGAGTACACCCCTTGACACTTACCGGTATCCGGTATACTCCGGCCCGGTCGGGGGCAGCCTGTGGGAGGTCAGAGACCCGCACCACCGTCCCCAGCTCCATCAGAGGGCACTGATCTCGGAAGTGGCCCGGGTCTCTGCACCTCCGGCAGGCCGGCCCAGGCGCTACGCCCGCACTTGCGTCGGCGGGTGCCCACCCTGAGGGGGAGAGTGGCGGGGCATTGGAACAGAGGAAGGTGTCGCCTCCCACACCCGGGGAACTGGTCTCCGTGGCTGAAGTCCTCCTCATCCGCGTGGGGCAGAAACGGGACCTGGAGAGAGAGCAGAACGAGAGGAGATAGGGGAGGGGAATGAGGCAGGGGGAAGAGAGAGAGAGAGGGAGGGCTCTTCCGCCCTCGGGATCGCCGCCATGTGGTCCTCCGCAAGCCGGATAGCTTCCTCCAGCGACGCCGGGCGGTGGCACTGGACCCACTCCGCCGTCCCTTTTGGCAGATGATGTGTTAATTGCTCCAGTACCACCTGGTCGATGATTGCGTCGACGCCGCGGTCCCCCGCTAGCAACCATCTTCGGCAGGTGTCGCGGAGCCGTTGGGCGAAGGCAAACGGGCGGTCGGAGTTCTCCAACTTCAGGCTCCGGAAGAGCTGACGACTTTCTTCCAGACTCCAACCAACCCGTTGCAGGATGGCTTTTTTTAAGTCTCCGTAGGCCAGGAGGCTCATCGCTGGTAGTTGTTGAGCCGCAAGCTGGGCTTCCCCGGACAGTAGCGGAATGAGTCGGGCCGCCCACTGGTCAAGCGGCCAGCCCCAGATCTCAGCAGTGCATTCAAAGAGATCCAGGAACGCCTCTGGGTCGTCCGCCGCCCCCATCTTTTGTAACGCAGGTGAGGGTAACGGTGTGTGGGTGTCCGGGGTCATGGCTGGGGATGCCTCCTGGCTGAGAAGGCTCCAGATCGCCTGTCGATCCTCTGCTTGAGCGCGCATGAGCTCCACAAACCGGCAGTCTTGATCTTGCTGAAGCTCAAGCAGGGATTGCTGGTGGCTCCGATGTAGGCCAGCGAGGGCCTGGAGGATCTCCGCCAACTGGGAGGACTCTATGGGGCGACTTCCATCCATTTTTAACCAAACTTCAGTTCCCGGGTTTCGGCACCAGTGTAAAGAGGAGGCGAGAAGCAGCTTTCCTGGTTCAGGTAAGTGTTTTATTCTCCTTACTGCAGCAAATACACTCTTTCAGGGCTTTCCCAATGTTCATTAATTCACTCTCAAAGTAAACAAAGTATTTTACAAAAATAAACCTTCAGCTATGCTATGATAAACTTCCTGACTTCACAATAAGGTCTCTGGTGCCCAGGCTCTCTCTCCCGTCTACTTGCGGTCTGGCTCTATTTATGCCACTCTCCCCGTGCTCACTGAAATTAGAGACAGGTGTTAGACATAATTTAGCTCAGGTGTAAGCGCCCTTACCGCTTTCTCTCTCCAGAGAGATGCTTGACCACGCCCCCGCTGCCACAATCATCCTCTTTTCTTATTGCTGCTAATGGTTCCAGAGCAAGAACAGCAAAGGGGAGAGAGGACAGCCTTGCCGTGTTCCCCTACAAGACAAAAATAATCTGAAATTAATTCATTAGTTTGCACTGCCGCTGACAGATGTTTATAAAGTAACTTAATCCACCCAATAAAAGTGTTCCCAAGCCCATAAAATTCCAAAATCTTAAAAAGATAGTCCCATTCCACCCTATCAAACACCTTCTCGGTGTCAAGTGAGACGGCAGCAATCGAGGTCTGATCATTAGCTACTGACCACATAATATTTATAAAACATCTAATATTATCAGAAGAACTACGACCACAAATAAACCCCACTTGATCTATATGTATAAGAGATGTAATGTATATGTATAATTCTCTGCTTAATTGATTTAATTTGGATTTTAGACAATATTTTTTTTTACATCTAACTGGATCAGGGAAACTGGATGATATCTTTTACATTCATTTGGGTCTTTATCTTTTTTAAGAATGAGACTGATCAGGGCTTGTGTCATGGTTTGCGGTAGTTTGCCTTTCTTTAATGACTCTGTGTAAACTTCTAAAATATGTGGAGTCATGTCTGTGACAAAAGATAAAACCATCTGGCCCCAGTGCCTTACCTGTTGGCAAGGCTTTAATTACCTCAACAAGCTCCTCCAAAGTAATATCTGAGTCAAGAAAGCCTTTTTGATCATTCGTCAGTTTAGGAAGTTCTAATGGCTCTACGAAGTTGCTAATATCCTTATCAGTATACGAAGACATGGAACTATAAAGATCTAAATATAATTCTTTAAAGGCCTTATTAATATCTGTGGCAGAATTAAATATATTGCCTCCAGAAGACTTCACTGAAGGAATGGTGGAAAAAAAATCTCTCTGTTTTATGTAACTGGCAAAAAGTTTCCCTGTCTTGTCTCCTGACTCAAAGTATGTCTGTCTTGCCCTGAATAAGCAAAACTTTACCTTCTGTGACAAAATAGTATTGTACCTATATTTTAGCTGAGTCAATTCTCTAAGAACATTGTGTGACGGAGTGGAGAGGGGCAGACTCTAAGGGGGCCCCAATAATGGCAGACTAAATCAAAACAATGCCAAAATGCGGCAAATGAAGCGAGGGACAAGACAAACAGTCCAGAGGATGCCAATAGTGGCAACAGCAGTCGACTACGCCACCCCGGAATATACCAGGGAATAACAACCCCAATAAGGGCACACAAGTTCGTTACCAGAAAATGGGCAAAGAGACGTGGGTATGAATATAGAAAAATAAATAACTTTATTAAATCACAAACAGACAATAAATAAATAAAACCTTTAAATTAGCAAAATCATTGCTGGGCTATCCAACAGCATACACAGACCTATATCCAACACACAAAAAGACAGTTGTACAAAGTGGAAGCTTACCAGTAGTGAGGGGAACTGGAGGCGTAGGTTAGCTGCCAGCTTAGTAAATCCCCAAGTCACACCACTGACTCACACACACACAACTAAGAATTGGATGCAAATAATAAACGCATGGTATTAGGTGCATGCACACCACCAAATAACGGCAGTGGCTAGCCTCCCCACTCCAGGAACCCCCAGCTCCTGCAAATATGCACAAAAAAAGGAAAATACACACACACACACAACACTAATTTAATTACATACGCAGTACAAAACTGCACCAACCAAAACATGAAAAGAAAACAACAAAGTACATACAGAAAACAAACAAACCAAAACAATAACCAAACCCAAAATACACACAAAACAAAAAGAACAAACCCAGAAAAGCAACCTTGAGAGGTCGCAGCCGGGCGGAGACAGAACAGCCGAGCAAAGCCGCACCAACAGATGATGACAGTACAACTGCTGATAGAGGCAATCAGCTGGCCGATCAAGTCCAGTAAAAATGAAACAGTATCGAGTCAAACAGCAATGGAGGCTAAACAGCAATGCAGTAACATCGGTAGAAGTAGACGTTTAACCCCAGTGAGGAGCCAGTGAGACCCTCATACGCACAGATAAACCTGCTGAGCATGAGACATGAGTGCATTATTAAAAGGCAAATGCAAACGAGCGATGAGCAAGAACTGCAATCCTACATACCGAGGGATGGTCACTGTAAACCATACCATACATAGTCGCTCACCATGTAAGAGTGCAACATATTGCCAACATAAATGACACAATGCAAATTCCAACTGAAATAGGACAGATCGTGAGTCGCTAAACACAATCAACAATCGTTTTTATGTAGAGGCTGAACAACATACCTGGGAAGAGTAGGCAGCCAGCACAGCAAACTGAAAAGGACATGTTCAATGTTATCCAATATGGCAACAGGTAAACTCATATCAACAAATGCACATGCACAAAGCAAAGAGCACAGATTAACAACAGCCACTACTAGGGGTGTAACGATACACAGAAGTCACGGTTCGGTACATGCCTCGGTTTTGGGTTCACGGTTCGATACGAGTTCGGTACAACAGAAAAAAGCAACAAATCCCAAATGCTAGGTTTCTTTTCATTTATTTTGAACAGACAGTAGTGCAAATTATAGTTTGTTCCTCCTAGCGGAATTTAGTCCACCCTGAGGTAGTTGGTACAGTACAGCCTCCTTTAGTGTATTAAGCACTAAGCAGTAAACAGAATGCACTCTTGCATAGGCCATATTTTTTTGTAGGGTTGATAAAAAAAACAAAAGATATTTGGCCACAATCAGCTACAAAACTGAAAAGCATCTCTTGTGTTATAAAAGTACAAAATAAACAGAATAATGAAAAATAAAACTTGTGCATTAGGAGAAGCCATTCTTGTTTTGGGTTGGTGCAAAGATGGTCTCTTCTTCTTCTGCTCTTTTTCCTGTTGTGGCAGTTAGCAAACAGCATTGCATTACCGCATGCGCCCTCTTCTGGATTAGAGTGTGGATCGCCTGTGACTGACTCAGGCTGGAATGACGCATGCCCAGTCCCCAATAAGCCTGATGGGGCACGCGAGGTATAAAGGCGGCCGGGGATGACAGTTTGGGAGAGAGAGAATTACAGGCAGCTGTACTGTGTGTTTATGGTTGTGTGTTTTTGTTTAAGTTGTTTATTAAATTATTATTTAAGTTGTCAAGCCGGTTCTCGCCTCCTCCTTTCCACCGAACCCCTTACAGACGCATATCTAGTTAGCCGAAACCCACCTCTTATATACCCACAACAAAGGCACTAATAGGCTAAGAGCATGCACGTGACACAGCACAATAAAACATGTTGTTTTAGCCCATCCTGCTACAGTCAGATGATATTCGGCACTTCAGCTCTGTTTCAGCACTTTTAATACTCTTTTCCAATTTGATGAATTCCTGTGCTTTGATTTTTTTAATGAATGAGGCATATTGTATGATCTGTCCCCTAAGAACTGTCTTAAGTGCCTCCAATGCCAAGACCAATTGGCCTCCACAGAAACATTCATTTCTGTCTTTAACAATGCTGGGTCTTGCAGAAGGGATTTATTAAACCGCCATCTCTATTATTTTCTTTTCTCTATATGCGGCAACATCTCTAAACACACCAAAGCAAGGTCTAAAACTAAGCAATCGGTGGCAAGTGGAATAAGTGACTTAGATATAAAAAAAATCTATTCTAGAGTAAACCTTATAAACTGATGAAAAAAAATTTTTTTAGTCTCTCCCAAATGGATTCAGAAGTCTCCAAATGTCTGTAAGACCAAGATTTTTACCCATACTCTGTAGTGTCTGCGTTGCTCTAAAGGGTACACACATTTGCATCGCTATGTTCGGGAGCCATTAAAAGATTGAAGTCTCCACCCAAAACCAACTTTCCCTTAAGATCTATAAAAAAAAATTCTGATCATCAGCGTTGGGTGCATAAATATTAGCCAAAATAAGATTTAGCCCCTGTATTTCAGCCAAAACAACAATGACTCTTCCTAAATTATCTTTATTCTGTTTGAGACAATTCAATTGTAAATGCTTACTTATCAATGTGATGACTCCCCTGCTCTTACTTGAACCAGCACTGCAAAACACATGCCAACCCCATGCTCTACCAAGTTTTTCAACTTCCTGTGCAGAAAGATGAGTTTCTTGAAGGAACACTATATCAAATATTTTAAGCTTAAGAAAAAACATAACCTTCCTTCTTTTTAAAGGGTTCCCCAGCCCATTAACATTCCACGTAAAAACAATGTTACCTATTTTAAAGTGTGACATATTGACATGCAAAGAACAGTTGTGTACACAAGGCTAAATTATATAGACCACAATTCAACATTGATGTAACCATAAAATCCTTAATAACCCACAAAACAGAAAATATTGCACTTCAACCTCATGCATAACAGTCCCAACTGGAAATCCGACGGTCCATGCATGCACACGAGACCCTCCGCTACACCACTGATACAAGATTATTTCAGACCGGTGTTTGTTTTTTTGTTTTTTTAACATACACCATACAAATGAACTGCACATGAAAGTTTTCAATGAAATAGGCCCCAGTAAATAACAACCTCAAACCCACAAAATGAACAAATAAACTCAACAATAAGCCAATAAAGGAAAAAAAAGGTAGACAGAGAGAGATAGACAGTGGGCAACCAACCACATAACAAACCCTCTCAGACCGCATCAGCAAAATGCACGATGTGTAAGCCTGCCGATTCAGCGCTGGCAAAGCCACCCACTCACTCCATTGATTTAATGAAAGCCATAGATTCTCATGGGCATGTGAATGTCTTACATCTGTCCTTAGCATCAATTCTCATTTTAGCCGGGAAGAGCAAAGTGAATCTCTTGATTCTCTCCTGTTTCACTTGTGTAACACTGGCAAAGTCCAGAAAAACCTTAATGTTATAATCTTCCCAGCACAACTTGCCTTTATTCCTCACCACACATAAAACAAAGTCTCTGTTTGCCGACCACAAGAATCTTGCCAGAATGGATCGGGGTCTGTCACCCAGTCTGGGAAGCCGACAAGAGCTCTATTTCCAGATGATGGCCCGCTGTGTCAAACAAATTCGGAATAAGCCCGTTCAGGAACTTGATCATATCTTGACCTTCCTTTCCCTCTGGGATTCCAATGAAACTAACATTATTACATTTGCTTTGATTTTCCATATCCTCAAATTTTTTCCCACACCTGATCCATATCAGTTTTGGTGGTTGGTGGGTTAGTTTGCAGCTCTTTTCTGGCTGCTTCTAGAGACTCGATTCACTTTTCAGCCTTGTCCATACTTGTGATCATGGTGGAAAATTTCACCTCTATAGATGTGATCGCTCGATGTATTTCCGTGAGGCCCTCCATGTCGGTCAAGATTTTCTTTAGTGCTGCATAAATGTTTGCAACATCCTGAGGTGAGCTGTCATTCCCAACCAGACCACCGCCATCTTGCTCTTGAGAGGCATCAGACTTGTGTGACTGTAAATGCTTTTTTTTTAAAATGTTTATCCCCCAGGAGGTCACGTGATGCCATGCAAGGAGCAGACGTGTGAGCGACGAGCTCTGCGCACTTTGCTGAATTTTCAATTATTTTCATATTATAATCTGGTGAGATTTGATACACCCAGTTACACATTTGCCCTTTGTTGCAAAACATGGCAAAGAAGTCAAAATCCTCGGGCTCTAGAGACATTAAAACACACTTACGTGTTCAGGATGAAAGCCCCGACAGGCCTACAGACCGGGGACTCGATTTGGATGGCGTGGCGGGAGAAGGAATCCAGCGTCAGTTGTCCAACATGTCGGTGATGTTGACGAAGATTCTTGCTGACTTGGAGGATCTTGCTGTAATACGTCGATCGAATACGGCGATGGAAATAAAATTCTCTGAGTTAGGTACAAGAGTGACTGATGTTGAAAAACAAATCGATTTTCTGGAATCTTCGGAGAGGGAATTAACCGCTAATCCACCCGCGACCAAAGTTGATCTGGAACATCTCCTCGAAAAGCATGAAGATCTTGAAAATAGAAGCCGCAGGAATAACATTCGAATTGTTGGAATTCCTGAGCATGAGGAGGGCAGAGATATGGTGAAATTCCTAGACGAGCTTTTCCCGAGTCTGCTCGACATAACAGGCCACAAGCTGGAAATCGAGCGAGCTCACAGAGTCCCAGCTCACAGATCTGCTGAGGGAGATAGGCCCCGATCGATTCTGGCCAGATTTCTGAGATCATCCGATAAAGATCTTGTGTTGCGCCAGGCGAGGAGCAAAGGGAGGCTTTCTTGGAAGAACAACAATATTTTCTTATTCCCGGACTTTGTGACTTCGACAAGAGAGAAATGTGATCAGTTCAAGGAATGTAAGAAACTCTTACATCAGAAAAAGATCTTGTTCGCTTTGATGTTTCCAGCCAAACTGAGAATAGAAATGAAGGTCGGTCGCAAAGTATTTACATGTCCAAATCTGGCAATGTCTTTTATAGAATCAATGACTGGGTAAACCATTGGATGTTTCTCATGTGAGTGGGCCTGACTCACTGTACTTACTCTTGAGGAAGCTGGGCGACATTTTAGGTTTTTTGCGTTGGCTCTGCCGAGCGGCTGGAGCTTGTTTTGTGAATAACACTTTTCCTTAAAGAAACTTTTGCATTGATGAAATATTACATTTGCATGGAAGTTCCCGGACAGATTGAGAGTGGACACTACGGATGACTGCAAAATATCTACATGCTGCTCACACAAAGGATGTCTTTTATGAAGTTGACGGATTATGTAAGTCATGGTATATAATTTTATGCAGCCTCCGAGTGAATTGACTCGATCATCCGGGGAACCGGGATGCTGGTTTTGTTTCTTTTTGTATTGGTTCCGCCTAGCGGCTGGAGCTTGATCTATTGAATAACACTCCTTTGGAACAGCTGTGGATTAATCTGTTCGTTCTTCGTACTTATTCCTCCTGCTGGCTGTAGTTTGATTTGTTGAGGTTTTTTTTTTTACGAGACATTGGAATGATTACATCATCCGCTGAACTCATAACAGCCGGCTCACTGAACATATCTGAATGGTTTTATATCAGCTGAAATTTGTTTTGTGGAAGATCACACCTTTGAGACAGTTCTGTAAATGAATCTACACATTCTTTGTGTTCATTCTTCCTATTGACTGGTTTATTTTACAAAGTATTTTCTGTTATGTAATATTGCCTCACAAATTTGTGAGGCAAAATTGAGCAATCCGACGGCAAAGTTGGGCGTTCATGGACCTTTTGAGTTTAGAGGGATTGTCGCTGGTTGGCGCTGTCATGCATGGGTTTAATGCGCACGTTTTTCTTTTTTTCTGTTTGTTTTGTTTGGGGGGATGTTCGGGGGTTGATTGTCTCACTAATGGGGAATGTGGTCTTTATAATTTTGTTTTTGACACACAATTTATTTTTTCTACTATATCAAAATGTCAAATGTTAATATGAGTGTACTATTTCTCTCCACATGGAATGTGAATGGGTTGGGGCACCCCATAAAAAGAAGGAAGGTTATTTCTTTTCTTAAACGTACGAAATATGATATAGTGTTTCTTCAAGAAACACATCTCTCCCCGCAGGAAGCTGAAAAATTTGGGAAGATATGGGGTGGACATGTTTTCTTTAGTACTGGCACAAGTAAGAGCAAGGGAGTCATTATATTGGTAAATAAACATCTACAATTCAAATGTCTCAAACAGATTAAAGATAAATTAGGAAGAGTAATTATTGTGTTAGTTGAAATTCAAGGGCAAAGGTTGATTTTGGCTAATATTTACGCACCTAACGCTGATGATCAGGGCTTTTTTTATAGATCTTGAAGGGATGTTGCAAGCTGCTGGCACCCCTCATGATATAATATTGGGAGGAGACTTTTAATCTTTTGATGGACTTAGTCCTTGATCATAGTGAAGCAAAAGTGTGTAAGCCCCCTAGAGCAACATTGACGCTTCACAGGATGTGTAAAAATCTTGGTCTTACAGATATTTAGAGACTTTTGAACCCATCTGGTAGGGATTATACATTTTTTTCGTCAGTCCATAAGATTTATTCTAGAATAGATTTTTTTTTTATATCCAAATCCCTCATTTCATCTTTTGTTGATTGCTCAATTGGAAATATCTTAGTCTCAGATCATGCTCTGGTGAGTTTAGAGGTGATGCCACATATAGAGAAAAAGAAATCATATAGTTGGCACCTTAATGTGTCCCTTTTGCAAAATCCTGATTTCCAACAAATGTTAAAGACTGAAATCAGTGTTTATATGGAGACCAACTGGTCCTCAGTATCCACTATGGGTGTGGCTTGGGAGGCACTTAAGGTGGTTCTTAGGGGTCGGATCATACAGTATGCCTCATTCATTAAAAAATCCAAAGCACAAGAACTTGTGGAGTTGGAAGGAAATATTAAAAGTGCTGAGGCAGAGCACCGTATGTCATCTGATGGCCTCAGAGAATTGACCCAATTGAAATATAGATATAATACTATTTTGTCACGGAAAGTGGAGTTTTGGTTATTCAGGGCAAGACAGTCATACTTTGAGTCAGGTGATAAATCAGGAAAACTTTTGGCTAGATATATAAAGCAGAGAGAGTCTTTTTCTATCATTCCCTCAGTGAAATCTGTTTGTGGTGAAATTTTTACCTTGGCTATTGATATTAATAATGCCTTTAAAGAGTTCTATCTTGATCTCTATTGTTCCAGGTCTTCATCCACTGATGAAGATATTAGGAACTTTGTGGAACAATTAGATCTCCCTAAACTGATGACTGTGCAAAAAAATTCTCTTGATTCTGAGATAACCTTGGAGGAGCTTGTTGAGGTAATTAAAGCCTTGCCTATAGGCAAGGCTCCGGGGCCTGATGGCTTTTCCTCTGAGTTTTTCAAATCTTATGCTACAGAACTGGCTCCACTTTTGTTAGAAGTTTATACTGATTCATTAAAGAATGGAAAGCTTCCGCCAACCATGACACAAGCCCGGATCAGTCTGATTCTAAAAAAGGACAAAGATCCAAGCGAGTGTAAAAGTTACCGCCCAATTTCTCTGATCCAGTTAGATGTAAAAATGTTGTCCAAAATTCTAGCTAATCGATTAAGTAAAGTTATGACATCACTTATACATATAGATCAGGTGGGGTTTATTCAGGGCCATAGCTCTTCTGATAATATTAGGCGTCTCATCAATATCATGTGGTCAGTAGCGAATGATCAATCTCCGGTTGCTGCCATCTCTCTTGATGCCGAAAAGGCATTTGATATGGTAGAATGGGATTATCTTTTTAAGATTTTGGAAAGGTATGGGTTCGGGAATACATTTATTGGTTGGATTAAGTTACTTTATAGACACCATGTAGCAGCGGTGCAAACAAATGGTTTAATTTCAGATTATTTTACTCTGGATAGGGGCACCCGGCAGGGTTGCCCTCTTTCCCCGTTATTGTCCTGTCTTGCCCTGGAACCATTAGCAGCCACGATAAGAAAGGAGGATGATTTTCCAGGGGTGACGGCGGGAGGTGTAGCGCATAAGCTTCTGCTTTACGCAGATTATATTTTATTATTCGTCTCCGACCCTACTAGATCTATGCCTTGCCTCCACAGAATTATTAACTCCTTTTCCAAATTCTCAGGATGCAATGTCAATTGATCTAAATCCAAAGCTTTGGCTTTGACAGCATACTGTCCAGTAACGGCCTTCCAGCCGGGTGCCTTCCAGTGGCCCAAACAGGGAATTAAGTATTTGGGAATTTTATTCTCAGCAAATTTGTCTGATTTAGCCAGAGTTAATTTTGATCCCTTAATAAAAAGGTTTTCGAATGATGTGGACAGGTGGGCTTTATTACACTTATCGATGATTGGGAAGGTTAATGTTAAAATGAATTGCATTAAAATGAATTGCATTCCAAAATGTAACTATCTGCTACAATCTCTCCCTGTAGATGTCCCCCTCTCTTATTTCAAGCAATTTGATAGCATAGTGAAGTCCTTTATTTGGAATGGTAAACGTCCCAGGTTAAATTTCAGTAAGTTACATAGGCCGATTGACAAAGGTGGGTTAGGCCTACCCAAGATTTTATTTTATTATTATGCATTCAGTCTTAGACATTTGGTTCATTGGTCGCTTCCACCTGAGAGAGCTCCTCCCTGGTTTTGCATTGAAAAGGAAGTTCTAGCCCCTATCTCGCCACTGCAAAGCCTTTCGTTTAAACTAGCTGGAGAGGTTAAGTCGCACCCCGTTATTTTGCATTTGCACTCGATATGGACAAAAGTGTCCAGAGTGTTTAATTCTGATATTTATTTATACGTAGCCTCGAGCATAAGGCTGAACCCTAAACTATGTATTAATAAGTCCCCTTTCTGTTGGTCAGATTGGATTGTGAGTGGGGTTAATACACTTGGTGACCTGTATGAGGGTGGAGTATTGAGATCTTTTGAAAATTTGATTCAACATTTTGGGATTCCCAGATCTAAATTTTGTAAGTATTTACAGCTGTGCCACCTGCTCTGCTCTGCTTTTGGGAGTAGCATACACCCCCCTAGAGTGGCAGATACTCTGGAAGTGGTGATTGCTGCTTTTGGGAAGGGTCATGAGGCATCAGTGTATTGCTCCCTGTTAATTCAGAATCTGGGGGACAGAGCTTTAAATTCAAAAGATTATGGGAGAAAGATTTAAATTTGTTATTGGAAGAGGGAGTGTGGGCAAGGATTCTAAAAAACATAAAGTCTGCATCTAGAGATGCAAGGGTTTGCCTTATGCAATTTAAGATTTTACATAGATTTTATTGGACCCCCTCTAGATTGTATAGGCTTGGTCTTAAGAACACACCCATCTGCTGGCGATGCCATACTGAAGATGGAGACACCATCTATGTTTTTTGGGGGAGTCTTAAGATCCAAGAATTTTGGCTGAAGGTGCAAAGTTTTGTGTGTGATGTGTTGGGCACTCAGGTCTTGTTCTGCCCCAGACTCTGTATTTTGGGAGATAGGGAGGTCATGGATTTGGTAGATAAGTACATGAAGGACTGGGTTTTGACCGGTGTGATGATTGGTAGGCAGGTTATTTTGAGGAGTTGGAAGTCGGACGGAGCACCCTCATTCCCTGAGTGGTGCGCGGAGATGGGGAGGGTGGCTGCCTTCGAGGAGGGGTCGAGCATTAGGATGGGGGTTAGGGAAACTTACAATAAAAAATGGAGCAATTATTTAGCATTTTTGAGGGAATCTCGAGGTGGGGCAGTGGAGATAGTAATTTAGATTTTTTATTTATTTATTTATTTTTTATTATTATACTTGATTATTGTATGTTATTTTATGTTGTTGTTTTAGTTTTCTGTGTGTGTGTCTATATTCTATTGACCACAGGGCTGTTCGTGGAGGTGAGGTCAGGGTGGGTTGAGAGTTTGGTAGGGGGAGGGGATATAGTGGGGGTTTAATGTTTAAAGTTTTTGATTCATTATATAGATGTTGTTGTATTTTTTGTGTTAATTTATGAATCAATAAAAAATGTAATAACAAAAAATAAATAAATAAATAATGTTTATCCCCTTTTCTCCCAATTTGGAATGCCCAATTCCCACTACTTAGTAAATCCTCGTGGTGACGTGGTTACTCACCTCAATCCGGGTGGAGGAGGACAAGTCTCAGTTGCCTCCACTTCTGAGACCGTCAATCCACACATCTTATCACGTGGCCCGTTGTGCATGACACCGTGGAGACTCCGCATGTGGAGGCTCATGCTACTCTCCGCGATCCACACACAACTTTCCACACGCCCAATTGAGAGCGAGAACCACTAATCGCAACCACAAGGAGGTTAACCCATGTGACTCTACCCTCCCTAGCAACCAGGCCAATTTGGTTGCTTAGGAGACCTGGCTGGAGTCACTCAGCACACCCAGGATTCGAACTCGCGACTCCAGGGGTGGTAGTCAGCGTTAATACGTAAATGCTTTTTAATGTCCCCACAGGCCGATGAATATGAATTCTTTGACATCCTACACTCCCTGTGCAGTTTAACAATCAAAACTAAATCAGTTCTCACCGAGTAATGTTGATTGAAAGGATAATTGTAGCAAAATGTAGAGGAGAACACCACTAGGCTGCTTCCACTCGCATAGCGTCACGTGACTCCCCCCCTCAAATTTTCTTCTGAAAATTTAAAAATCTAGTTATTTATTACTTCTCAATACATAGTTGTATGAGTTATAGTCTCATATAGTCTCATCTCATGACAGTTACTGTTTCTGATTTTGATCCTATATTCTTCTTGGGTCTGATTTGTGACAAAGTCTTTATTTTCTGTCTGTCTATCACTATCTCTGAAACCAGTAATCCTCCAGTGAATGTTTCCCAGACTCCCTCTCCCTCAGTGAAGAAAAGGAAAGTTTCCCTGCTGTTTGACCACATGGAACCAGACGAAATGGCTGAACATCTCAGTTACTTGGAGTTCAAAAACTTTTGCAATGTCTCAGTACGTCAGTCACCCCAAATGCTCAGTTTCACTCACATTTAATGCAGCATTATTAAAATTTTGATTTTTTTATTGATTTTTTTATTATTATTATTTTGTCAGAATATTTAGATTTTTTTTAGGTTTAGTATTTTTGAAATGCCAAATTTAATATGTTTACTGATATCATTTAAATATGTTTAGCACCATTATATTTCCAAGGGCCATCTAGTGTTATTGCTATCATTATTGCTGGTTTAAAAATGTGGAATATACTGTGTAACTAAAATTAATTTGTGGTCATTATTATTTAATTTTAATTAGTTTTAGAGTCATGAAAAAAGTTTCATGTTTTTTTATTTATTTGTTTCAGTAAATGAATATATTTTAATTTAGTTTTAGTTTTCGGTAATAATAATATCACTTGTACTCTGAAAAGACATGTAAAACTGCTGTGTGAGTTTATCTGACAGCCTAACCGAAGTAGAGTATAATATTGACAGAACAGACTCATACCGGTATGGCTGACAAATGAATCCACCACGATCACACCCGCTGTACTCATAGCTGGACGTGTCAGTTCTTATCAGAATATGATTGTATCTTGATGATCACATACAGGTGCATCTCAATAAATTAGAATGTCGTGGAAAAGTTCATTTATTTCAGTAATTCAACTCAAATTGTGAAACTCATGTATTAAATAAATTCAATGCACACAGACTGAAGTAGTTTAAGTCTTTGGTTCTTTTAATTGTGATGATTTTGCTCACATTTAACAAAAACCCACCAATTCACTATCTCAAAAAATTAGAATACATCATAAGACCAATAAAAAAAAAACATTTTTAGTGAATTGTTGGCCTTCTGGAAAGTATGTTAATTTACTGTATATGTACTCAATACTTGGTAGGGGCTCCTTTTGCTTTAATTACTGCCTCAATTCGGCATGGCATGGAGGTGATCAGTTTGTGGCACTGCTGAGGTGGTATGGAAGCCCAGGTTTCTTTGACAGTGGCCTTCAGCTCATCTGAATTTTTTGGTCTCTTGTTTCTCATTTTCCTCTTGACAATATCCCATAGATTCTCTATGGGGTTCAGGTCTGGTGAGTTTGCTGGCCAGTCAAGCACACCAACACCATGGTCATTTAACCAACTTTTGGTGCTTTTGGCAGTGTGGGCAGGTGCCAAATCCTGATGGAAAATGAAATCAGCATCTTTAAAAAGCTGGTCAGCTGAAGGAAGCATGAAGTGCTCCAAAATTTCTTGGTAAACGGGTGCAGTGACTTTGGTTTTCAAAAAACACAATGGACCAACACCAGCAGATGACATTGCACCCCAAATCATCACAGACTGTGGAAACTTAACACTGGACTTCAAGCAACTTGGGCTATGAGCTTCTCCACCCTTCCTCCAGACTCTAGGACCTTGGTTTCCAAATGAAATACAAAACTTGCTCTCATCTGAAAAGAGGACTTTGGACCACTGGGCAACAGTCCAGTTTTTCTTCTCCTTAGCCCAGGTAAGATGCCTCTGATGTTGTCTGTGGTTCAAGAGTGGCTTAACAAGAGGAATACGACAACTGTAGCCAAATTCCTTGACATGTCTGTGTGTGGCTGATGCCTTGACCCCAGCCTCAGTCTATTCCTTGTGAAGTTCACCCAAATTCTTGAATCGATTTTGCTTGACAATCCTCATAAGGCTGCGGTTCTCTCAGTTGGTTGTGCATCTTTTTCTTCCACACTTTTTCCTTCCACTCAACTTTCTGTTAACATGCTTGGATACAGCACTCTGTGAACAGCCAGCTTCTTTGGCAATGAATGTTTGTGGCTTACCCTCCTTGTGAAGGGTGTCAATGATTGTCTTCTGGACAACTGTCAGATCAGCAGTCTTCCCCATGATTGTGTAGCCTAGTGAACCAAACTGAGAGACCATTTTGAAGGCTCAGGAAACCTTTGCAGGTGTTTTGAGTTGATTAGCTGATTGGCATGTCACCATATTCTAATTTTTTGAGATAGTGAATTGGTGGGTTTTTGTTAAATGTGAGCCAAAATCATCACAATTAAAAGAACCAAAGACTTAAACTACTTCAGTCTGTGTGCATTGAATTTATTTAATACACGAGTTTCACAGTTTGAGTTGAATTACTGAAATAAATGAACTTTTCCACGACATTCTAATTTATTGAGATGCACCTGTATGTGCGTACTTTGCACACCTGGATTGGAGCTGAACCCCTGACATTTGTTGTGTGTGTTATGTTAGTTCTTAGACTACCGCAGTTACGTGGTGCATGGCTCAGTGAGGGATAATCCAGCCCTCGAGCGCTCTGTCATGCTCTGCAATGGAGTCTCCCAGTGGGTGCAACTCATGATCCTTAACAGACACACCCCACAGCAGCGAGCAGAGGTCTTCACCAAGTTCATACATGTAGCACAGGTAATCACAACACACAAACACATGCAACAGACTACAACAGTGGGGCTTCGGAAATAAAATGGCATTCATTTTCTCCATTGAGAATTAGATATTTATAGATTAAATTGAAACATTTTAAGACAGACATACTATGAGCTCTGAGGTCGAAGAAGATCTGAGATCTGTAGAAGCCTTAAATCAGTGTGATTTTTCTTTTTCTTTTTTTTTATTGTATGTAATTTTCAAATTCCTGTTGAAATACTACACTACCGATAATTCTAAAGAAAGATCTACCAATCAAAGATGACGCTGTTACCATGGAAATTGCATTAACCGTCCAGCAGTGACTACCTATTTCCATAAAGCATTGTGAATTACATATTTGAGTCTCCCTACACTTTCAAACAACTTACAATATATTTTTGTATATTTTTGACAATTTCAAAATAACCTTCTTATATGTTTTTTTAATACTATAATAAATTGCTTATAGTTTTATATATTTTTTTATATACATACAGTATTTTATAAACCATAATTGATCCATTAAATAATTCCAATTTTTTTTTTAACTTTTTGTACAAAATCAAAGATTGTAACATTTTGATTTATCCTGGAGCTAGTTTGTATGGTTTAAGGCTTAGAACTCTTTAAAAAAAGAATTGAACAAGTGCCTATGGAGAAAATGAGAGGGAATAATACTCCCAGAACAAAGTCTGCTGAAAATGTGGCCAGTCACTGTTACCCTCTAATGGGGATGTGAAAATGAAAGGACTGTACATGCTGAAATGCCTGTTTCAGTAATCCTCTGCTCCAATATTGCAGTATCTTTCCACCAAGACACAACTGTTAAATGTAGAGAGGCCTTAGCATGACAAAATATGTGGTTTCACTTAGGCCCTGCAGCAATTTGTTTTTGACATTGTCTGTGATTTCTGTTTTAGAAGTGACTGACTCATTCTAAAATATTTTATAACACGACTTTGAGGCATGAGTCTTCTTCATCATTACAAACTTCAGTGTCACAGAAATGTATCATTTCAGTTGATGACCAACACCTATTAGGACATGCCAATAAGGAAACTCAATTTTAGGAGGCATAAAAGTAACCAAAGCTAACATTTTATGTATTTGTTCAGAGGAAATGATTACATCATATGTGCTTTTTGTACTGCCCTGTATTTAACCACACAAACATAAATGTGCAAACAAGTCAGCCCAAAGAAAACACCTAGGAAATAAGCAAATGCGTCAGTTGATGTGATAGTGAAGAAATTTTATATGTGAAGTGTGCCATCAAGAGAAATGCTCAAAAATGTCAATTCAGTGATCATTTATTCACCCTCATGTCATTCCAATACAGTATGATTTTCTTTTTTTCTGTGGAACACAAAAAGGAAATGTTTTAATTTGAGCTGTCAAATTAAAGTATTAACACATGTGATTAATTTAAAAAGTTTTATTTTATAAAACTGTGAAAAATTGTATACAAATTAATAAAGCATAAACCAGCATAAACACTGGTTGAAGTAGGGCAGAAACTTTGCGATATGTCAGCCCGGAGTCAATACACTGACACACATGCCACAGCTAACACACACACACAACAGCAATTCCATGTCAGGACGTCTTAACGCTATTCGTTGTACAAAACTTGAACAAATGGGACTTGTTTTCAAAAATCAAGTACTTTATTACCACAGAAGCACGTCAAGTCTTAACCATCACCAAAACTGAAAAAGTTTCAAATGTTGTCTGCAGCGCTTTTCATGTGGAGTTCAAAGCGGTGCTTGATGCTGGCACTGACACTCTAACGCGAATTGTGAATGTGACTTCACGAATGCTGTAGTAGCAATGTGGATAGCTACTACAGCATGCACAGTCTGCCGGCCAGTTAGTATTGTGGAGGATTAAAGTTTAAGAGATTTAATGTGGAATGCAATGAACATGCAACCTATGGGGGGGGTACTAGTTCTTTCATTTAGTCTATCTCCCACTTAGACTTTGGGAAACATTTAATCAGGGTTGTGGACTTGAGTCGCATGACTTGGACTTGACTTGTCAAAAATTTGATGATTTGCGACTCGACATAATCAAAGAAACTTGCAACTCGATTTACACTTTGACAACAATGACTTGCGACTTGACTAGGACTTGAGTCCTCTGGCTTTGAAAGACTTTATACCATCTAAAGCCAAAGACCAGAGTTGTACATTTAAAAATGTGCAGCAAATCAACGATTCATTTCCCAAAATAAACAATTCATTTGATTTTCAAATCTGCATTTCCACGCTCCACATTCAACCAGTCAGACAACCAATCAATCCTTCCAGAACATTAGGAATAAGTTGAAGATCGTGCATTCAAGGACGACACAGCCAAAATGATACCAAAGGTTATATCATTTGGATAAAAGAATACAATATCGAATACAAAAAGAATACAATAGGCAATAAAAGGATTGCAAAATGTAGAACCTTTGGTTCAAATATTACTGACACTTTATCAACAACGTCCAATTATGTGAGGCATATGAAAACCCACAGATTGAGGTATGTTGAGATTGTTAACTGTTAAACGTCAGCTATGGTTCAGTAGCATTTTACTTATCATGTTAGCTAGCTAGCTACTAGGGATGGGACAATATATAGAATTTGGATATATCGCAAACCAAAAAAAAATTATGAACCATAGCGAGGCAAAACTTGAGATTTCAACATTTTTAACATACATCAAGCATAATCTTTCTATTGCTTGATTTTACCCCTACTGCACTTTTTTTCTACACTGTTTACAGGGTTCGCACAAGGTCCTTGAAGTGCTTAAAGTTAGCTTTTAGGAATGTAAGTACTTGAATTCCTGGAAAATCGCCTTGTTTTGTTGAAAAGTGCTTGAGATTAAAACAGAAAATTTTTTCCGTGTAATGTGTCCATCAAAGATGAGATACCGCACTCCACATTCATTGAATAATTTGTCTTTTAATATCCTTTCTGTTCTTTACAGTCAGATAAAAAAAGTAAAAATAAAATATTAATTTTAATCACAAATAGCATGGATGCGCTAAAAAAGAGACTTTTCTCTCGGTAATAAACCGGACACCTGTGCAAGTCTGTGAGATAATCCTTGCTCTCTTAAAGTGACAGTGACCATTTTTGCGCTTGTTAGGACACACTTGTAACTGTCAAGCACATTCCTAGGCAGACAAATTGAACTGAGATAGATCGGTGCCCTTAGTGAAAATAGTCTATACTTCATCTCACATGGAATTGAGCTGGGAAGTGATGACATACATTGGCCAATAGGCCATAGGGCTCTGGGAAATTGAGGGTCAACAATCATAACTGTAGTACCCACTCTGACATCTGGTGACTCTAATTGCCATTTGCTGCGAGTCTGAAGACCAGGTAAGTAGAACTTGATGAATCGCTTCCAGAAGTGATCTGCTAAGATTTGGCTGTGACGCCAACGACATTGACTCACTTTGAGGATATATCACTTGAGGAAGGGATGAATCAGGCCACCCCATAAGAAGCGAATTAGGGGTAATAGGATCCGGATCCGAAGCATTAGAGGATGTATACCCCAGGGGTTTGGAATTGAGGATTCCTTCAATTTCAACAAGTACAGTGTGGATAGTTTCTTATGGTATAGGCTGAGTTCCTAAAGTAACCTGAAGGGCCTGCTTCAGGGAGCAAATTTCTCTCTCCCAACATCCACCGAAATGTGGTGCATGAGGTGGGTTGAAGTGAAATATGAACTAGTCCAGCAAATGTCTGTTTCATTTCCTTCTCCCCTCCTTTAAAATTGGTACCCTGATCCGTCAAAACCTCTAATGGTTTTCCACGTCGTGCTATAAAACGTCTGAGGGCCATAAGGAAGGAGTCTGTATCCAGTCTTGGAAGAAGGTCAATATACACAGTACGGGTAGTCATGTACTTGAACAAAATACTGCAGTGCTTCTCACTTCTGCGACCGATTCTCACTATATATGGCCCAAAGCAGTCAACACCAACTGAATAGAAGGCGGGTTTGTAGAGATGTAGTCTTGCTGGAGGCAAATCTGCCATTTTAGGTACCTCTGGGTTCTTACACAGTCTCTGACATACTGGACAATCTTTGTGCTGATAACATCGTATTGCTTCCCTACCTGGGAGGATCCAGTATTTCCTGCGCATTTCTGCTAGCACTCTCTCAGGTCCTGGGTGGAGCAACCTGCTGTCATAGTCCTTAATGAGATGTATAGTTACTGGATGGTGGGAATCAAGTACAATAGGATGCATTAACTCAGGCTCAATTCCTTCACAGCGGCGAAGACGACCTCCTAACCTGATGAGTTGACTTTCACAGTCAAGTTCAAGGGCTAGGCTAAGAAGTCGACTGTTGTTATTCAGTTGTTTTCCTGCTGTAAGATGTGCCATATCTGAGGGAAAGCTTTCCCATTGGGCTTGCTGAAGGATAGCTATTTCAGCCTGTCGCAAGTCATCAGCTGATAGGTTGGATCCATTTTTACTGAGAGATTCAGCAGTGGCTGTCATGAACTCTTGAAAGGTCAGACATTTGCACGGATCAGGTATGGGCGAACAACTGGTACTAATCAGACCACAGAAAGTAGAGTTTTTTAGTTCCTCACTTTCAATAAGAGTTGATGGTGATGTAACCGGCCACTGATCAGATGAGAAATGAAGGAATGCTGGCCCTGTATTCCAATGGTTTTGCGGCCCCAGCATTGCCAGTCTTTTTCCTCTTGTGATGTCATCAGCAGGGTTATTGTCTGAATCCACATAGCACCATTTAGAGTGGCTAGTAAGGTCCTGAATCTCTGCTACCCGTGTTCCAATGAAAACTTTAAATCGACAGGATTCGGATTGAAGCCAGGTCAGAACTGTGGTGGCATCAGACCAGAGAAAAACTTCCCCAATGGACAGAGTCAGTTCATTCTGCAGGATTTTGGCCAACTGGGCACCGGTAAGGGCTGCACACAGTTCTATATGAGGTACTGACAGACATTTCTTCAGAGCTACTCTTCATCTAGATACTATGAATGTGATCTCTACTTCTCCAAGCTGGTCTTCTGTCCGAAGATAGGCAACAGACCCATAAGCTTGCTCGGAGTCATCACAGAAGATATGAATATCTCGCTGACTTGAATCATCATCCTTAGGTGAGCTGCAATAGCATCTGGGTAATACTATCTTTTGCAGGTCACCGAGCTCACCTGACCATACTTTCCAAGCATTCAATAAATCCTCAGGTAACTTGGGATCATCCCAATCTCTCTTCTTGTCCCATAGTCTCTGAACTATTAACTTTGCATGAGTGGTGTATGGGATGATGTAGACAAGGGGATCATATTGACTGGCAAGTACCTTATAGATTTTGTGCATGGTAACTTCACAACTCTCTACAGTACAGAGCTTATAGGACATGGTATCAGTCTGGCAGTTCCACTTAAGCCCAAGCACTGATTCATGGTTGATGATAATACCCTCGGCTATCCATTGCTCAGCACTATCAGATCTGGATGACTCTGGTAAATGGCTGATCACTGAAGGTGTGTTAGTTCAAATTTTCCTTCAGCTAAGATACTCTGCAACTTATCTACTAAGAGCCTTGCTTCTTCTGCAGAGGGTAGACTTTGCAGATAATTGTCCACTTAGAATTCCTTCAGTACTGCATGACGTACCTCTTCACCAGGCTGACTGTTTTCCAGGATATGCTTCTGCAAGGCAAAGACAGTGCAACATGGGCTACTAGTAGTCCCAAAGGGGAGAACTTGCAATTCATAGACTTTGGGCTGCTCTTCTCTCCGTAGATCTCTCCATAGGAAACAGAGAAAGGGTCGATCTTCAGGAAGGAGTCTAATTTGGTGAAACATTCCCTTAATTTCACTACTGATAGCAATAGAATGTTCTCGGAATCTTAGCAGCACAGCCAGTAATGAGGGAGTCAGTGTTGGTCCTGGAAGTAACAGTTCATTGAGGTTGTTCCCTTTAAACTGGAATGAACAGTTGAAAACCACCCTATGTTTCCCATTATGTTCAACCATATGGTGCGAATATACCAACTCATTGGAGTGTCCTCTGCTCCTGAATGCAGTTCAACAATGTAGCCTGCCTGCTCCAATCATTTAATCTCAGCCTGGTAGATAGCTGCTTGATCAGGGGAATGATGGAGGCGACCCTCTATGCTTCTTAGCTGAGGCATTACTGCTGTTTTAGGTGCACAAAGAGGGGGCATGTTTCTAATTCTGAGCAGTAGGGTTGCATAACGCTGAATCCCATCAAATTTGACTCTGATGGTTCTTTGTTCTAGTAGTTTTAGTGACTGCTGGTCTTGTACTGATCAAGTAATTGTCCTTTCATACCTCCAAGGAAGTACATCCAGTTGCCAGAGTCTTTAAATTTGTTTGTGCAGGGAAGCAGAGGGTGACAAGATTGAAGTGAACAGGCATTGTTGCTCTGTAAGGCTATGTTGCACTATGAGCTTGAACTGGTCCTTGCAAAGTCCATCCAAGGAGAGTTCTAATCGCAGTAGGACCTCCTGGTGGGCCCAGGCGAACTGGCTCGATTGGGGTAACTAAGTGAGGGCAGTCTGATCCGACGAGCAAAACTGAATGAGCTGCTTCAATTTCTTGGAGGGGAAGTCCCTTAAGGTGATGGTACCTTTTTCCGTAAAGCCTTAACAGGATGACAGTGTACTCCAAGCCCCAACTCTGATGCAGTGAAGCCTCCATTGATTGGATACACCTTGTTTGGCTGGCAGGCTGGTGAAAGGTTGAAGGAAACAGCCGCCCAATGCAGGACCTTTAACTCTTGTCTGACTGTGCGTAGGGGCAGGTCCTCTGGCTTACCTTTCAGTCTAAGCTGATTAGCAGCATTGTACAGTAAGATGGTCCTCTCGGAGCCATCATCAAGAATGGCATAAGCATTCATGGATTGATCTCCATTTCTTAGAATAACTTTGCATATTTTCAAAAGTATCTTTCAACTTCCTGGGGGCTTGTCAATGAATAGTACCTCGTTGGTGACCTCCCCCTCAGTAGGGCTAGGAGTTGGATCCTCCCTTAGCACTGCTTTCTCCCTGTTTTGTTCATTGACATCATGAAGTACAAACTGGTGACATCTGTTACATGCTTTGCAGTGCATCTTGAGATTGCATTCTAATGATCTATGTCCCCGTCCACAACGTTTACAATTCTGTCTCTGAGGTTTGGAGAGTTGAGAGAAATTTGCACAGTTATTCAAAAAGTGTTTATTGTTATCAGTAAGGACAGTAAGGTTTGGCCATTGTCTTAACTGTGACAGGTGATGTAGGAGCTGAAGGTGCTTTCTCAATGCCAAGTAGAACTTCTGTCCCTTTGTGCAAAGATTTTGTCTTCCTTGGTAGGTCCCGGGATGACTTGGTTGAGTACACTCTACTAGAGTGACTTGAATACCTTATGGAATCTTCTTGCACTTGGATTTCATACTCTAACCAGTCAGAGAAGTCAAGGAGGTTAGGAATCTTTACATTCAAGGGATAGATAAATCTTCTGAAATTGCTTTGCAGATCATGTGACAATTTACTCAGAAGTCTTGACACATGAGATCTACATCTTAATTCCACTATACCAGGCTTACCTAGCTGTCACAACATACCCACCAGGGATCTCACCCTCAGTGCATACATTCTGAAATACATCTGATAATGTTTGGTCCATCCATTAATTCCACTATGCGCTGCAATGCTAATTGATGTGGCTGGCCATACTGTTGGTTGAGGGCATCCATGGTGTTGGTATAAGGATGACGTGAACTGTATGATTCAGCAATTAGCTGCACCTCTTCAAGCTTGAGATGTTCTAGCAGGATATGGAATTTAAAGCGTTCTGTTGCATCCGCTGGCAAAATGTTTTCTAAAGCAATCTTTAGCCGTGCAAACTCTCTGGGATTTGGATGAATCAGGTCGGGGATGATAGGAGTAGGTCCACGATATACTCTTTCCTGTTCAGTGGATGGACTTGGAGAGTGGTGGTCCTACTTCTAGATGACATGTTGTGCCTTTGCTTGGAGGAAGGTTGCCGAGAAGGAGATCGGACATGGCTTTTCACTACCATTTTGGCCTGATGTCTTCCATCTCTTCTCCCAGCTGTCTGTCTATCGATCAGTGAGCTAGTAGTAACCCTTTGGTGCCTTGCTTGGAGGAAGGGCTTGGAGGAAGTTGCTGGGGTAAGGCACAGGTTTCTCATGCCATCATCAATAGAAGATGAAAGACTTTCTTGATTGCCTGAACACTCTGAGCTCTCCAAACTTTCCGATGAGCTACCATCTTGTTATGGATCATGTGGTGCTTGGTCAGAGTCTGGATTTTACACAGATTCTGGTTCTCTTGACCTCCGTGGGACTGGTACTGGTTTAGGGCGGTCTTGGGTCTTTGACTAGATACCGGAAGTGAAGATGGTAACTGATGAATTTGCGGCTGCTGATTTTGACAACTTAGCAACTGCTCTACTTCTGCTTGTAATTTAGACATCTGTGATGTAAACTTAGTGTTGGCCTGCCTAAGCTCTTTTTTCCCTCATTTAGCTGCTGAACCATGGTAATCAGGTCTTTGTGGAGTTTCCTTAAATCAGCATTTTCTTCACGCAGGGCTTTTTGAGAATAGCTGGGAGGTGTTAAGGGTCTAGGTAGGTTATAACCAGTCAAATCATAATCCTGCAAGTGTGCTGGAAGAGATGATTTCCTCCTGGGACACACAACAGGAACTTCATCTAAAGGCTGCATCTCCATAACTGTAGAAAACTTTGATTCCGGCTCGAAGGACCATGTAAAAGTGGTTAAACTTCAACCACTAAGGGATGCTGATTGGGAACTAGTTCACTACAGATGTCCAATCAGAGACATGAAGAAACAGCTTGAAATTCCTTTGATCCTTTATTTTCACCACCATAAATTCCACAGTGTTTCACTAGGGCTTTGTGCACATAGGTGTATATTTGTGTGATTTGGTTTATATGCACGCACACAAACACCATAAAGTAAATAAAGAACTAACAGTCCTTTTGGTTTGCACTCACTCCATACTGACCATACTCTGCAAACACTAATTAATGCCACCTGCTGGAGTTGGGCGGAGCCGAACGTCTTTTACGCTACAGCTCAAACAGCGTGCTCAAACATTGGCTGACTGCCAGTAAAAGTCAATTCATTATTAGCCTTATTAACATGGACACTAATTTGGGCAAAGAGCACTAATGACTTATTTAAGACTTGAAGCTTAAAGCTGAGGACTTGATTTGGACTTGCCTGTCTTGACTTAGGGCTTGACTTGAGACTTGAATGCAAAGACATGAGACTTACTTGTGACTTGTAAAACAATGACTTGGTACCTTCTCTGCATTTAATGTTACTTGAATTGGTGCTATTTTAGTGCATTTCTATCTTTATGCTGTGGAAGGCTTTGTTTGGAAAATTTTAATAAAGCAATATTTTTACATTATTTCTGTCCTAAGAAGGAAATAAATGCAATTTTACAAGAAAAGAAGTATATATAGAGTCAAATTTCAGCACTTTCACCATTCACTTAGATGGCATTTTTCCACATATAATAAAATTGAATGGTGACTGAGAATAACATTCTGCCTAACATCAACTGCCCTTTCCTCATCTGTATCTCTGTGTGTTTGAGCAGAAGCTGAGAGCCCTACAGAATTTCAATACCCTGATGGCTGTGATAGGAGGGCTGTGTCATAGCTCTATCTCTCGTCTCAAAGATACAGCCAGCCTGCTGTGCTCTGATGTCACAAAGGTCAGTCTCACCCATAGAATTGCGTTCCACACTCTGGTCACATGTATGCATCACATAACCAAAATATTTTTTAAGAATGTGCAAAATGTATACCAATATACCACAAGTCAAGCAAATTCACTATAATTCTAATGTTTTTGCTATTAACCTATATAGATTTTTTAGCACTGGAACAATGCTGTTTTGACTAATTAGAAACACCATCAGTATCCTACAATTGAGGTCATGAGATGCATAAACAGTTCTACTACATATCAGTATCAAAACAAAAATTAGTAGGGCCTACTAAAGCTGAACCTTAATGGGCATTACAAGCATCCAAAAGTACAGCGACTTGGCGAATAATCTCGGTCTGTGTGAATGCCACTTTATATACTGATACGTTTTACAAAGTGAGCTGGTGGTCTCATAGTTAAGGATCTAGGTTCCGTACACAAAGTTGTTGGTGCTATTCTGATTTGGACCGGAAGAGATAACAACACCTGCTCTATAACTATTTTGCCCTTGAGCAAGGCACAGCTTGCTTCAGGTTGCAACTGCTTCCTCGAGTAGAACACTATAAATCACTTTATAACCATAAAACTTTAAATCAAAGTGTATGCTATTTGGCAGACTGAAAATTGCAGTGTTTGATGAAGGTGATATGTGGAAAAGGTAAAATATTCTAACAGAATGATCAAATATCAAGAAATGTAATGTAATAAAGTGACAACTACTTGAGATTTTGACTAGTTCCAAATGAAAATTCTGTCATGATTTTTCTCACCCTCATGTTGTTCCAAACCCATATGACTTTCTGTCTAATGCGAAACACAAAATTAGATTTAATGAATATCACGGTGACACACAAGTAACATGGACTGCTTTTTAATCTTTAAATTGAGGATCTATCCAATGCAATTGTATTGAAAAGTCAGTTTACGATATTCATTTTAACACATTTGTGTTTCGTATAAGAAAGTCATATAAGTTTTGGAGGTAATGAGGGTAAATTATAACAGAATTTTCTTATTTGGGGTTAACTACTCCTATAGGCAATTCTTAAAATATATTTATCTGATTGCAATAGATATAAGAATATCAAACCAAGTAGTATTGATAACCAGAACATGTATTTTTCACACTTTAGTATTTTTGTCTCTATTTTGAACATTACATCTATTGTTTGTTTTTGTTTTTAAACCTAACAAACTTATTTTTGTGAAATGTTTTTCATGCTTATCAAGGATGCTTATCAAGGATGCTCCTTTGAAATAAATGGCACTTGGTTTAATATTTAGTTATTTAGTAACGTATATTGACATGATACATTTTTAAGTGTCCATATATTTTTTGGGCGCACTTTTTAAAGGCTGTGTCTCAAACCATTTTTTCCTCTCTCATGCAGACTCTCAGTGAACTCACAGACCTGCTGTCATCCTACAGCAACTATTCAAATTACAGGCGGGTATACAATGAATGCACTGGATTCAAGGTGCCTATCTTGGGTGTTCATCTTAAAGATCTGATCTCCCTCAATGAGGCTCTGCCAGACTACTTGGAGGACGATAAGATCAACCTGGGGAAACTACAGCATTTATATAGCAACATTAGAGACTTGTTGGCCATCCATGACTGCACCCCACCGTTTGAGGCCAACAAAGACCTGCTGCACCTGTTAACGGTGAGCTAGAGCAAGAAATGGTGTTGTGTGAATGATTCATTGTTGGAAAGGGGGATAACAAGGCCATTATTCTTGGAAAGCCACTGTTCTTGGAAGTGTTTGTTTTGCCTCATATATTTGCCTGGGGATAGCTAGTGCTGTGAATACTGAATACGACAGTACATGGAATGATTGTTTTTGAATGTGTACATATTTAGTGGCATGTAAATATGTCTCTATTTCATTTTCATAGAGTTTCTTCATCTATTTATAAGTCTACCTGAGTATTTTTAAAATGTAACTGAGCAGACCTCTTCTTTGTGGTTACGCTCTGTTGTTTGTGTGTGATACTGAGAGATGTGGATTGCAAACAGTGGGCGTCCTCTCATGTGTAACGGTTCTGCCCCACCTTACCCACAGCTCTCGCTAGACCTGTGTTACACGGAGGATGAGATATATGAGCTGTCCTATGCCAAGGAGCCCAAGAACCCCAAAATTCAGGTGAGGCACATAAAAAAAAAAATTCTTATATGTAGTGCTTGCTTAGGCAATCATCATAAATACTATTGCTCATACTTAGGGTTACAAATTTGATAATGCTTCAAACCATGTTATATTGTGGTTCATAACTCTTCCCGCACTGTTTGTTATTATGCTATTACTTTTTCGACTGATCATAATCTGAATTCGACAACAAGATGTCGAAAGTTTTGCTGCTGAAATCAGCCAGTGCTCACTAAAATTTTAACCACTGCCCCCAGTGGCCAAAGCTGGAAGTGTTGTTGAGGTGAAATGTCCACAGGGCACCAAAAGCAAGTTGTATTTTTGTTGTAAATGATTTAATACACTCAACAAGAATGCAATTTTATTAACTCCATTTCCTAACCCAAATCCCAACCCTGAACCTAATCAACAGTTGAATAAACAAATAATAACTTTAGAGCGAAAATGCAACCTTTGAATCACGCTCACTTTATGTGAAAGTGATTACTGTCTCAGAGTGAACGCAACTACTTCCTGGTTTCCACATGACAAAAACCCATGTCTCAGAGATTGCTCGCGCAGCATGCTATCAGTAGCGCCACATGGAATGGTGAACTCTTTTGAATTGATTCAAAAATGTGTGATGGGAATGCAGCTTGTCACTAGTTCGGGAGATGGGGGATGGCACTTGTCAGTAATTCGTCAGAATGGGGTCAATTTCAGGGTACATAAACAATTGAAAACAGCATGTTGACTGCCTGTGTGATCATTTTGTACTTTTTTTCCTGGTGGATGATAAAATCTCTTGGACTTATTTTGATGGAGGGACCCGATCCATAACGAGGGACCAGAATATCATTGACTTTAGGGTTGGCTGTTTTGACTTGGGCCAGTAACCAGTAACCTAGAAACCACCCAGAGCACCATAGCAACCGCATAACAACATGCTAAAAACCATTTAGAACACCTTAGAAACCACATAGCAAAGCCCTGGCATCCACCCACAACACTCTAGCAAGAAAATCTATTTTTATGGAGGCATTAAGTCATATATTACAGATTACTGACCAAATAGACATATGCAGCACAGACATTGTGTTAGTTGAAAGTATGGTTGATATTATTCTTGACTTCATCACATTTCAAAACAAATAGTCAGACCTTGTATGTGACCTGTTTATAGACAGGGAGTATCCCGTCTTAATGTGTGGGTACAGTGCACAGTGCACTCCTCTTTGTGCAAGCACACTTCAAAGAAAACCACAAAAAAGACATACGTAGCTGAAGACGCTTGGCCGTTATCTTTATCCCGTTCAGTGTAGGTGGTGTTACGTACAAGCATTTTTTATTCTTTCCTATAAAGCTTCAGCCTTTGAACGTATTTGTGTGTTTTACAAATAAACCAGGTTCACTAGTTCAATATTTTTGTACTAACGTTCAGGTCTGTGGTCTCTCGCTTATTTGTTTTTTTTTTTTTTTGTCTCCCCCTCCTTTTCTCTAGCCCATAGCTCAAGTGAAGCCTCCTGTGATAGCAGAGTGGGGATCAGGAGTTACTCCTCGCCTGGATCCGGCTACCATCTCTAAACACGTTAAACAGATGGTTGATGTAAGTGAGAAACATATGCTCATTCCCACTGTAAGGGCCAGTTCCTAGCTGTCCATTTTCACTTCCTTAATAGCATGTAAGCCCTTCATGAACAAATGTCACAAGTGGATTTCAGACGTCAGTGTGTTAGATAAAAATTATTGTGTCGCCCCTACAGTCCATCATGAAGAACTACGACTTGAACATGGATGGCTACATCTCTCTGGAGGACTTTGAGAAGATTGCTGCAAATTTTCCTTTCTCTTTCTGCACACATGAGAGCGATAGGTAAGATGAGGAAAGGAACAATTAAAAAAAAATGTAACACTCAGATAGAAGTAACTAAGATGTCATAAACATAAACTTCGTGTTTAGGATAATGAAACTAAAACATTTTAAAGACTTCAACTGTGATGCTCATTCTTTTTCTGGATCAGGGACATAAATTAACCTTACTATTACAGGGCAATATTTGCCCCCTGCAATTGATTCTATGGGGCATTTTTTTAAAATCTTTATAAGGGCAATTTTTTATAACTCTATAAAATATATTCTTCGAGTCATCATTTTAATACATTTAACCAGTTAATTAACATTATCAAGAGATAAAATGTATGAATAGGCTTAAAAACTATTTTTACAATAACCTTGTTATGAGGATATTTTTTGCCGAAACATTTTAAATTATGGGGGCATTTTTTCAGTGGCATTTGTGCCCCGAGCCCCTCTTATTTTCTTACCTGGTCTGGATGTATTAATTTATAAAAAAAAAAAAATGAAACATCCATTTCAAAAAGACAATGGCTTGAATACACATCTTGTATGTTTTTTTTTTCTTTTTAATTTATCATTCAAATTAATTTTGATCAATTTTTTTATTTGATAATAATGGTGTAAATGTTCTGAGATCATAATCATTAATGTGATCATTTTTAATTAGGTTGACCATCTTTAATTATTATTTTTAAAGCATTTTTTAATATTATTAACATTTAAAAAACCTTCGTCCATCAGATCAAAGGAATTCTGAAAGTCAGGAAAGTCTCTCTGTATGAAAGCAATATTTAACCCTCAGACTTCTTCAAAACTTTTGTTAAACTTTCAGACAAGGCTTTTTTTTTTTTTCTCCCCCTTTTTCTCCCCAATTTGGAATGCCCAATGCACTCTAGGTCCTCATGGTGGCATAATGACTCACCTCATTCTGGGTGGCGGAGGACAAATCTCAGTTGCCTCCACATCTGAGACCGTCAATCCGCACATCTTATCACGTGGCTTTTTGAACGCGTTACTGGAGACATAGCACGTGTGGAGGCATCCACGCACAACTCACCACACACCCCACCGAGAGTGAACCACATTATAGCGACCACAAGGAGGTTACCCCATGTGACTCTACCCTCCCTAGCAACCGGGCCAATTTGGTTGCTTAGGAGACCTGGCTTGAGTCACTCAGCATGCCCTGGATTTGAACTCGCGACTCCAGGGGTGGTAGTCAGCGTCAATACTCGCTGAGCTACCCAGGCACCCCAGACAAGGCTTTGTTAAACCAACATTTAACGTTTGTCCTGACAAACTTTCCTTTTCAAGTTTTTATAGGATCTCTTTCAGGGCTGACTGGATAACCTATGATATTAACAGGGTAACAGACAATCTGGAAATATCAGGGAATTTTTAAATTGTGATTTTCAGGCCTGGAAATGTAATGGAAATTAATAAAACCTTTAAAAGTCATGGGAAAAAACACAGAAATCTCTTTAGTGAATAGAATCTTTCCTCGTTAGGCTCAGCTCTAAAACGTTTCATCACCTAGAAATTTATCTTTTTGACTGCAAGCTCTACTGTATAAAATTACATTAAAAAATCTGTATTCAATAATCACAAACAACTGGAAAAAGTCATGGAAATTTAAAGGTCAATATTAATCAAATCAGGTCATCATACTTTGCTCTTTATTTTTCAGAGAAGGAGAGATCAACAGAGAAGAAATTACTTCCTATTTCATGCGTGGGATGTCAGTGTGTGCTAAGCTTGGCTTCAGCCTCCACAACCTGCATAATTTCCATGAGACCACATACAAGAGGCCCACATTCTGCGACACCTGTGGAGGCTTTGTGAGTGTTTAATGAACCAATGTGTTGTTGCGGTATAAACAACACATTTGTCCATCTGTTTGTGCATCATCTAACACTTTTTTCTCTACCCTCCAATAGTTATGGGGAGTGATAAAGCAAGGCTACCACTGCAGAGGTTTGAACATACTAATAAACAAATTTCTCTATATCAAAAGAGATATTTGACACCTAGGCAACATCTAATCTCTGCTGCCCCCCTCTCACTCTCTTTAAGACTGTGGAGTGAACTGTCATAAGCACTGTAAGGATGTGGTGGGAATGGAATGTATGAAGAGGTTCCAGGTGTCCAGTCCCTGCACCCCAGGTCCTTTATCAGGCATGCACATTAAGGGCAACAGCTGGAGTGAGTTTTCTTATGTCATTCTAGTCTTATCAGTTAAGGAACATGTACAGTACAGTCAGCGATCGTTATTGCAAAATGAACCCCAACAAGGTGATCAGGACTCTGATCTTGTATCACCCTGAATGAGTTTAATTTGCAATAATGACCTGCTGACTGTACATTACCCAGCTTATCACACAGCTTCATACAAAAATAAATAAATAAATGGACAGCTGAAATAAGTTGACATTATGCCATTATGTGTGAAGAAAGATACCATGGAGTGTAATGAAAGACATTAAACTTGCACAGCAATGTAAGAAATCGGTTGCCTGGGACAATGGTCAGTTAAACAGCTTAGTAGTCTTTATACAAAATTATTACACAGCTCTCAATACTTGATTCAGATTTGTCAAATATGCATTGAGCGGTCAAATATTTTTGTATAATGTCCACTCGACTTTACTTGAATGTACATTGCAGCTAAATAAACTGCAGCTAAATAAACCCCTTCAAGTTGATCCCTTATGTACCAGAGAGCCATGTAATAAGCCTATGCATGTATTTAAAGATCAGCTAAACATGGCACTTAGCTTGCTGAAATGAAAATTGTAACACTAGGTTCAGCTGGCAGTTGGTTAAGCAGTCTGTTTTGTGACCCCTTATTATTTTCAATCAGGTTCTGAGGAGGAAGCATTTGTCTTCCCTAATGGAAATGGTTCTGAACTCTCCAAGCGCCAAACCTCGTCGGATAGCAACGCAGAGGCGGCTACATTATTAGACAGATCCACCCAGACAGACCCAGCAGTGTGGACACCAGTGGCAAAACGAAAAGACCGACTTAACTCTCAGAAACAACATCCACCCCTTGAAAAGGTATTACCATGAAGCATAGGGTGTTTTTACGCCATCTCTTACTTTTTCACTGCAAGTATGGTGGATATTTGCAAAATATATTGCATAGAATGCTTTTTTGGTGAGTGAGACTGCATAGCTACTCAGAACATAAGTCTCGAGACTTGAATTGTTAATCCTTACTAACATTACATACCTGCCTTATCACCCCAGAGTGCCACTCTACCAGTAAGGGTGCGAGGTTCCTCCGCTCCTAGTTCTTTCCTACAGGAGAAAATGGATGAACTGAAGTTGAACAAAGATAAAAGAAGAGAACCAGACTGAAGCTGTTGTTGATGTGGACATGTGTTTGTGTGTGTGGTCTCGCCATTAAACCAGACAGATATTACCACTGGATTTCAATGTTTCTCCTTAACAATAAAGGAACTGTTAAATACCCTGGACTGAACAGACATCCCCTCATATTTCTTGCAAACAGTCTTGTTCTATTGTCTTCAACAGATTGTCCATGACGTTCATTAAATGTGATGAAATTCTACCCAGAAGGACTAAAGCAAGGGATTTTATTTAAAGAATTACAGAGGGTCCACTCCCTCAGGGCTCTTTTAAAACCTTATCAATGGAACTTTATGGTAAGAACTCTCTATGCACCAGCATCAACTGCCAGTGAGAACCACATCAATGGACCTCACATTTTCACAGGTACCCAAAGGTGGACTGTCTGCTACATCATTCACCTCACTACCACTTGTCTTTGCAAGACTAACGGACTTTCTTGTCTTTTTCCATGGAGAGGTGCTTCTGCAAGAACTGTTTGAGGGCCAAACTGTGTTGTCTTAATATTCACATACTGTATACACTGTAATTAATTGTGATGTTCAGCTGAACAGCAAGAATGTATCTCCTCTGTGAAGGGACGTGTGATTTTGGTGCTGATTTAATACTCGCAATGCATCACTGTGCCTTATGCAATGAACAATTCACTTATAGGAGACAAAGGGTATTATATCACTGGTTATATCAGACAATAGTCCTGTCCCAATTAAAAATGAGCACATTTTGCTTCATTAGTGCTCAATTTTGTGAGTTGAATAGGTGAAACCAAGATCACGATTGGCTCGCACTCATCCAGTGCAATTCGAGCATCAGCACTAATAAATAAAAGGAGAGTGAAGTTAGGGTTGATGAAAACCAATTCAAATGAATATTGTGGACCTATTTTAAGTTGTTTTTGTAATGTATTGATCTTATCTTCAACTTGAATGTCTGTTTTACTAAATCTTGCATTTAGGCTATAGGTTTTTATTTATTGAGGAATTGTAATTCTTAAGTATTTACCATAAAACTGCCTGATGTGATTGAAAAATAAATGTGAAAAATGACAGAGGAGTTTTATTTTTTCAACACAGAGGAATCAATGTTTAATTTAATTCCAAGAGTTTGAAATGTTGCTATATGTATCTGGCTGTAACAGCACTATTGTCCACTTCAGATCATCTGCAGAGCCATTGTGGTGTTCTATGGTTTTACTTTCATCTCAACATTCACTAAGAACACCTAGTATGAACTAAACAACTGAAATATAGGCAATACTGTATGAGCCAGTATAATGGATATTCTTAAAATCAACTAACAATTCATATCAACAAGAAGAATAAAGCATTTTAAATGTAAACAAAAATTATCCAAATTCTCTTTATCGTACTGTTTGTGATAGGCAATCTGTACCTATATCAACAATGAACCACCTCAATTTAAGCAAAATGAAAAATGGGAGCAATAATAATAATAATAATCAACATATCTTTTGCTGTCATACTCAATGCTGTTATATGAAAGCCATGACCTTTCCAAAAAAAATAATTTTGCAATGTTAGGATAACTCAGGAAGTACTTTTGGGTAACATTATCTGAACAGTACTTGCACAACTGCACAATGTAGAGGCACCTGGTCGAAAGATCACTGTGAACTTGCTCCACCTGCAGGATGATTGTGGTATTACAACAACAAGCACCTTAAATGCTTTTCAATAGTCAGCTTTACAATGGTACACATATCAGAATGCTTTGTACCGAATCATCCAGTTGAAGAACAATAAGCAACGTTATATCACCCACTATTTCATGAAAACAAGACATGAAAGATAAAATAAAAGGATGGTATTTAAAAGCGGTGTTGGGTGTAACGCGTTATAAAGTGACACATTACTGTAATCTAATTACAATTTGCAGTAACAGTAATGTAACACGTTTCTTTTAAAATAAAGTAATCTGATTACAGTTACAGACAAATAAAATTACGTTACTTGGATTACACATTTATTGCTAAAACAATAATATTAATTAAACAGAATGCATTTTAAAATGTATTACATTCCTATGTTAGTACTTTTATGTGTGTTGCTGTGTCAGCTAATGAGCATGCACTCTAAGAAACCTCCATGGCATAGAGGACACGTATCGAGGTGATGGCAGATGAGTGAGCGGCATTACTATGGACGCAGCGGAGTGTAGTTGTTTATTCAAATTGAAAACAAAAGCAAAGTGTTTCAAGTTTTCATGCGCTCACAATCAATCTCAGCGAGCGCTGTGTCAGCATGTTCCCAGCCCTGGCTGGAGGCACACAAGGCTGGGCCAGCGGCAAATCCTCCTCAAATCTCCGCGGTCTACCCTATCATTGTGTGCCTCCCTCGTGTGTCCCTCTGCAGCTGCCGCAGGAGGAGAGGGGACCGGCTTCGGGTGTATGTGGAAAACAGCGCTTGTTCCCGTCTGACAGAGGGATATATTGCTCACAAAGAGGAAACATTTGCAGAACGACATCTTGAAAAAGACGTCGCTAAGCAAATGGCTCTTTTATGTTCTTTATGTACTGTACACAATAAAACACAAACACAATGCAATAGTGTTACAGATGCACAAGTGATAAAGGATACTCAATTCGTCCGAGCACAAGCAGGGAGGTAGAAATAGTCCACTCGCTGTAAAGTTGTGTAAACACACACATGCTGCACATGTACACACACAAACAGACATAGTGTACATGCACACGTACACATGCATGATGCAACACACAAGTAAACCTGTATATGCATCAGAAGCATCGCTAGACTTCGCTGGGCTTAGCCCCCAGGCAATATTATAATATAAAAATAAGAAGAATCATTCCTTCCATTACATAATATAATTATTTTTTGACAGGTAGTGTGGTAATTTTTTTAAGCGCAACACTGACACTGGTTCAGAACTTTATATGAGCAAATGTCAGGCATACAATAAACTAATCAAACATGTTTTAATTTAAATTGCGGAGGATCAAAGTGAGAATTATGACTTGTCTCGTTGTTCATAGTGCAGAAACTAACGCTAACAATAAAATCGAAGTAATTTAACAATTTAGCAATTGTCATTTATTTTAATATTTTGAGAATAAAGTAAAAATTACGAGAAGTCAAAACATTATGAGATTAAATCGAAAGAAAAGTAACATCAAAGTGATCTGGTGGACAACAGCAAAGTAGAGCATCTAGGTCTTTACATACAACACCACTAACCAGGGAGATAGCTTGGCTATGCAACCGAGCTGAATTTGTGGGAAGTTTTTGCAAGCTCTCTGTTCATGAATGAGGTGTGCATTTGTACAGGAGTTTTCAACATATGGGTGTCTGTCAAAAGAGGCATGAGATATAGGCTTGCACTCAAGTGAAGTGAAAAAATAACTGGAACTGCTATGAATGATATAAGTTCATATCAAGATGTGGTAACATCCCCTCAGTTACAGTATTGTTTAGAGAGGAAAACCCAACGCCGATCGGGATTGTGCAAATCTGTCTGGTTCTTTCTCCTGAATAAATAAAGTTTACATAACCGCTGCAGAGTCCGGATACTAATAACTCTGTGCTGATGAGCCAAAAGACCATGGATGTCTTTAATGCTAAATCCTAAACAAAAGTAGTCCTATGATTTAACTACATCCTCCACATCCATCTCTCGCATTAATAAAGCTGCAGGCTCGCCGTCCGAACCGTTGTGATAATGACGCTCTGTTTGGCCTAATATTGAAATTTTTTTTCTCTAATATTTCTACTTTATTCACACAATATAGGCTACTACTTTATTCTCACAATGCTATGACTTTATTCTAATAATTTTTACTTTATTCTCTAAATATTATGACTATAATCTCAAAATGCAATGACTTTATTCTAATAATTTTATATCATTATATACAATTTAATATCATTATGCTATGAATTTATTCTCAAACTATTACGACATTAATCTCTTAATGCTAAAACTTTATTCTTGTAATTATTTGCAAAATATTACGACTTCACTCTTGAAATGTCAGGACAGCGAGAGCGAGACAAATAGACCCAAGAGCAGAGGAACAGTTCAAAGGACTGTGCTGGCGAAGAATGAAGATCCCGTCACCGGCTGCAGTAGCGGGGGAGAAGTGGATGGGTGCGTGCCATGGCCGCGCAATGGGAAAATCCGTGAATAGTGTGTTTGTAGGCGAGTGTGTGTGTTGTGGTAGTGAGGAGCATATTCGTGAGGAATCCTCAGCTGAAGCGTAGTGAGGTGCGGGGAATAAGTGCACAGCAGACAGGAAGGCAATCGCTATCTCGACATGCGGGCAGAGACGAGGAATCCTCAGTTGAAAATTCCTGAGTGCAGAGAACAAGCGTACAGCAAACAGGAAGGCAACCACACTCCCAACACACGGGCAGAGACAGGCAAACAAACAGATACACGAGACAGGACCAACTAGGCAGAGAGAGTGAGGTAAGTTACTTCACACCAAAGAATAATCTAGCAAAGATTTTGACAACACGAAGGGATTAAGTAGGGAGTGATTCAGCAGAGAACCAGCTGCTGCTAGCACGCTAATTAGTGGCATGATCAGCGTTCCCCTGGGAACAATCAGTGTTCCCATGGAAACACTGATCATGCATACCGGCAGCGCCTGTATACCCCATCCCCCCCCCGACGTCCTCAGCAGAATTACCCAACATCTCTCCTCAAGTCCATAATCCTACCAGTCAACCAGGTACTGGAACCCTCTGCCCCTCTGCCTGACGTCGATCAGTCTCCTGACCCTATACGCCGGAGAGCCCTCAACAAGACGCGGAGGTGGGATGTAAATTAGAACGTAACGGGTTTACTTTTGGAGATGTGAAAAACAGGGTGAATGTGTTTGAGGTGAGGTAGTTTAAGACGGACTTCCACCAGACTAATGACCTTGGTGATGGGAAATGGCCCGATAAACCTAGAACTCAGCTTACGTGAGGGGAGTCAGAGCGGAATGTCCTTAGAAGACAACCAAACCTTCTGCCCGCACGGGTAAGCTGGGGGCTTAGACCGGTGCCGGTCCACCGACCTCTTAACATGGGCATCAGTCCATATGAGGGCTTCCCTGGTGGCTTTCCAGGTGCGCTGGCACCTCTGAATAAATGCGTGGACGGACAGGACCTGAACGTCAGGCTCTTGTGTGAGGAAAAGAGGGGGCTGATAACCGAGACTGCACTGGAAGGGTAATAACCCCGTAGATGATGACTGAAAGGAGTTGTGGGCATTCTCGACCCAGACTAAATGATTGCTCCAAGAAGACAGATTACAGGAGGCCACACAGCACAGTGTTTTTTCAAGCTCCTGATTCTCCTGCTCCGCTTGTCCATTTGTCTGGGGTTGGAACCCAGAGGACAAACTCACCGTAGCTCCCAGCTGTCGTCAGAATTCTGCCCAAAAACGAGACACAAATTGGGGGCCTCTGTCAGAAACCACATCAACTGGGCGGCCATGAACGCGGAAGATGTGGTTTATGACTGCTACCGTTGTCTCCCTCACTGTATGGTAATTTGGGGGAGGGGAATGAAATGAGCCGCCTTCGAGAACCGGTCCACTACAGTCAAAACGAATGTGTTGCCATGGGAAGGGGGAGACGAGTTACCAAATCCATGGCTATGTGCGACAAGGGTATAGAAGGGACAGACAGCTGTTGGAGGAGCCCGGCCAGGGGGTTACAGGAGGTCTTATTTGTTACGCAAACGGGGCAAGCGTCTACGAAACGATGTACATCTTGCGCAAGCGATGGCCACCAGAATCGCTGTCTAATGAGCATCTGGGTGCGAGTCGCCCCTGGATGACAAGCCACGTTGGATGAGTGACACCACTGTAGGATGTGCATCTGAAATGATCGCGGAACTACCAACCAACCTGCTGGGCACATAGCGGGGACTCAGTGTTTTGTAGCGCAGCACGGACTTTAGCCTCCACCTCCCAGGATACCATGCCCACAACTCGAGTGGTGGGTAGAATGGTATCCTGTGGGACGGTGGAGGTCTTGACCTCAAATATCGAGAGAAAGAGTCAGGCTTGATGTTTTTTAGCCTGGGCGATACGAGAAAACGAAATTAAAACAGGTGAAAAATAGTGCACAGCGAGCACAACTACTGTCTATAGTTAAGACGTTTGGCGCTACGAATGTACTCTAGGTTCTTATGATCAGTCCAGACCATGAAAGGTACCCCCAAACCCTCTAACCAATGACGTCACTCGCCCAAAGCCAGCCGGACAGCAAGCAATTCTCTGTTGCCGACGTCATAGTTCCATTCTGCTGGTGTTAAGCGGTGTGAGAAAAAGCAAACAGATGCATCTTTCCGTCCGAGGAAGAGCGCTGCGACAGGACCGCTCCGACACCAACCTCACGCATCCACCTCCACCACAAACTGACATGCAGAGTTGTGTAGAAGGTGTGTGGTAGAACACCGCTTCTTTAATTTAGAAAACGTGGCCTCGGCCCGTGGGGACCAACAACAATCAGTGCGGGTGGAGGTGAGATCCATCCGAGGCGCGGCGAGTTGACTGTAATTCCGAATAAACCTCCAATAAAATTAGCGAACCCCAGAAACCTCTGCAAAACCTTGTGAGAATCATGGGTTGGCCAATCGGAGATGGCTCTGACCTCGGCAGGGTCCATGCACACTCCCTCGGTTGAAACTATGAACCCCAGGAACAGAACTGACTGTGCATGAAAAGCGCACTTCTCTGTCTTGACGAACAGCCGATTCTCTAGCAGTCGTTGAAGCACCTGCCTGACATGCTGAACATGGTCCTGGATATTCTGGGAGAATATCAGAATCTACATAAACAAACCCAAAGCAATCAACCATGTCTTTAAGCACGTCATTTATGAGCCCCTGGAAGACAGCGGGGGACTTGACCAATCCAAAGGGCATGACCAAATATTCAAAGTGCCCCTATGGGTGTTAAAAGCATCTTCCACTAACCCCCCTTCCTGATCCGAACAATGTGATAAACATTGTGTAGACCCAACTTCGAAAAGACGGACGCTCCCTGCAAGAGTTCGAAAGTTAAGGACATCAACAGCAAAGGATAATGATTCTTCACTGTGATGTCTTTCAGCCCCCGATAATCTATACAGGGTCTAAGTGAGCCATCCTTCTCCACAAAGAAGAAACCCACCCCTGCCAGCGATGAGGAAGGGTGGATCAGACCGGCTGTCAGAGAATCACTGATATACCTGTTCATGGCCTCCCTCTCGGGAGCCGAGAGTGAATACAGCCATCCCTGAGGAGGCAAAGTGCCAGAAAGTAATTAAATCACACAGTCGTATGGGCAATGAGGAGGAAGGGTCAAGCGTGGGACCGGCTGAACAACGCCTTCAAGTCATGGTATGTTAACGGAACTCTGGATAAATCCACCGGTTCATCCTGCAACGATGACTGGACAGGGGAGACAGCAGAGTTAAGACAGTACCACAAACAGTAAGGACTTCAAGGAAGAACAGTGTTGGTTGACCAGTCTATGTGTGGGTTGTACGTTACCAACCAAGGATGCCCCAACACTACCGGTGCTGATGGAGATTGGATCATGTAAAAGGACAACTGCTCGTATGATTTCCAGAAACAAAGGTGACTGGCTTGGTGGACTGGGTGATGATGGACAGAGGCGTGCCACTGAGGGTGTGGGTGGTGATAGGTTCATCCCACTGGACCATAGGAACCGGCCATTCGGAAGCCAAGTTGATGTCCATAAAGTTACCTTTGGCTCCGGAATCCACCAGGGCTGAGACCATGTGAGTGGTAGATACTGCAGCCGGGCCGGGAGAAGTGTAAGTAATCCAGGGGCTTTGTCCAAGGGTGTTGCGCTCGCCAGTAACCCCCTTCCTACTGACGAGTGGTGTAATTTTCTGGACAGAAAGCGGAGAAATGACTCAATGAAAGCATAATCCTTGAAAGAGGCGCCGCTGCTTCTCCTTATGCGATATCAGAGTTCTCCCGACTTGCATGGGCTCTGTGTCGGGCCGTGATTCTGGTGACCTGGCTGAAGCGGTTTCTCATGGAAACACTGATCATGCATGCTGGCAGCGCCTGTGAAATATGAGGGAGAGAAATAACAAAACAAACAGAACAAACTGACAAACTCACTGAAGCCGTGACACGAAATCTTAATTTTTTTGCATTTTATTTAACGTGGCAATAAAACAGCATCATGGGATCACTGAGTAAAGTTAAAAATAACTTTAATTTTTATAAACACATCTCGAAACACTTGCGTTGGGTTTCAGGATTCCAGGTTGTTTTTAACAAAGCACAGTTTCAATGCTTGATAAACGGTAAGACAGTGTTTTTTTTCTCTTTTGCTCAGGTGTACAGACTTAAGTACAACAATTAGATAAGTTCAATGTCATTTGATTTTAAACCATTTAAAAATCAAGGTACCCCAAAGAGGCTATTTAAACACAGCAGTATAACTCCACGCACATGACATGGAAATGTGAACCAGCCCGGGCAGAGCGCATATACAGGCAGTGACAGTTTGATCATTTTTGTTTGACTTTTGTGAGATTCATCATTTTAAGGCCTATGTATTGTGCTATTTAGGCTTATAGCTCACTGTGCTGCTATTTTGAGTTGCGTTTGAGGAAATTCCATTGCAATAAACATTCTTTATTCCCACATACCGACTCCCGACTAAACCCAAATAACCGAACAAGATGGCTGGCGAATACATTAACGTCTACTTGGAGTGAATTGTTAAAAACAAATGAAGATTAGAAATGAGGCTTATAGATTATATATTTAGAAATAAGACTTGCATAATAAAACTTCATTGCCTCTAATACAGAAAAGCTACACCCCTGTGAGAGAAAATAGAAAGCTCCCACTCGAGGTGTTTGTAACGTGTCTGATGTTCTTGAGCACGAACAGGTAAAAGTCAAAGTGCGAACTGTCATTTAATGCAAGTTGGGCTCACTGATCAGAATTAAGTTACATTTGAAGCCATGATACGGCACCCCTGCGTCGGCGCCCCTGCAGCCTGCCTTGTTGCTTTTGTACCCTGATGTAATGAACATTAAGCCTTACTTCTTTTTTTTACCATCACAAAAAAACATTCAGGGCTATTAACAAAAGAGTTGGGACTTCAGCCCTATCAGCCATGGTCTAGCTACGCTGCTGATATGCACACCGAAAAGAAACAGGCATTCAAATACACAATGGTTTTACTATCAAAGCTGTTTGCAAATATGTTTTCAGTTCATTGGTATTCTTTTTCTGTCTTTCACACCAACACAAACACAGGATAAGCATACTGTACACATACATGCCACACACAGCTAAGAAGTTTGTAGATAGCGGACACACACACACCTGAAGATACTACTATAGCATATTTGCGATAAGAATGTTAAGTTGCCTTTTTAGAAATGCATTGGATCTCTTTAGCCAAGTTGCTGTCTTTGTCATATTGCTGTAATTTTGTTATTGTTTTCAGTCAATAATAAAATACTAAATGAGCTATTAGTGTCATGTTTGTATTTTTCGCAGGTTTGATTGGTATTAGAAAGTAACTTCAAAGTAATTAGTAATCAGATTACTTTTCACATAAGTAATCGATTAGATTTTTAAACAAGTTATCAGTAATCAATAGTGGATTACTTTTTTTTTTAAAGTAACACCCAACACTGTTTAAAAGGACCAGATGCATGTCAAGTGGGCAAGTGTGGCATGGTCTGTATGTGTTTGATTTACAAAGATGATCATGTTAGAGCTTAGCTGCCCATTCACTGCAAAGAGCCGTATGAACTCTGTATGACCTGCTGTCCATAGTAGTTCCCATACTGGCCGTAGAACTGGTTCCACTGGCTCTGATTCTGTTAATAATACTACTGTTGCACTGCTGAGTTACCTGGGGGCAAAAAATAGATGAAGCTTCAGTGTAAATAAAACTTTTAACTGTTCAATGCTCTTTAACCAAATACATTGTTTAAATTTAATAATACAAACAAAATGTGATGGCGCCACGGATGGCCGCCTCGGTGTGGAACGCTCCTATTGTTCTGTTGTTTTTGTTTGTTAGTCCTGTGTTTAGTAATCTTTTTCCAGTCAGTTTTACCAGAGACGAACTGCTGAACATTCGACAGCTTATACCAGACAGTCTTTTCCCGGTTTTTGAATATTCAGACGTTTTGCTGGAAATTTTAGTCAGAGCCGCGGCTATGTTGTTTAAACGCGCTATGAGATGCAGGCGAGGGAGACGAGCTGGTGCGCTGGTCAAACTCCGTCGGCGCGGCTTTGGAACAGCCCTGCCGAGCATTCATCTTGCGAATCTCCGCTCTCTTCCTAACAAAATGGACGAACTACATCTCACCCGCACAAACAAGGACTTTTCAACATCTGCTGCCTTGTGCTTCACAGAAACCTGGATGAGTGAAGCCATCCCGGACAGCGCATTACATCTGCCGGGCTTTCAGCTGTTCAGAGCAGATCATATCGCGTATCGCGGAGTTAACAGGGAAAGCGAGAGGTGGTGGAAGATGCTTTTACATCAATGAAAATTGGTGTACAGATGTAACAATGTTAAAGAGGACGTGCTGTCCTAATTTGGAAGCGCTCTTTATTAACTGTAAGCCTTACTACTCGCCACGGGAGTTTTCCTCGTTTATTCTGGTGAGTGTGTATATCGTGCCAAATGCGTGTTTGAATGCGGCGCTGCATCAGCTGGCTGATCAAATCACAGACATGGAACAACAATACCCGGATTCAGTTATTATTATTCTTCGGAATTTTAACAAAGCAAATCTCACACGTGAACTGCCCAAATACAAACAGCACATTACATGCCCCACCAGAGACAGGAACATACTGGATCATTGCTACACAACAATAAAGGATGCATATCGCTCTGTCCCTAGAGCAGCTTTGAGACTCTCTGATCACTGTCTGGTTCATCTTCTTCCAACCTACAGGCAGAAATGAAAATCAACCAAGCCAGTAGTAAGGACTGTAAAGGGATGGACCAATGAAGCAGAGCGGGAACTACAAGCCTGCTTTGATTGCACGGATTGGAGTGTTTTTGAGGCTGCAGCCACAGACCCGGACGAGCTCACAGATACTATTACATCATATATCAGTTTCTGTGAGGATATGTGCATTCCTACTAGGACTTATTTAAAGTTCAACAACGACAAACCGTGGTTTACAGCAGAGCTCAGGCAGCTTTGTTAGGCCAAAGAGGATGCTTACAGGGGTGGGGATAAAGTCTTGTACAATCAGGCCAGGAACACACTGAACAAGGAAATCAGAGTGGCTAAAAGAAGATACTCTGAGAAGCTGAAAAACAAGTTTTCAGCTAACGACCCTGCATCAGTGTGGAGTGGCATGAAACAACCCTGTGGTGGACCAACAACTGGCTGACGACCTGAATGACCTCTTCTGCCATTTCATTCCTCGAGAAAAAAAAAAAAACATTTGCACTGTACATAACAGATAACAGATTTGTATTAGATTGCACTACGTATGTGTCTCTCTCTGTGTGTGTGTGTATGTACGTATGTGTATCACTATTTTTTATTATTATCTATGTCTTGCTGCTGTTTTTGTATTGTTTTTGTATTGTTGTACACTGGAAGCTCCTGTTACCAAGACAAATTCCTTGTATGCGTAAGCATACTTGACAATAAAGCTGATTCTGATTCTGAAAAGAATACAAAAGAATAGCAATATCTTAAAAGGAATTTTTCATGTTAAATTCAAGTGAAGAACTAGTAACAGCATCTGTGGCGTAATAGTTGATTACCACAGAAAATGATTGACTCGTCCCTCAGTTTGAAAAAGGATGGCGTTCCATAGGGTTTAAGAGCAGAAATGTGAAAATGTTTGTTATTTGTCTAAATCAACCTTTTGGGACTACTTTTCTTGGTGGGTGAAAATGTATATTCACTATAGAAATTTCCATGACTTTTCCAGGCCTGGCAAACACAATTTTTAAATTCCCTAATATTTCCAGGTTTTTCACAGCCGTGGGAACCCTGTAATACAACATCTGTGTGTAACAGTTGCAGCCGATAGAGCTCAAGTTGTATTTTAAATCTCATCCACATTTAACTCACCTGTTGACACTGTTGACTGTAGTTTTGCAGGCTGTATGATTGTCCAAAACCTTGATTGCCATTGTAACCTTGTCCATAACCTGGCCTGGATATTGGCCGTAGCTGCCATAGACTAGTTATAGCTTTTGTTGTAGTTTATGGAGCCTTATATTTATATTATAGATAGTGAGTAGGTCTTCCTGAGGGACTTTATTCCTGGCCATCACAGGTAAGAAATGAAGTCTTGTTGAGGCTTTTTTACAGCCTGATCAATGTGATAGTCATTACTTACAGTGTGAGGATAGCCTGTTCTCCTAAACTTAGGGGAGGAGGTGAGGGAGGACTTTCGGAGTAGCAGCGATATCATCAGAATACCCAGTGTCTTAGGTAACAGTGAAGATTTGTGGGCTGATTTATGTAGCAAAAACAGGTAAGGAGACACTACCTCACCTTGAGGTACTCAAAATGTGACTTCCTTTCAAGAACGAAAGATGCCATTTGCAATAACTCTCTGTTTTCGTCCAGTTACATAGCTACACAACCATGTCCATACTTTGTAGGTGCAGATCAATGTGGTATGGTCTACAAGGTTGAAAGCTTTTGACTTATTGGCTAGTAGGACAAGAACCATAGTAGGTTCGGTTGAGTCGTTCTGAGTGAGCCATGTACGTGTGGACCATATGAGAGCATTAGTTGTGCTGTTCTTTGGTAGATAAGCATTTTGATTTGCACACCTTTCTACCACTGTGGGCATGAGTTTTTTCAAGAAATTAACTTTTCTTGTACTTTTCGTGTACATGATGTTAAAAATATTGTTCTCTTATAATTTTTCTCAGCTGGATGAGGGACTTTTTGTATCATACTCACATTAACGTCTTTTCAAATTATGGGCACAATTACAGTCTGATAGGGAGTTCATTAAATGAGCTATAGGGGCCAAAATGTCTGCATTATCTCTCAAAAGCCATGGTGGGATTCCATCAGGGCTGCGGGCCTTGCGTGGAATGAGATTGGACAGAGCTTTCTTAACCTGCCCAATACTACACAGAACAGCCTCACACATGGACACAGCTGTATTAGGGACTTGAGGAACTTGATGGAGCAGACCAGGACTCAACAAAAAACTCATTCAATGTGTTCTTCGATGCCATCGATTCTCTTTTTCCCTCCTGTGTGTTTTTAACACAAACAACCCAGTTGTTTGTTGATATAATCCCACCACTCTTTGGGATTTTGTCGATTGAGAGCCTGTACCTCTTTCTCGTAATAATCCTTGTTGGCGTTTCTGATTTGTTTCCATTTGTCTGTTTTTTCCATACTTTGAAAAAAGTTTGTCTTTTTTTGGTGGCTGTTTAGATTTTCTGTGTCATCCAAAGTTTATCCTTATTTGTGACCTTTTTTTTTGAATGGGCATACAAGTATCTAGATCTGTTTGTATATAGGTGTTAAAAACCTTCCATCTTGTTGTCAATGTTTTGTATTTTATTCACTGCTGAACAATCTGTTTGATCAAGACAGATGGTTAGTACTTCCTTCCTCTCTTGAGTTACTTTACACTCCACTCTGTACTTGATTTCTGTATTATGACAAATCTTGGTTGCGGCTAAGTGCAAACTCTGATGATCACTTGAGTCTAGGGCAGCCAAGACGTGAGGGCTGCTATAACATTCTGTGAGATTAGTTATTATCAGGTCAATTATGGAGGCTCCTCTTGCCACTGTCTTCACTACTTGTTTTAGTGATGATTGTGAGGTACAGAGAGAGGTCAAAGGAAGATGGTTAAAATCCCCACACAGGATAATTCCTGCTTCTGGTGATTTCATCTTCACCGAATCGATGGTTTTAAGTAGCCCACAGTATCTTGTTGTGACTGTCTCTCATTTGCCCAGGGTATATCCAACACTCCAACTATAATAGATTGAGACATTTCTTGAAAGTCATATAGGGTCTGTTTGGATCCACATACACTCAATATGTTCTTTTTCAAGGTCTAATAACCTTTTGGCATGCAGATTATTTTGGACACAATGCAACACCTCCTTTATTTTAAATGAGCAATTTCTGACTTTTCTGAATAACAAAGTCTCTGATGTTCAAACACTCATTGGGCAAGTTTTCATAAGCCCACGTTTCTGTTACACATTCAATTTGCGCATTTGTTGACCTCAAAAGCAGATCAAACTCATCCACTTTGTTTAACAGGGATCTAGCTTTGCAGAACAACAAGTCTGGGAAATGACACCCAGTCTTTAATGATTTTTGTGGTTTTGTTTCTTTTCATCTAACAGAACTCTGTCACTCCTTTTCTCCTGTTCAAGGTCTTGATTGGGTCTGTGTCCTTCAAAAGTTTGCTCTGAGTTGCAACAAGTTTTATTCCTCCAACCAGAAACATGCTAGAGTGATGACACTCATGCTGCACATGCTCAGTTAGACCCTCCCCCCACCAGGAAGACAGAACGTGCATTCAACATCTGCTGCTGCTTTTATTGCAAAAAACTTGTTTTGGAGGTATGAAAGCATTTTTTTTCATGAGCTGTATTTTTGTCACTGTCATGACCTTTTTTTATGAATTAATCAAAACTTAGTTTGAACCACTGTTTTGTTGACTTCTAAGCAACATGGTTAGCATTAGGGCTGAAACGATTAGTCGATGTTAGAAAATGTCGACAATAAAAAAAATTGTAGACAAAAATGTTCATAGTCGAATAGTTGTTTGATCTCATTTAATGTAACATAAGATCACATTAAACTCTAATGTTGACGCGCGAGAGCAACACTGCAGTTCACGCCTGACTGAGTGAAGAATTACACAGCTCACAGTCCAGATGCACTCTAAACTTTCCAAACAGCTTCAGGTGATGTAGATCGCAAAGTATGAGGGAATTATAATGCACAAATACAAAATAATTAAATACAGAAGCACTCTCATTGTGGAATAAGCGGAGCCGGATCTCTTTATAGGAAACACCCCGGCGTTACATCTTAAATGCAGTTATATTTAATGTGTTACAGCTTTATTAAAGTTCAAATAATATGGAAGCAGATCATGTAAATAACTACAAACTCCGAAACTGGCATTTCTCTGTGCAGTCAGCACCTCTTCTACGAGTTGCGAGAAGTGTCCCGATCTAAGGGGGAGAGATTGAAACTGCACCCATCTGAGGCACACTCTGTCACGAGGACACTCGACCCTTGAACACGCACGCTTAAAGCAGCTAGATTATAACGTGATGGCTTGCGACTTATTGAATCATAATATATGTCACTGTGCATTCCTTATCATGAAGAAAATTGGCAATATGCAGCTTTATTAATAAGAGAGTTTGTTTTTTGTGAGTTAAAGATGGACTGAAGTGAACAGAAAGGTGAGAGAGGGTAGTCTTCGCCCCATTATACACTGCAACAAAATACGCTTTTGATTTTTTTTGTGTTTTGGCTTGTTTTCCAATATAAATATCTAAAACTCCTTTAAAACAACATACATTTTCTTTAGTAGCTATACTGCAGAAGAAAAAATTATCTGAGAATGTTGAATATAATATTAAAAATATTTTAATATTTTTAAACATCTAAAAATCCTTTTAAAACAAAAGATGCATTCACATGAGAAGCAGCATATAAGATATTTAGACTTGCTTTTAGAGAATATATCTTTAACATAAGTATATTTCGTCTTTACTGCACTCACAGAAGTATAACCAAGTGAAAGAATACACTTATAATGACGGGCTTCCTGACTCCTCCTCCACGTGACGCATGACCTTACCAACGAGCTTACGTCATCCCTATCATGATCGCTCGTCACAGAGATGTACAGAAGTGAACACTAGTTAAAAAGTATATAAGTATTGTTTTGTTTCTAAAAATAATCAATCGTTTGGGTTTAGAAGACCTTTATTTGTCGACTGGAGTCATGTGGATTATTTTGATGCACCCTAAATATGTATTTTGGACCGTCAAAAAATGGAGGACATTCACTTGCATTGTTTAGAGGAGGAGGCCTGAAATGAAATCCTAAAAGTCTTAAATTCTGTTTAGATGAAGAAAGAAACTCAAATACATCTTGGATGGCCTGAGGGTGAGTAAATTATCAGCAAATTTTCATTTTTGGGTGAACTATTCCTTTAAACAGCTGTCTGTGATGACCTGGAACCTGGAAGAAAAATGTTATTAGAAACCATTGTAACTTTGCTAAACCGTTATCTTCAAGACCATGATTGACTATTTTAAAAACATTCTGCAAAGAAACCACAAAAACATGCTAATAAACCTACAACTAATACATGTAATATTCAGGGTTCCAGACTTTCGATTGAGATTTCGATTTGTATGACAGGTACCAATCCTTGGAATTAATAGATTTACACAATTATTATTTTTGTGTAATAATTGTCTCCATTCAGAAAAAGAAAAAAAAAATTAAGAGACCGGATTGGACGATTCTTTCAACCCCCTTAAGATAGACAATTTTTATCCCAAAAGAAAGTTTTCGCACAGATCCACACGGTTTGTGATGTGTGAATGGCTTGCACACGCAGCACGAGTCTCGTCGCAGCCATTGACCAGGAAAATAAAAAAATGGTACTCCATGTCAAAAAGGTTGCCAACCCCTGCTTTATATGTATATACAAAAAAAAAAAAAAAAATTTTCTAGCATATATATTCACCAGATTAAAGATTTTGTGTTTATTTATATATATATTTATATATATATATATATATATATATATATATATATATATATATATATACACACACACATTTCATCAGATGGTTTTTTTATTACTATTCCCAAGATATGAAGTTGGAGAGACGATGTATGTGATGTAAAAATATGGATGAATATTTTCATTCAGTGATTGTTTTTATTTCCCCTCTAAAGGCTGCAGTTAGCCTATACTGTAGAACCAAGTTGTTCTAACTGTAGAATCCTCCAGCGCCGGCCACAGAATAACATGGAGGAATAATAATTTTTAAAAAAGCTATCTGCAACTATCAGCATAGGTTTTGCTGATAACCGATAGTTCAAAAAGCAACTATCGGCACAGATTAATCGGTAAAACCAATATATCGGTCTGCCTCTAATCATTTACTCTCCCTTATGTCATTCCGTATTATCCCCCCCACCCATGGAACACAAAAGGTAGATACTGTGCACCATACAATGAAAACGAATGGGGACAGATGCTGTCAAGCTTCAAAAATGACAAAAAAAAGCACCATAAAAGTGGTCCATACAACCTGTATGCTATATTCTAAGTCTCCATAAGCCATATGATAGCTTGGTGTGAGGAGCAGACTAAAGTTCAAATACTTATTTTTTTTTATAAATTTCCTGCTACAGTGTTTTCAATTTTTATCCCACAAGAAAGTTATTACATTATGACATTTGCTGTCCAATGAGTCACACAAGCAGTTACCATCAATAAATGTTATCCTCAACGAATGTTATCATGCTGGCTTACTTGTGAGCAAATTTTATTGTCAACAAGCACTCACAAAGAACAGTATACAGCTGATTACATTTTAGACCAGATAACTAGAATAAATTCTATATTTATTCAATATAGACATTTTTAGGACTTCTCCATAATTTGTAAGACTTTAAATTCCATGATTTTTCCAGTCCTGGAAATTCTTGAGAATCCTGTACATTGTCTAATAAATAGTGCAAGCCCTATTTTTTAGTTTTCAACTAAACAATTAAGTGTAATTAATCAATGTTTCCAATAAGTCAAAACAACAGCATAAGATATGGCACTTACCTGCTCAGATGACATGTTTTCAGATATCTGTCTTTTCTCTCATTATTTATTTGTCTATTCGCTCTGATAAGATGTCCTGTATCCATGTGTACACCTCGAACCATATTTATCCGCACAGAGAAGCAGAGTCGAAGCACAACTTAAGTCATTACCAAAACAATGTTCTTCCGCAAGATGCATGCAGTTTTATTTTTTATCCTAGAGGGCCAAAAGTTACATAATGTTGCTTTAAGATTTTACCTCCACTTTTATCAGAGAGTGGAGCAATAGTCCTAAAACCAGCTGTGGTGAACACTGTAGCTGGGTCTGAATTTGCATTCTTTCAGAGTATGTACTGCATTTTATGAGGGATGCACTTCTCGGCCGTTACATTTTTTTTTTTTTTAGGTATGCAGGTGTGTAGTATAAATATATTCCTGGAGAACCACTGAATCTTGTACTTGCTGTGGACAGATCCTCCCATAGGTGCACTTCCAATGAAACTTTAACTCCAGATTCTGTATTCCAATATTAGATTTCCACAGAGGAACTAGATGGATTTACTGTGTAAACTGAAAATGAGACACAGATCAGATCCACATTCTGAGTCAACTTAATTCAGAGTGATGTTTTTTCTTTAGTTGACAGAAAAATCCTTCATTTCAGGCCTTCTGCATCCAGAGCCCTTATTAATGTGTGGTGAAAGTAAGATCAGGTCATAACAGACTTGAATTACCTGCTTCTGGTAAACTGTTAACTGTTAACTGATTAATCAGCCAATAGTTTTTAAAATCGATTTATAGAATGTGAAAAAACTTTCCTGCCTTTAATGATGGGCACAGACATAGAGGCTGAAAGAATCCAAAATAAATAAAATCCCAGATGCAGTTTATTGTGCAATAAAAATCTCCATAATAATCAGAAAAAAAAAATCTGATTTTGGGAATAACGTGGGACTACGAACTAGCCTGAAATATATTTACTTATTTCAGGACTCTTATTTTTAAATGACGTTTTTTTAAAATGACAGTTACAATGCTCTATATTTTGGGTCGGCAACCTATGGCACGCATGCCAGCATTGGCACGCGGAGGGGTAATCACTGGCATGCCAGCAACGGCAAGGAGTAGACTATTTTATTTATATGAATTCCGAAATTGCATTCCAATCTACATCTTGATGTAATCCTTCCTCATGATCACGCAGCATGTTTTCATGAGCTGAATGGGAGGCTAAACAAAAAATTAAACTGTGATGAGACAGACTCGTGCAGCGCATGCAAGCCATTCGGTCATCACGAGCTGGCAACTCTTCACTTGCGGTTAATCATGCTAATAAACGCACCCGCTTCGCTTCGGTCAGGCTGTGCGGATGACAACATACATTCCGTGTTTCATTTGTTTCTTTTTGCATTCAGAACAACACGTAATGTAATAAGCAAAACACCACTATTAATCCTTAAGATTTCCAACCAAGCATACAGGTACACCCTCCTTAAACCATGGTCACATTCAAAATTACATTAAAAGATTAAAAGAGAAAATATAATCTGATAAAAATCTGAGTCTATTCAAAATATAAATTAAACCTGGAAATAAAGTTTTAGGATTTTTCAGGTGAGATTCACCGAAGGGCTAAATAGTTGATCGGTTTGTGATGTGTGAATGGCTTGCACACGCAGCACGAGTCTCGTCGCAGCCATTGACCAGGAAAATAAAAAAATGGCACTCCATGTCAAAAAGGTTGCCAACCCCTGCTTTATGTGTATATACAAAAAAAAATAAAAAAATTTTCTAGCATATATATTCACCAGATTAAAGATTTTGTGTTTATTTATATATATATATATATACACACACATTTCATCAGATGGTTTTTTTTATTACTATTCCCAAGATATGAAGTTGGAGAGACGATGTATGTGATGTAAAAATATGGATGAATATTTTCATTCAGTGATTGTTTTTATTTCCCCTCTAAAGGCCGCAGTTAGCCTATACTGTAGAACCAAGTTGTTCTAACTGTAGAATCCTCCAGCGCCGGCCACAGAATAACGTGGAGGAATAATAATTTTTAAAAAAGCTATCTGCAACTATCAGCATAGGTTTTGCTGATAACCGATAGTTCAAAAAGCAACTATCGGCACAGATTAATCGGTAAAACCAATATATCGGTCTGCCTCTAATCATTTACTCTCCCTTATGTCATTCCGTATTATCCCCCCAACCCATGGAACGCAAAAGGTAGATACTGTGCACCATACAATGAAAACGAATGGGGACAGATGCTGTCAAGCTTCAAAAATGACAAAAAAAAAAGCACCATAAAAGTGGTCCATACAACCTGTATGCTATATTCTAAGTCTCCATAAGCCAAATGATAGCTTGGTGTGAGGAGCAGACTGAAGTTCAAATACTTATTTTTTTATAAATTTTCTGCTACAGTGTTGCTCTTAAATCTCATTAATTCTTGCGCATCATTCTTGCAAACTTGGCATGCCAATACATAGTGTCAGAATTGACATCAATGACAATCAGTCACGGCACAAAAACGAATGCCATTTGATGTTGATGACATCTACTGTTTGACTTTAAACCTGATGCGATGCGTCTTGGTGCCTCATACTCTATTTCAATGTACACATATGCAAGCCAAATGAGATTTGATCTCGTATGACCTCAGAAGACTTGGAATATAGCACACAAGTCGTATGGACTACTTTGGTGGTGTTTTTTGTTATGGAAATTTCTGCCTTACATCTCCTTTCTGTGACCCACAGAGGAAGTAAAGTTTGAGTTTGGAATTACATGAGGGTAAGTAAATGATGACAAAACTTTCATTTTTGGGTGAACGATCCCTTTAAGCTGATTTATAAGATAACTAGCAAGAATTACCCTCATTTCATAGCACACACGCCCCTTGCTTACACCATATGTTGCTCGTGCTCCGGACCACCTGTATGCAAAACCTTTAATGGTCAAAGAGTAGCCACTACAGCAGTCTTGAGAGACTTTAAAACACAAGTCACTATTATCTGTTGAGGTTTATGGAGAATATTCCACTATTATGACCATTTCAGAGATATGATTCCATTTAATTTCACAATGACAAAACAAACCCTCACATACAAGTGTCAATGGCCACCAGTGAGCCATTAAAGTTTTGCTCTTACTCTTAATCTTCACCAGGTGGCTGCGCCGAATGAGCCCTATAATCAAAAACATTTTATTGAGCATAAAGCTTATTTCATTGCATCAAAATCTTATTGCTGATTTATGGCTTAAATAAAAAGCTTTGCACAGATCTGCTGTAAATTCATCTCGTCTTCTCAGTGTTCTTAATAGCAATAACCATGGCGTTCATCATAGCGCCTCATGCGACCATAACGTGCATGACTGTCCTGATCAGACTTACACTCTGCAGTCTGCTGGCTCTCCAGTTCTTCCCATTCACTGACTGGTATGCAATGCTGCAGCTCTTGATGCCCCACTTCCACCTCGTCCTCATTTTTCATCTCCACTGGTTCCACTTCATGTTTTGTGAAGCAAAGTCAATGTTCTAACATATCAATCACTACTGTAATACTCAAAGTAATTCTTAAGTTCATCTCATCTCGTTTAGACTACTGCACTTCCCTCTACATTGGAATCAATCAATCTGCCCTCAAATGTCTTCAATCAGTCCAAAATGCTGCAGCCAGATTCTTAATGAACAGACACAAGTATTAGCACATCACCCCAATTTTAACTACTACATTGGCTACCTGTCAGATACACAATATTTTATTCTATTTACCTTTCAAATTTGCTGCGTCCCCACATGCCTACTCGCTCCCTAAAATCTGGGGACCGTGGATTACTCCACGTTCCCAGATCTAGATTAAAGCATAGATTCACAGAGGCGAAGGCCAAAACTGCTTAAGAATTGCAATGAGGCAATAGATCATCTAAAAAGGAAACATCTGTTATTATTACCTAACCGTCAAGTTGTTCCGAACCTGTATGCTTTCTGTTATTGGTTGTCACAAAAGCAAAAAAGGAGACATTTTGAAGAATCTTTATGTAGCTTTTTTCCATACAACAACAGTTCATAGTGACCATTAGGGCTGGGCGATATGACGATATACTGTATGTTGTAGCGACGATATAAAGTGTCAATCGAAAGAGATTTTGCTATATCGTATATATATTATGATATGTAAATATCCATGTGCATGGCGTGTGCGTATCTATCAGTGGGCAAGGCTTCACGTGAGGCTGAGAGAGTTGAAGAGACATGGAGAGTGTTTTTCAGGCACTGACAATTTCAGTGAAATTCAGCAAATTCAATGACATTCATCTTGTATTCAGCGCTTCATAAGCACTCAATTTGCTTCTCATCTGAGTGAGGAAAAGACTGGAGAATGAGATTTGAGAGCTGCAGCAGAGTCAAAGATTGTCAGTCAATAACGTCTTGAATTTCAGACTGTTCCTCACAAAAAGCAAAAGACAGAAGACTCGAATACCACACACAAGTTGTATAAACTCCTTTTATGGTGTGTTTTTTGTCCTTTTTGGAGATTGACAGACATGGTCACTATAGCTAAACAGTTATTATATGGAAAAGAGCAGCGGGTAAATAAGGACATAATTTTTTTCTTTTGAACAAGCAATTTCTTAAAAAAAAAATAAAATAAAATGGGTCCATCTCAACTTTTGGTTGTTGTACCTCCACAGTCTCTGATTTATTGTCACTTTTAGTGAATTCCATTTCTGAGCGCTCTCTCTCACCGGCCATCTGCCCTGGATCAGACTGCTCATCACACCCTGCCTCTGAAAACACCTGTCACGGGTAAAGATGAAATGAGATCATTTTTAATGCTTCAGTGCGAGCATTTGAAACAATATTAGTCAACAAATGCATCAAATTAGTTTATCAGCATTCATGCAAAGTCTACTACCCGTTTCTGGCTTCTTGGAAGCATCAATGCATGTGGGGGACTTCAGGGAACTCTCCTCCTCTTCAGCCTCCAAAGCCACCTGCAAGCCTCTATCAGATCTGCTTTGAAGCCTCGGGTGTCCAGCTCGCGCTTCTGCAACTCTTCTTTCAACTCGTTAACTTTTAATTTTTTCACATCACACTCATCATGCATGACAGTCAAAATGGTAGCCTTCTAATATTATATCCAAACATAAATAAATGGTGGTGCATCACATGACTAACTGGCTTAAATTAACTGCACATATAACTCGGGCAGGAAAGCCATCGAAAAACGAATGTACACTATATTCATTCATAATATATGGCGACATAGTAGTAAACAAAGACACATGCATGGATGTTAGTTCACATAACTAAGTTCAGCTATACTCCGACGCAAATGGATGTGTATTTATCTAATGCAAACTCTGAAATGTCCAGAAAGTTTCAGGAACTCACCACGGCAGAACACCGGTGTTTAGTTGAAGAGAAGCAGTGTTTATAGACTGTAAACAAGTGTACAACAACGCGGGTTCCAGTAATGGGCAGCAGCAGTCCTTTGTGGCTCGATGTTGCCCCCTACTGTTCACACCTATAACACATGTTTGATTGTAACCGTAGTTATTACGTACAGAGAGTGTATTGCTGTACTTTATCCAGCCTAATGAATGTGTACTGATGATTATACTCTATTTTCCATGCAATAAAACAGTTTAGCGACCATTTCTGTAGATTGCATATTTATACAAGTGAGTCTTTTATGTTGTGACTCCGTGAATCATTTAATCATTGACCTAACTGACTCCTTAAAAAAAAAAAAAAAAAAAGGGAGGAAGACGTTCACCACGAAACAATAGAAGTGAACGAGAACGACTCATTCACTTAAAATATTTTGTGTTCTGCAGAAGAAAGTCAAAAACATCTGTGATGGCATGAAGGTGAGTAAATGATGAGAGAATTTTCATTATGGGGTGAACTATTCCCAGAACTTTCTTATACTGATCAAATGTTCATTCAAAATTTATTTCAAACTTACTTAAGCTTTAGTTTTTGAATACAGGATTCAAGACTATGAATTAAATAAAAATGGCTTAAGTTTTCTTATGTGATAAAGAACGGTGAATTGCACTCTTTGAGCACAACATTTTTTCACAATTTTAATACAAGATACAAAAACAACCATTCTAGAATATTTCACTTTATTTCACAATTATAAATATACACCCATATACACAAGCCATATAAAACACAGCAGTCTTTTTATGCAATGGGGATTTTTTTTATTTATTTATTTATTTATTTATTTTTTCGCAGCACACACAGAGATGGGGTCTCTGTTTCCTATACTGGGGGATAAAATGTAATTTGTCATTCAAGTTTTCACAATTCAAGTGCATTTTCAGATCACTTTCGGGGTTTACCGCTCACTACAAAGGAAATCAATGCCAAACCCCAAAAGCATAATCACCTTGAAGTGTATTGTATTGATCAAAACTTTTTTTTTACTTTTTTTTTTTTTTTCTACTTTGTGACCATTTCACCCAAAAAGGAAAAGAGTTACTGAAATGTTATGGCATAACATGTCTAAGCAGGTCCTGATGTGCAGTGTAATAAGTGGTCAAAACAAAGGGATAGTTCACCCAAAAATGAAAATTCTGTAATTGACTCTCATATTTTTCCCATATGACTTTGTTTCTTCTGTGGAAAACAAATGAAGGCTGAATGTTCCCATTCACTTTCATTGTATATTAAAAAAAAAATGTAATTAAAGTGAATGCTGACTGAGGCTTTCTGCCTAACATCTCTTTTTGTGTTCCACAGAAGGAAGAAATGGGTTTGAAACAATATGAAGATGAGTAACGGATGACAGAATTTTTGGGTGAACTAACCCTTTAACAATGGTTTGACAGTGTCATCAAATAACTAAAGCTTTCATGTGAAAACATATTTCAACCAAACAGATAAGGCATGGGAACCTTTAATTATGTTTTGGTGGTGGCCAGCCACTTGTCACCCACACTAACACAGAGATCTATGTTCCTTCCTTATTTTACATAGCCTGGTTGACAAGATGTCAGCAAGGAGAGTTGAGCTGAATCATCATAAATTGCCACTGAGCTGATTCTCACACTACAATCAGAGCTTACTCTGTGTTTATGGCAGGGCCTGAACAAGACTTATGTACATGTATATGGCAGTGCTGCACAATCAGATGTCCCAATAAACCAGTGTCTTTACCCTTCTTAGTCAGGGTGTTACTTTAGTGGTGCATATTGTTATTTGTGACTTGGGGCAGTTGGATAGGACAACAGAAGTCTGTTAACCTCTCTGATTTGGGCATCTAGGGTCGCTGTGGCTAGTGCAATCTCTCCTAGTTGCGTCTGAAGATTGTTAATGGTTTGTGCCAGCTCCTCTTCCTTGCGTCTGGAGTTGGCGGCCTGCCGGCTGTACTCAAGCACCATGCAGCCCCCACCAATGATGAAAATGATAGCCTCACCGAGCAACTCTGCTCCAAGCTCTGCAGCTGCCTCCTCATTCAGAGGCTTGATAGTGGAGCCACGGAACCCCATGATCCTCATCTTTGTTCTCATCTCGATCCAGTGGTATGCTTTGGAGAGAGCATGAGATCAGAGTGAATCATTTTACAAATTCATCTGAACAGTTCACTGAGGAAAAAAAAAAAATGGTACAAATCACTTTGGAGGCAAGAAACACTTTGGTAATACTGTTAGGTCTTGCAATTGAGGTAATAGAGGTAATCAGGTAATCAACCAGGGGTGCGTTTCCCAAAAGCATCGTAAGCCTAAGTAGATCGTAGAAGCCATTAGCGCCAATGATCTCTACGATCAACTTAAAGAGCACCTATTATGGTTTTTCAAATATTACCTTTCATGTAGTGTTATACATCTGTTTGTGAATATAAAAAAGTCTGCAAAGTTTCAAAAATCAAAGTGCACGACAAATGGAGTTACTGACTCCCAAAAGAAAGAACCGATTCTGAACACCTGAAATGAGTCATTAGTAATTCCAGACTTACTTCCTGTACTAACCTATGTAATTTGGTAACAAAAACCCGCCTCTGGTCTTCATTGGCTGCTCGTGAACAGCTTTGACCCGCCCTCAAACACTACACTAAGCGGTAGACCGATCACAACAGACTGGGAGATCTGACCAATCAGAGCGGAGTAGGCTCTCTGAAAGGAGGAGTTTAGAATGAATCCTTTCGATCATTGAACGAGTCGTTTTTTGAAACTGGGGAAAAAAGGTAATTCTGCAGTTTAAATGATGAGCAAATTAAAGTGTTTTTTAACCTTGAATGCATGCAAATCTATTGTATGAGACCTTTAAAACAAAATTAGGCACGTTTAAAAACCATAATAGGTGCTCTTTAAGCTTGCGATGCTTTTGGGAAATGCAGCTCAGGTAATTGACACAGACCCAGGTAATAGAGACTAGTACCTGTATATGGAAACTATACAATAACAATGAAACAACAATTTAAAGCTAAAGTGTGTAATTTCTGCTACACTAGCAGACTAGAATTGCAAACATAATATATATACACCGATCAGCCACAACATTAAAACCACCTGCCTAATATTGTGTAGGTCCCCTCGTGCTGCCAAAACAGCAGCAACCCGCATCTCAGAATAGCATTCTGAGATGTTATTCTTCTCACCACAATTGAACAAAGCGGTTATCTGAGTTACTGTAGACTTTGTCAGTTCATACCAGTCTGGCCATTCTCTGTTGACCCCTCTCATCAACAAGGCATTTCTATCCACAGAACTGCCGCTCACTGGATGTTTTTGGCACCATTCTGAATAAATTCTAGAGACTGTTGTGTGTGAAAATCCCAGGAGAACAGAGTTACAGAAATACTCAAACCAGCCCGTCTGGCACCAACAATCATGCCACGGTCCAAATCACTGAGATCACATTTTCCCCCAATTCTGATGGTTGACGTGAACATTAACTGAAGCTCCTGACCCGTATCTGCATGATTTTATGCACCGCAGCCACACGATTGGCTGATTAGATAATCGCATGGATGATTGTTGGTGCCAGATGGGCTGGTTTAAGTATTTCTGTAACTGCTGATCTCTTGGGATTTTCACACACAACAGTCTCTAGAATTTACTCAGAATGGTGCCAAAACAAAAAACATCCAGTGAGCGGCAGTTCTGTGGATGGAAATGCCTTGTTGATGAGAGAGGTCAACAGAGAATGGCCAGACTGGTTCGAACTGACAAAGTCTACGGTAACTCAACGTCCTTAGTCCAGGTAAGATGCCTCTGACGTTGTCTGTGGTTCAGGAGTGGCTTAACAAGAGGAATACGACAACTGTAGCCAAATTCCTTGACACGTCTGTGTGTGGTGGCTCTTGATGCCTTGACCCCAGCCTCAGTCCATTGCTTGTGAAGTTCACCCAAATTCTTGAATCGATTTTGCTTGACAATCATAAGGCTGCGGTTCTCTCGGTTGGTTGTGCATCTTTTTCTTCCACACTTTTTCCTTCCACTCAACTTTCTGTTAACATGCTTGGATACAGCACTCTGTGAACAGCCAGCTTCTTTGGCAATGAATGTTTGTGGCTTACCCTCCTTGTGAAGGGTGTCAATGATTGTCTTCTGGACAACTGTCAGATCAGCAGTCTTCCCCATGATTGTGTAGCCTAGTGAACCAAACTGAGAGACCATTTTGAAGGCTCAGGAAACCTTTGCAGGTGTTTTGAGTTGATTAGCTGATTGGCATGTCACCATATTCTAATTTTTTGAGATAGTGAATTGGTGGGTTTTTGTTAAATGTGAGCCAAAATCATCACAATTAAAAGAACCAAAGACTTAAACTACTTCAGTCTGTGTGCACTGAATTTATTTAATACACGAGTTTCACAATTTGAGTTGAATTACTGAAATAAATGAACTTTTCCATGACATTCTAATTTATTGAGATGCACCTGTATATGTGTATATATATATATATATATATATATATATACACACACACACACACACACACACACACACACACACACATACATACAGTATATACTTACATATACATATAGATAAGACAGATCATTAGTAATAGTAGTAGTAATATCATTGCTTTAATATGCTGAATAGTTTAAGCTTTATGGTAAACCTTCTATTTATTTTAGTTGTCAAGAGTGTTTAATGCAAAAGATTAATTGGGACCAACACCTTTTCAAATTAGTAATACAATTTTTGGTTTCATAACTAGAGTTACAGCCAAGATAAAATTATGTACTGTATCGACAAGCACTGCAAGCATGTAAAATGTTAAACTTTAGATGGTAGAGGAAAATATTGGATATCATCATGCTAGAAGAAACAAATTTAGCAACAAGCAGCAAAAGGCACTTTCAGGTGTTCACTGTGCTCTCAATGACAGGACACTCCTGCCCACTTCACACATGCAGAATCTCATTGGTCTGCCCGGAAGAACTTTTTAGTATCTCATTGGTCTACTGGTAAATCTGGTGTTAGAAAAATCTAATGATTGGCTAAACCTCAGTGCAGGGCAATGTCTATTGGCTGTGTGTTGCTTCGATATTTCCGCCTACAGACACCCTTAGCATGGACTGATGTCATATCGTTAAACACGAACAGCCAAATATCAGCTTACCTTGGGCCGGGGGATGGCAGATATAATTCTTAAAGAATTCACTTCTCCGTGCGCCTGCTTTTATTCGGTTGGCCACTGGTTTGCTCAGTTGTCGTACGCCCAGATAGAGCAGCTTTGCGATTGGAAAGGCACCGACAACCATCTTGGCGGAAATGCGTCATCTGAGGAGGCGGGATGAGCATAAGAACGTCGTCACGAGGCATATATTTAATATTAATGACGCAACATTAATATTAACGAGACGTATACGCAGCCTCCAAAATACTTTAAAATATTTTATTTTAGGATAAATTTTATTTTGTTCGTTCCCAATATTGATATATTTTCTACAAAAAGTTATTCTAAAAAGCTTTAAAAACAAATGCGTAACATATAAACATAATGCAAAATAAGCAACAAATGAAACACGTTTCTGGTCGGCATTGCAGCGCATCGTTTACCTGCGCCAGCTGTGCGACTGAAACACCTGGGTCGGGTTTCAGTAGCAGTGGGCTGGACTGAGAAAGATATATTGAAACTTCACAGGCAAGCGTTAAACACTGTTGAAATGTTTGCCGAGAAGTCATGTAACACATCCGAGCTCAGTCAGTGGAACTAAGTTCTAGCGGTTTACGGTGCGAAAACTTAAATACTATTACAGCTGTTCAAGGTACCGTAATGTATTTGTATCTTCTTGTGCTTAAGAGTTCAGCTCGCAGTTTTACTTGGCTTTGAGGCGATGTTGAGCTGCACAATAGACTCGGTCGTGTCCATTTCCCACTGTCAGGTTATTTCTATGCTAGTCATCCTTGGTAGATTTTAAACATTTTCAGTGTAAAAATCTGTACTGTGTACAATAGGGTTTAAGGAGCCTTTGTGTTTCGAGGTGTACGACGAGTCAGAGGCACTTCTGGAAGTTAATGGGAATCATATGTCTTCAAAGCGCAGTATGAAGTCATTTAACTTGTCTGCTAAACAAGATGAAGTCTTTGAATCACCCAAAAGCCTATTTGTGCTCTTATATATTTAGTAATAATGTAGTTTTGTAATGTGGGGTGTTGTTTAGAATGTTAATAGCTACATAAAAGCACATAAAGCCCTGTCAACATGAAAGCCAATTATGTTATATAAATCTATATGCTTGTTTTGTGAGAGAAGCCTGATAGCAGGTCACAATGTGTAACCTACTTTGATTCTTCTTTGAACGTATAAGGCTGAAACCATGATATAAGGATTGACCTTTTACACATGCACCAAATATCTTTGGGTCAACATTGTTGTTCTTTGTACTCTTTTCTAAAGCAGGTTAGTAATGAGCACCTTCATGTCATTTCTATGCAGATAGGACTGGGCACAATTCCAGCATGCAAGCTTGATGCGACTAAATGCTGTCATAACCAGCTGAACTGCAAACTTGGCCACAGGAACGTCCCTCCCACTGTTTTAGGAGTGAATCAGTGAGGTTGGTAAGATCCAAATGTTTTTTATTCACTCTTTGTTCCATGTCGTGATAGAGGGTGGTGAGATCAGAAGCAGATAGCTCCCACTTAAATAGTAGCTTTTCAGTCAGTGTTTTACAAATCATGTTCCATTATTCCAGCTATGCAGAAAAGTTAGACCTAAAGTTAGCCCATAAATTTCACTATTGAGAGGCTTGTAATCTAAAGATGCTTGAAATCAGTATTAGCAGTAGATAGCATGAACAGTAGTGTACACTGTGTTCATTTTTTTTTTTTTTTTCTTCGTTTGGCCACTGTTCAGACTTTGCATATTTGTGTAATTGATTTTTATTTTTCATCCGATGAACCCACTTGCTGCTCCATCTTAGCTGATAATAAAAGTCATTTTACCACCTTGGCAAGGTCCTGCATGAATTCCAAACCTGTTACTCGCTGTTTGGATTTATGTCCTTGTTGATTTGTTCTTATCAGCTAGACTTTGACACACCCTTTCACCCTCCCAAATAATGGTTGGATGGTCCTGATGCCATGAGGTAGTGTACTGTCTGAGATGCATCATGAATGCTCACATTCACATACTATTACAACATAGTCTCAGACAACTCAAAATAATTCGTACAAGATGGCAAAATCGTACGACTTGGTTTGTACGAAAAGGGATATCTTTTATTCTCATAGAGACCAACCAATCAACAAACAGAGTTTCAGATTGATACATTAAAGACATAACATTTTAGCTAGCCTTCGTCTTGTCTTAATTACTCTTTATTTTAAGAAAGGAAATGTCAGTGAACAAATTTGGTTACTCATTCAATTTTTATGCAATAAGAATGACTGAGGTATGTCTATTACCTTTAAAATGCTTGCCTTGTCTTGTTCCAAACCCAATGTTTTCTTGCCTCAGTGGGGAACAAAAGTTATTTTTCTATTAAAATAATGTTTAGGTTTGGGATTTCGGTTAGGAGTGAGGCTACATTTTGAAGAAGAAAAAAAAAAAGAAAAGAAAAAATCGTAAGAATGCTTGTTCAAAACTCAGATGTTTCTCTTTCTTCTGTGGTAGTCAACAGTGATTTTCCAAGTAAAATCATGGTTAAGTTTTGGGTGTGAGTAAGGGGTTAGACTTTATGGGCAAGTTTAGGTTTGGGTAAGGGGTAAAACTTAGGAAAAATCATTACATAGTTGGTTTGTTTATTTATCTTTATTGGAGCCTTACGTTTTTGCACCAGAATTTCTTACGATTACATTATCTTGTGCTATTTTTACAACTTGTCATGATACCAGGTTGGTCTATTACTACTGAGACATAATTGACCATCTGGAAAACAGAACTGTGGAGGAGTTGAAGCCAGCTGATCTAAATGAAGCAATTCAACCCAACTTGCCAGTCCCAATGATGCCAGTCCTATACCTGTTTACAATTGCCCAACATTTATTTCATCATGACATTCTGATTAATGTAAAAAAATTGGAAGATGCAAATAAATGACAGATTCCTTAGAAAGTTATTTTATGCAAATCAGGGCAGATGGCATGCATAGCAGCTGATTGAGAAATGAGAGTGTGAATGTGAACAAATGGTTTCTGCAACCACACCTAAATCTGTTAGTAAAGAGCATTGCTGTGTTAACACTTTGATCATTCTGTTTTCTGCCTCAGGCTCAGTGCGGGCTAGGTCTTGTTATCACTATGCCCAAAAGTTATTATTAACTATAGCATCACTCTCAAATCCACTGCATTCCAGACTCTATGTGCCAGGTCCTACTGCAACGGCACCAGAGCATGTGAGCGGAGCGGAGCTCTCTCAGGCCGCTCAGTTCCGCTCGCTCAACCCAGAATACGCTTCATGATATGCTGGTTTGGGAATCTGTGAAATAACCAATAGGCCTGAGGTTATGGAGCTCTAACATTGTTTTAGTGAAGTTGCAGACCTTATAACCTAAATAAATGCAAAGTATAAATCAAAGTTAAGAATGAGGAAATCGAAAAGGACTGTGGAGAGACTGTGAGAATTAGCAAATATTCTTTTTGGAGTTGTATGTGTCACATTGCCAGAGAGCACGAGGTTGTGCTACGCAATGGTAGTGCATCAAAAGGTGAGCTAGTATGCTACACTACTATTCGATAATAAATTAATAGGTAAGTAATGTATCTTGTTTTGCCATCATGTCAGTGCAGCTGCCTATAATGCAGGCCCGGTTCTGCAGGGTTGTGAACGTTTGAGCACCCTCAATTGAATATGTAAGCTTAATAATACTGTATATTGGTAAAGCATTTTTCCTTGAATCCCGGCGAACACATAAAAAATCCCTGCATCAAAACCAATAAATATGTATGATCTTGCAGATCAGCGTGTCCTAATTTGCAGGCGGAGCATTCTGCTTTCATACCTCCATTGTACAATTGATCATTTGATTGCTAAAGATTTCTACTCTCGCATAGAGAATTTCATAGCAGAATTCTCTCACTTAATCGACCGCCTGTTGCTTTCGATTTCTGCTTCAACATAAAGTGGCACATAACTGCTGGTCAGTTTCAGGCAAATCCACACCTTAACGATAAGTGAAATGTAAAAAAAATGACTCTAGATTATGGTCGCAGAAAACATCTTCGACATCGCTTGCTGCATTCATGCGCAGAGAAAAAAATCTATAAATGATTGTACATTAGAAAAAAGCAACTTTTCTTAAACGAAGGCAGTGTAATTTGTGAAATAAATAGTTTTTATTTGTTTAGGATCATTAAACATGATTTCATCTAATATATATATTGGACAAAATCTCACTTTATGCAGGACAAATATGTTTTATTTGTTAAATCCATGGTTAAACCTTGCTGTACATATAAAGAGTGCATGCACAAGACATGATCGTTTGATGCATATAAAGTCCAGATTCACTTTATAATGCTTTAAAAATACCAAGGAAAAACAATGGGGGCACATGGTATCTACTAATATAATAATTATTATATAAATAACCACAGTCCTTAAGATTGCATTTGATAACATATAAAATTGTAGGGAATATTAATAAAGCAACAACACTGAAAAAGGGAAAAACATTCACTTCTCTTTTCTGGATAACTTAAACCCTTTAAAACTGAACACAAAATTAGGATGATAAATTGCTCATTTTAATTTACAGACAGTCTGATAGCATTAAATCAGTAACCTGTTAATGTATCAAATCTACAGTATAATCTTTCCGTGGAGAAAACTGAAAAACAATTATGAATTTCACTTTTACCTGCAATATTTTTCCTGGTATCAGTCCATGTTTTCATTATTGCCATAAATGACTCGAACAAACTTTAAAGTTGAAAAGTTTGTAGTTTTCTGGGTCGGTTGTATCACTCGGGTCCAGTTTAAACTGAAAAGCGCAAATTTGCGCATATGCGAGTTTCCGTGCCAACACACATATGTTTTTTCACTTGTAGAGGCATGTTTGATGACTTGTTTAAAGTAAATAAAGGCAATTTAGAACTGGAATTTTTTTGAGGCATTATTTGAAGATGTATAATGACATGTGCTAACAGAGGAATATTTGACTGATTACAAATGATAAGGAAGGTCTGGTATCTAACAGCAGTTGTAAACCAGTCCAATACAAACAGCGAGATTTTATATACTAAAACACAACAATACAATCACATAATTTCAGATGTGTACATTACTAATCATTCGATAATTTAATAAATGTCGCCCTATAGTCTATATTTCACCCTGAGTGGCACCTCATCCCATGTGGGCAAAGGGCAGTTGCTTGGGCCACTGTAGCTACCACCTGTGTATGTGTTTGGAACCAAGTATACTACAGAGAAATGTAATGTCGGAGCAGGATTTGAGCGACCGCTTTTTTACCGGTGAGCGTGAACGGTACTTGAGTGGAGCTTCTGCTTATGCCGTGAGCGGTTGAGCGGAGCACACACACATGGAGCAGGTTATTGAGCAGAGTGTCACACCGCTCCGCTTTGCTCACATGCTCTGAACGGCACTTAAGCAAAAGTGCTACATTTTCAGTGACGCTTCAATCGGCCAGTGATTGTTGAGTTGTGAATGAGGGGTGGAAATCTGGGATTAAGGTCAGAGTCATAAAGAGAGAACGTGAAAGGACAGATAGAACAAACAAATATCAGGACACACCAGGTGGAGACAGTTTCTGCAGTGTGCTTTAGTAAGCAGTCTTGAAGTGAGTTCGACGAGGTGACCTAGTGGTGAATCAATGTCGGTGAGAGTTAGTAGACTGATTTTCTTGACAACAAACAAAACTGAGTGGCTGGATGGAAAATTAGCGCAAACACACATACAATGGGGTCTAATTTAATACAGTTTTTTTTTTTTTTCCCATTACATATTCTATCATCATCACAATTTGAGGGAAAAGTTACATTGAGAAATTTACATGCATTTCCTGTTTATAATTATGCCACCCTTTTGCTTTAATGACAGTATGCACAAGCTTGCATGGATTCCACAAGTTTGTGCAAAACTTGATGATCCATGTTATCCCAGCATGATTTGAGAATGTTCCAAAGGAAAATGGACCTTCTGTACAAAGGAGTTCTCACAGTGAATGTCACAAATTTGCTTACATTGGATTAGTGACCTAAACATAGTGCAGAATAAATAGTGCAGAATATATTAAGTACTTAAATAGCTCTTATTCACTAAGTCATAACATTTCTGTTTTATATTTTTCAAAATCCTAATCTATCTACATATTTCCATGTGTAAATGAGATTTTCAATCACAGATTTTTAATGTGTACTCACACTATATATATTACTTACTATTACTACTAATATATATATATATATTTGCCAAAACTACACTGTAAAAAGTAGTAACCTGCAGTTGTTACTTAAATCGGCCTTAAGGAGCTTTTTTTACCTGATCTGTTGTTGTGACCCAATGTATTCAAGTTGATTCAGTGATTTTAAATAGTATTAAGTTTAATCTAACCAGTTTATTTAGATGTGAACCACATTTTAGGTTAACATTTTTATCAGTGTATGCATCAAGTGGCTGCTGAATATGATACATAATTTAATTAAATCGTTTAAAGGCCAAAACGGACATGCTGTAACATATATGACATTTGTAACATGACTGATGTTTTTCACATATGTATATCTTCTATCAAACCCCTAGCAGCCTATTATATGACCTTGTGTGTGGGTGAAGATATTTTTGCAGCTGGATGACTCAGTATTGAATAAGTTTGAAGAACTGACTGGCTTATTGAAACTACACAGAGAACAGCCATAACTAAAACTCTAGTCTCTCCTTGTGCTTCCATAAAGGACATCAAGTACCATATCAAAGAACAGAGTTATCAAAATGCATTGTTTCTGCTGAATTGAATTCTGATAACAGAGGGTAAAGGTCTAACAGGAAGTGTCTTATGCGATACATAACTTAGCCCGTCTATACACTCACAGACATGTTGGGTAAAGCATATATAGACACATGGGCCTAATCTGCATGCAAAAGCCACAAGTGATAAAGTTCCTTGTGTCACCCATCTGGGGGTTGTAGCTCTTCATTCAACTGCCTTCAGAACACAGTTAATTATACAAAGCAGGAGTTGCAGCAACATGCCTGTGGACAGAAGATCACTTTATAAATCACAAAGAGGGAGTTTCCCTGCTTTTAAAATATTATAGGCAGTACTTGAACTCAAGGCAATGAGACACTGGACTGCATTAGAAAGACTTGCTAGCCTATATGTATTTCTTTTTGAGCTGACATTTCAGTAGGCAAAGCATGTTTTGTCAGTTCACTGTTGCCTAAGATCTTGGGCCGTGTACATATTACAAAGTTGTGGTAGTGACGACCGCATTTAAATGCGTGTGTGTGAATCTCCTAAATTATCAGTCCGGTTGTTTAAGGAATGCAGAAGTCACTTCTGAAATTATGATGGTCAGTTGACAGTGATAATCATAGGAACATTTTGGCTTCTTGAGGCTGTAAAAAGAAACATGGATGCCAACAGTTTAAGCTGTTCGGTCTGTTAGCTGTTGTTTACTGAAGTAATATTAGCAACCAGAGACATATTACTGTCTGTCAACTATTTAGAAAAAATGCCTTCAAATTCACTCTCTCTAGACTGTAATTTATAAGTTGCAGCTAAACAGCAGAGCTGGTGGAAGGAACTATGGTGGAGAGAAACAGTCAAAAAGTGCAAAAATTTCAAGGCGCCTTTTTGTGATTTTTAAGCAATGCACTTCAGATTAAACACTCTCAAAAGAGAGTGGCGTCACTAGACTTACTACATGAACAACTAATTTTTCAGTTCCATTCCATACACATCACGTGGTAAATGCAAGATACATTTTTGGAGTGAAATTGGTTGTAGAATTCGCTTGTCTCTCCAATAGGCCTAAATAACTGATTTGTGTGTATACAGAATGGGATTAAGCACTCAGAATGGAGTGACAACCAAATTTTGCTGCAGTTAGTCTATTGCTATTATTTATAGAATTTATAGAATAAACACTGGTGCAAAGCAGTTAGAATGGCTTTGAAAGAGTTAAGAAGCACTTATTTTATTCAGCATAAAATAAAATGAAGGGCATCTGCAGCAAATAAACAGCATAGTACTGTAAGTAACCTAAAATATAGAATGTAGAATAATTTGTTGGAAATTTTATTGTTGAGACAGGAACCACATGGACTTCCAAACAATGACAAGACTGAACAACAAAACAAGACTGAACAATAAGTGTGACCAATCTGCTTTCTCTCTCTGTTCACTCAGACAGTTTATTGAATGAATTGGAGGTCACACCAACAGCAAACACAGACATCATGAATTCCCAGAGCAGCTTTGGGAGCGACTTTATGTGTGAGTATTACAAAACAATTAAACAATATTACTGTTTAATTCCTGTTTAACTTTTATGCAGGCATCTAACATGTTCACACTTCTCAGTCTCTTGTTGAGTCTTTACTCAAGGTTTTGTTTGTGTGTTGTAGTTCAATCCATCAATGATGAACTAAGTGCATCTTTGACCACAGCAGACGAGCTTTCACGGGAGTTCAGCTCGCTCCTACAGGAAGCCACTCCTGTTGTGCAAACCACCACTGAACAGGTACAGAACACAAAACTAAGCCATTATTCCAGTCAAGCCATTGTTGTTCCTTAATTACAACTGTAAAACACCATCTTATGAGAACCAAAACCAGAGATTCTAGGCTGTTTTGGTGTGCCAAATGTAATGAATACTGTCTCATTTACTAAACAAGATTAATGCACGTATTTGTGCGTGAAACCTCTGTGTGAACGTTTTCACGCAGAAAAATCAGAATCAGAATGTGCTTCCACATACAAGGATTTTTTCTTGGTGACAGAAGCTTCCAGTGCACAAACAATACAACAACAAGACAGAGATAATAAAAAGAAAAAATAGAATAAAAATAAAGAGCGAATAGAAATATGTGTATATATAGAAATACACAATAAGACAAATATATATATATTAGTATGTGCAAATACAAATCTGTTGTATACAGTGTAAGGGAATGTAATGCAGAAGAGGTAGGATATGTTAAATAATATAATTGACTAGTCTGTGTATTTCACATAATTATAGTATAGTTTTTAACTGTTCATGAGATGGATAGCCTGAGGGAAAAAAATGTTCTTGTGCCTGACGGTTCTGGTGCTCAGTACTCTGAAGCATTGGTCAGAAGTCAACAGTGTGAAAAGGTAGTGAGGTCCAGTGTGAAAAGGTAGTGAGGTCCAGAGTGATTTCAACAGCCCTTTTCCTCTCTCTGGAAGTGTGCAGTTCTTGAAGGGAGGACAAGGGGCAACCAATAGTCTGCTCAGTCTTCTGACGTCCGATAACGTAGCTGAATGAAACTAGGCATTTATTGAAATGCAGAGGACAGACTCAATGACTGCTGAGTAGAACTGGATTAGCAACGCCTGTGGCAGGTTGAACTTCCTCAACTGGCGAAGGAAGTACAACCTCTGCTGGGCCTTTTTCACAATGGAGTCAATGTGGGTCTCCCACTTCAGGTCTTGTGATATGGTAGTGCCCAAGAACCTGAATGATTCCACTGCTGCCACAGTGCTGTTTAGAATGGTGAATGGGGTCAGTGTTGGGGTGCTCCTCCTAAAGTCCACAATCATCTCCACTGTTTTGAGCGTGTTGAGCTCCAGGTTGTTATGACTGCACCAGTGAGCCAGCTATTCAAACTCCCTTCTGTATGCAGACTCATCGTCATCTTGGATCATCAGCTTGAAGAGGGGTCCTTGGCGGTGCAGTCATTGGTATACAGGGAGAAGAGTAGTGGGGAGAGCACACATCCCTGGGGGGCACCAGTGCTGATCGTACATATTCTGGAAGTGAATTTCCCCAGTCTCACTAGCTGCTGCCTGTCTGTCAGAAAGCTGGTGATCCACTGGCAGATAGACATGGGAATAGAGAGCTAGGTTAATTTTTTCCATTGGGGGAGGGGGGGGGGTGTTGGTGTTTGTGTGAAGTGAAGGTCAGAGCAGGTGTGGTGTGTGAGACTGGTCTTCAAATCTACAGTAAAACACATTCAATTCATCAGCCAGTTGTTGGTTCCCTACAGTGCTGGGGGATGGTGTCTTTAAGTTAGCAATGTCTTTCAGACCTCTCCACACTGATGCAGGGTTGTTAGCTGAAAACTTGTTTTTCAGCTTCTCAGAGTAGCTTCTTTAAGCCACTATAATTTACTTAGTCCGTGTGTTTTTGGCCTGATTATAAGATTTTAATACAAGATTGTATCCCTGCTTCTGTAAGCATCCTCTTTGGTATGACGAAGCTGTCTGAGTTTTCCTGTAAACCGTGGTTTGTCGTTGTTGAACGTTAAATACGTCCTAGTTGGAATGCACATATCCTCACCGAAACTGATATATGATGTCACAGTATCTGCAAGCTCGTGCAGATTGGTGTCTGCAGCTTCAAAAACACTCCAATCAGTGCAGTGTAAGCAGGCTTGTAGTTCCAGCTCTGCTTCATTGGTCCGTTTCTTTTACAGTCTTTACTACAGGTTTAGCTGATTTTAGTTTCTGCCTGTAGGTTGGAAGAAGATGAACCAGACAGTGATCAGAGAGTCCCAAAGCTGCTCTAGGGACAGAGCGATATGCATCCTTTATTGCTGTGTAGCAGTGGCCCAGTATATTTCTGTCCCTGGTGGGGCATGTATTGTGCTGTCTGTATTTGGCAGTTCACGGGTGAGGTTGGCTTTGTTAAATTCACAGAGAATAATAATAAGTGAGTCCAGGTGTTGTTGCTCTGTGTCTGTGATCTGATCAGCCAGCTGTTGCAGCGCTGCATTCACACACGTGTGGAGGAATATAAGCACTCACCAGAATAAACAAGGAAAACTCCTGCGGTGAATAGAAAGGCTTACAGTTGATAAAGAGTGCTTCCAAATTAGGACAGCACATCATCTTTAACGTTGTTACATCTGTACACCAACTTTCACTGATGTAAAAGCATGTTCTACCACCTCTTGTTTTCCCCATTAACTCAGCCAGGTTTCTGTGAAGCACAAGACAGCAGAGTTTGAAAATTCCTTGTTTGTATGGGTGAGGAGATGTAGTTCGTCCGTTTTGTTAGGGAGAGGGCGGAGATTAGCTAGATGAATACTCGGCAGCGCTGTTCGAAAGCTGTGCTGTAGGAGCTTGACCAGCGCGCTGGTTCGCTTCCCTCATAGTGCGCCACTTGACTAAAATGTCCAGCAAAACGTCCGAATAGTCAAAAACCGGGAAAAGATTGTTTGGTATGTGCTGCCGAATGTTCAGCAGTTCATCCCTGGTAAAACTGATTGGAAAAAAATGACTAAACACAGGACAAACAAAAAAACAACAAAAGAATTGGAGAGCTCCACACTGAGGCGGCCATTTGCGGTGCCATCTTCATCAGTCCAGATATATAATATATGGTTCATTATTAAAGGAATATTCCAGGTTCAATACAAGTTAAGCTCAATCAGCAGCATTTGTGGCATAATATTAATGTTCATCCCTCCTTTGATTTGAGCTGTAAATAGTTGTTTTTACAGTCGGTTTAGAGTTTATGGCATTACGTCATCATGGCAACGAAGTTGTAAAATTGGATATAACTTTACACAGAAAAGGTAAGCGATTTTATCACACTAAAATCAAGTTAACATGCATATTGTTTACATCTTGTGGCTATACTTTTTAAACAGTGAGTATTCTAATGGTTATGGATTGGCCACATTCACTTCCATTGTAAGTGCCTCACTGTTACCCAGATATTTGCTTTTTTTTAAAGAAAAGGAGGGATGAGTTTAAATAAATTTTTGTGGTAATCAGCATTATACCACAAATGCCACTGATTGAGCTTAACTTGTATTGAACCCGTAATATTCCTTTTAAAGCCTATAAAGTGTGGAAAGCCTTTATATGGAGATCGTTTGAGGATGCATTATGCTAATTATCTGGATTCATCAACAGTAGAAGTAATGTATGTGTGTACACACCTGTTGTGAATCCAGCAAATATTTTGTGCAAGAATCTTTTCTGTGCACACAAGTAAAAACACTTGAAAGCAATTATTAGTGAATGAGATTCATTGTCTAAATAAAAAACCTCTTTAGCTTAAAAATGTCCAATACAATTTCACTTACATTCTGTGTGAGTTTTAGATTATGAAAATGTAGCTACAGTACACATTCCTGTTCTACTGTGTTTTGACACCAACATCATGGCCTTTTTATTGTAGAGTTCTGGCCCCAAATCCCAGAACGGCAGTGATGGCAACAGCAGTTTGTACAGCGCAAACAAAAATGTCAGTGAGAACATCCAGGGGAGCTCCACGAGCAGCTTGACCACAGTTCCCAGCCAACGCTCCCTGGACTCCACCCTCAGCAGGAAAGACTCTAACCTGGATGTACCTCCTGCCATCGTGCTTGGGCCGTCATATCCTGCACCAAACCTGGACTCACCTTCTGGCATGAATTTTAGGCCTTCATCTCCCAGCCCTTTAACCCAGCAGCACTCCCCATTTTCATCACCGAGTGCTATTAGACAAGCATCGCCAATGCCCCTGAGGCCTCAAAATTCTAGAGGATCACTGAGCTATAGGGAGCAGCCACCCATTTCCAGCCCCACCTGTGACAATAAAACATCTCGCAGCTTGGTGCAGCCCTCAGCTAGTCCCTTAGCTATGTATGACTCTTCAAGTCTCAGGCCTTCGAGGTTGGATAGAACGTCTTCCCCTCAACCTTTCAATCAGCCAGCTGCCAGTACCCTACCACGCAATTTCCAGCCATTCAGACCCTCAGGTAATTTAACATTTGTTTCTTTCTCTCTTCTGTGCTAATCATGGAACAGTTTTTAAGTGTATTCAAATTATGACTCACTGCTGCATGAGAGATGGGACAACATAGGCTGCAAAACTGGAAAACAAAAAAAAAAAAAAATGTTTTTGGATTAATCTATTGAACATGTTCAGATATTACAGATATTCACCTGTGTTTGGATGCAGTCACCTACGGTACTTCTTCCATCTTACAAAATACATGTTTTTGTCCTTTCTTTTACTCTGTCAGTACATTTACAAGAGCTACAACAGGTTTTTGCTGAGTCAAGGTAGTCTTCATCTCTCTGTCCAAGTATACATGACACAATGCGTAATCGTATATTTGAAGGAAGGACATCACTTTAGGAAGTGTTAAGATACACCGCGCATCACCTTTTTCTTTCAGAGGAAGCGCACAACACCAAGGCCATCTGTGATCTGATTAACATGTATTCGTGCTGGACGATGCCAAGCTACATTTGCATTATCTTGGTATGTTATGTACATTGCATTTTAAAAAGACAAATTATTGTATTAGTCCGACAAAAAAATCGAATTTTAAAAGTGCATGTTAACCTACTGTGTGTGGGTCAACACCGTCAGATACAAAAATAATGGGGCGAATTCACTAAACGGCTGCATAACTTTTGCGCATGGTATTTCAGTCGAAAAACTTATTCACTAACCACCCGCAATCTAGTTGAAGCAGGTGCAATCTGCGCTGAAATAGTGCTGCGTCTTGAGTATTTAAATGAAGTCATTTTCTTTCCTTTCTGCACGAACACCTCATTTCTATGTACATTTGGCTCATTATAGATTGTGCTTTGTTCACAAAACTCTGTATTATTTGCTCGGCTCAATAAACATTGCACTATTACCGCCCGAGGAGAGCAGGCTGTAAACTGTACATTTTCTATCAAACATGGCAGCAGCATTGATCAAATAATGATCAAATGAAAGAATAACTGGGATGAGGCTCCTTTGCTGGTTTCCTCATTGGTTCTTCCTGCAATCTTCTTTTAGAAGAGGGAATGCAGAGACAGAAGAGCCCCTCTAAGTGGAACGAGACAGACCTGGATGTGCCATATGATAGAAGGCCTCACCAAAGTTATGACAGTAAGTCCATAACTAGAAGCACATATGAATCAAGAGTAGCCCAGTCCTCTCTGTGTCAATGCTTTCTTTTTTTTCTCATAGAGAATGAATGGGTAAGACCATCTGTACCCAACAGTAATTGGAAAGAATCTAACCTGGATGCACCTCCTTCCGCTAAGAAGGTTTGCAAACTTTTGTGGGGTGTTTGTGTCCGTCTGTGTGAAATACTGTATGGTACATCCATCTGCATGTGTAATTTTCCGCATGGCACACTTACAGAGGTATGTTCTTGTTGAATTACCTTAAGCAACTGAAAACATAGATCTGTGCCAAATGTTTGCAAGAACATAAACGTTGAGTTGTTCTAAGGATCTCCTTTTCTCTTTCTCTCCCACATAAACTCTGTAACTTTTTGAGGTCTCTTGAATGCCTCATTTCTCTTGGTCTCTTTCTGGTTGTTTTTTGCCAATTGGTAACCATCTTACCTTGGTGACCCAGTGAAGAAAAAGATGTTTGTTTTTATATACAGTATAATCATATTTAAACACCTTCCAGAAAAACACGTGTAGACAATTAAAATGAAACGGGCAACAGTTTCTTACACGTTATTCTTATTTGTCTTGCACTCTCCCTCTCTCATATCCTTCATTCTCTTATGCTCGCTCTGTCATCAGGATACTGTGCCCCATCAGCTCTCATCCTCTTTCAGCTCACTCCCACGGAACACCCGTATCTCAGTGTCCCCTGATCTCGCGTTAACCACCAGCTTTCCTTATGGCCCTCAGCCAATCATTTCCCGTATCTCCATTCCACCTGCAACCTCTGGAGTCCGGCAGCATAGGCCCATCCCACTGTCCATCATAATGAGGCTCCAAAACCCCTACTATGCTGCAGAGGCCGCCAGATATGCCCCTGGTCCAGTGAAAGATCCACAGCAAAGATTTTACAGCCAACGTCTTCCCTTGCCCCGAGAGTACTTGCAGCAAGGTCAAATCCCTCAACCTCAGAGACAGAAGACCTATTACAGAGAAGGTACCCTGCAACTCTTTTTTCTGTTTGTGTATGTTTAAAGCTGCACTATGAAAGATTTTTTGGTTAAAAATGACAAAATGCCATTATAGATTGAGTACATAAACAGTGTTCAAATCAATGTCTTTACCTTACCCCAATTCACTACGGTAAGCAGTAGCAGCTGGTGACCACAGATATAGGCAGGGCAGATCTTGCTCTTAGCGCTATGTTTTTTTTTTTTTTTTTACTTTATTCAACTTGTTCAACTCGTTCTTAAAAATAATAAAGTCTTCCATTGAACTCATCTTAACCATATCATGAGTTCCACCTCTTAAATTAATAAGTGTAGTACAAACATTAATAGTAGATAAAACACTTATTTAAAATACACATATTAAAATATGCTGGTAACTGTTGGTGGTTTGTTATCAATGTAAAAGCTCTTTGAGTGTAGTGTCAGAAAAGCGCTAAAAGTGTCAAATGAATCCACTCATTCAAAACTCATAAATGCAAGTGTTGTTTTTCTTTATCAAAGCAAGTAATATTTCAGTTTTAAATGTTTAATAGAATAACATAGTATCAACATGAAAATAGCACATTATGACTCCGGCTCATGATAAAACACAGGTGATGTCCAGGTAAGCTCAAATCGTGAGATCCATTCACGCAGAAGAGCCGTGATGAAACACGACTCGCGTAAAGTGTTCTTCCGCAAATTGCTTGCAATTTTAAGTTTCAACCACAGATGTCGCTAGAGAGCACAAAGTTACTTAGTGCAGCTTTAAATGCTCTTCTGACGGATGAATCTCATGGTTTGAGGTTACCTGGACATCGCCTGTGTGTGTGATCATCACAGGGAGATATTCGGAGCCGGACTCAGAACATGCTTTTTTCATGTTGATACTATGTTATATGATTTAATATTTAAACCTGAAATATTACTTGCTTTCACGAAGATAAACAACACTCTTATGTACATATTTTCAATGTATGAATTTTACACTTATAGAGCTTTTCTGACACCACACTCAAAGCTCTTTTACATAGAGAACGGGACTCTCCTCAATCACTGCCAATTACCAGTATATTTTAATATGATTATTCAAGTGTTTTATCTACTATGTTTTTATCTACTATATTTGTTTGCACACAATAACACTGCAAACTAAAAACATAAAACGAGGATTTAATAATGATGGGGATAAAATATACTTTATTAAACATGAAAATAATATGCAATATAACAATTACAAGAAGTCAATTTTAGAAGTCATAAATATCAAACATGTCACAGTAACTCCCCCCGACAACGTAGAGACATTGCGATCGATTAACACACAAGTAGTGTTCGATTCATAAAAACATGACAAGCAATCTTAGCTTCAACATCTCTACTTGAAAATATTTCCAAGCATTATAGCAGGTAAAAAACTCTGGTAAACTTATAACAGATAAACATCCATCCAGATTGCTGCGATGCTGTCCTAAAGTGTGTGAGTCTGACTGACTGAACTGCAGCCGGAGCAGTTTCTCCAGCTGGAACATGTGACAACCCTAACTTCTTTTCACGTAACTTCTTTGTGGTTACGGACATGACGTTACGATGTATAGATGAATGACATAAGCAAGCGATTTTTTTTTTTTTTTTTTTGCCAATTCCGACCAGACTGCTCAAAATACAATTCATTTTTATAGGCTAACCATAGGGGTAAGGTAAGGACATTGCTTTGAACACTGATTATGTACTCAGTCAATAATGGCAATTTGTTCATTTTTAACCAAAAAAATCTTTAATTTAAATTTTAATTAGCATTCTGTCATCATTTACTTGCCGTCATGTTTCTCAGCCTGTATGACTTTCTTTCTTCCATGGAACACAAGAGGAGATGTTAGGCAGAAAAGCATACCTCAGTTACCATTCACTTACACTGCAGTTCCTTATCTGTCACTCACTCGAAGTTGTGTCGATGTAGTGACACTAGGTGTCGCCCTTGGGAGTCCCAAACACCTCTGATCTTTGAGAAAAGGCCAATGGGAATTGGCGAGTGGAATTTGCATGCCACTCCCCCGGACATACGGGTATAAAAGGAGCTGGCTTGCAACCACTCATTCAGATTTTTCTTCGGAGCCGAGCGGTTGTGTTTCAGCGAGCTAAATTCCTTCGCCGATCCATTCACCTCGAAAGCTGTTGGATTTATGGCGCATTACAGCTGTTTCTCCCTCTCTTGCACTGGTGGTGTGCAGAGAACGCCCCTGGGTGCTTCAACAGCTAAAAGAGTATATTTTCCTACTAAAAGAGTGGCACTCACGGAGAGCGTCTTTTTAAAGATGCTTTTCCGTTTGTGTATAATTCCTGGTTGCGGTCGTTACCTTTCCACTTCTGACGGCCACAGTCACTGTCTTACGTGCTTGGGCACTGCCCACACGGAGACAGCGTTCGTGGACAGGTCATGTCCTCACTGTGAGAACATGACCATGGCAATGTTGCCGTCGCGGCTTTCCTTCTTCAGAGGGAATGCCACCCCAGCGGCTCCCCGGCGCGGTCCTTCTACCTACGGGTTTGAGGCCACGTTGGTTAGCACTGGGGCCGATTTGGGGACCCCAATGGGAGCCGTTCCGCCGGGTATGCCTCCACGGACCTCCCATTCCCCAGCATGCTTGTTTGCCCCGGTCGAGTTCTGGGATGGGATCGCCGGCTCATCTCAGGGCAAGTTCGCGGTCTCATTCGGGGTTCACGAAGAGGATGAGCTGTCGATCGCAGCATCGGAGAGCAGGCTCGTCCAGTCTGATGCTGAGGACTCGGCTGGGCTCCCACCTTCGGGTGTGGTCGCCCAGTCGCAGGCTGACATGGAGCTGGCGGCCATGCTTGCCCGGGCGGCTGCGAGCGTCGTGCTGGAGTGGAACCCTCCACTCCCCCCTGAAACCTCGCGGCTCGACGATTGGTTCCAGGGCTCAGAGCGCCTCTCACGGCCGCGCCCCATCCCGGTTCCTTTCTTCCCGGAGGTGCATGATGAGCTCACGAGATCGTGGCGGGCACCTTTCACTGCCCGGACCCGATTTATGCATCCTGCATGGCCAGGTGCGCTGGCTATGAGGCACACAATGGTCTGCCCGTCTCGCACCGCCAGTTCATGCACAGTTCAGCTAGTTGTGGCGTTTTGTAGTAGGACCCCTAGTGTCACTACATCGACACAATGTCGAGTGAGTGACAGACAGGGAACGTCCTGGTTAATCTCGTAACCTCCGTTCCCTGATGGAGGGAATGAGACGTTGTGTCCCTCCTGCCACAACACTGAACTACCCGCTGAAATGACCGGGACCTTGTCTCGGCTCCTCAGCACAAAACCTGAATGAGTGGTTGCAAGCCAGCTCCTTTTATACCCGTATGTCTGAAGGAGTGGCATGCAAATTCCACTTGCCAATTCCCATTGGCCTTTTCTCAAAGATCAGAGGTGTTTGGGGCTCCCAAGGGTGACCCCTAGTGTCACTACATCGACACAACATCTTGTTCCCTCCATCAGGGAACGGAGGTTACGAAAGTAACCAGGACATTTTTCCATACAATGAAAGTGATTGGTAACTGAGATGAGCAATCTGCATCACGTCTCTTGTTTAATAGAAGAAAGTCATATGAGTTTGGAAAAATATGAGGGTGACAAATTTTCATTATTGGCTAAGTTATCCCTTAAATTTTGTTTTGAATGCAAATAAAAAAAAATTCTAAGCTGTTCTTCACCCTGGAGATGTTGAAGCTGAGCTTGACAGACAGGATAGCACTACAATAGAAGGCCCTGGGTGCTTGATTGACCAACGCAAGAAACCAGAAGAAGAGGGTAAAGAAGATCCAGAGATGCCCCCTCGCCCACTCAGCCCCACACGCCTGCAGCCTGTGATCGCCCCTGAGGCAGAGCTATTCGGAGACCTAGAGGATGTGATGCGGATCCGGGCCGAGTTCCCCAGGGCCCTGAAGAGACGGGGCTCAGTTGAAGTTTCTCAGCCCCTGAAAAAGTTGCCTGTTTCCCAACCCAACTATTACAAGCAGATGATGAATAAACTGTTTCGCAGGACGACCCTCTACATCAAGGAGGAACAGTTAGTCACCGAAAGTGGCAGCTCTTCAGATGGAGAGGACAGTCCCAAATCACCAACAGAACCTCCCTTACCAATCACAGAGATCCAGGTCTCCTCTGAACAAAAGGTAAGGGGAGACAGATTCAATATTGCACAGAAACAGTAGATAATAGTGACTATTAAGAAGATAGTGGAATTGTATCTGTTTTTCTGTCTTACCTGCTCTAACAGGGCCTTCACTCTATCTTGCGGAAAGCCAGTAAAGCCAAATCGTCCAGCCGTAGAGCTCACCTGAGCCCACTGGTGCTGATGTTGGATGGGGCTTTAGTAGGAGAATTAGAAACTGTACAGAGGGCTGCACAGGAGGTTTGTCACAATGCTTTAAGGATGAGCACAAATACCCGAGTACATGACAGTAATCATCGATCATGAAAATACATTAATTGCATGACCGGTCAAATTCTAGTTACAATTATATGCAAATATGCCAGAATGGTGCCTCGTTTATTTAAAAAAAAAAAATTGTCAAACATTACAGACGTTACAGCTTCATTTTCTGTTTTAGCATTATTTTCTGTAAAGTTACTTCGAAACTATTTGTGTTGTGAAAAGCGCTATACAAATAGAAATGTCTTGACTTGATGTGTCCCCCTACAGATGAGTGACCCAAGTCAGGCTAATGATGAAGGCATCACGGCTCTTCACAATGCCATCTGCGGTTTACACTTCCCAGTGGTCGAGTTCCTGGTGCGGATAGGAGCTAACGTTAGCGCTCCAGACAGCCACGGCTGGTGAGCATATCAATTTAACAAGAGATGTATGTGTGTATGTGGAAGGGTTGTTGCATTTGTGTGTACAGTATGTACACTCTGATCTCATTGGCAGGATGCCTCTGCACTGTGCTGCATCCTGTAATGACCGTAAAATGTGCGAGTTCCTGGTGCGGAACGGGGCAGCGGTGATGGCAGTAACAGACAGCGATGGTGCCACAGCAGCACAGAAGTGTGACCCGTACGCTCCGGGCTTTGAGGAGTGTGAGAGCTTCTTGAAGGGTAAGGATGATATCATGAGAAAAATTATGCAAGTTTATGTTACTCGTGTACAGGTTAAAAGAGGTAAACCGCGTGATGAAACTTGTTTTCACAGGCATAACGCCTACATGTGCATTAACTCCCATCTATATTTAGCATGTCACAATGAGCTGTACATTCCTAAATAAATATTATCATGCATCCATATGGTTTGGAAAGGATGTCAGTAATAGTGAGCTAATTCTGAAATTATTTGGTGGAGGTTAAATGTAATACACCCTTATTAACAGACAAAGAGTGAAAAAATTTAGCTAGTAATTGAGCAAAGTGGTGTATTATTTTATGCGCCCAGGTAGTTGATGCATAACATGTCCATGTTTTTAAATCAAGATTTTAGGTTAACCTTTTTAGGTTAACCTTTTTTTACAGTATGAATGTATAACTGTGACCGTAATTTTAACCGTAATTATTCACCCTTTATTCTTCGCTAGTTAATTGTAAATGGTCCAGTGAAATTTTTTTTTTAAAGTACTAATATTCCATGTAGTTTCTCAATTAATGAGGTCATAAAAATGGCATGCATAATAATTAAATAATTAGAAAAATATTCAATAAATTTAATATAATGCAGAAAATAATTAGCAAAATGCTAAAATGCTTAAAGTTTTATATAAGAGTCACCCTGCAAGATTGTTAACTTAAAGCAAATGTCCAGCTTCATGGAGTGTGATTTTGATTAGGTGTGGAGGAAGCCATGGGCGTGGAGAACAGTGGGGTGGTGTACGCTCTATGGGGATATCCTTCCCAGGCTCCAGACGAGCTGAGCTTCAAAGAAGGAGACATGGTCACCATCCTGCAGAAGCCTGAGGGGGTAGACTGGTGGTGGGCTTCACTATGTGGCAGAGAGGGCTTTGTACCAAACAACTACTTTGGGGTAAGAGGAGCCTGTTTACAAAAAAAAAAAAAACACAAAAAAAAAAACCTAATCAGCTAATGCATTAGTTAGCCAAACACATGACCTAGTTTCTCCATTTCTAACAGTATTTTGTATATAAATGCAGTAACCCTGCTAAAATCCAGCGAAACCCGTTTTTGATGATAGCTGATTGTACATAGTTTCTATTTGGTCCAAGCTGGTAATTTATTGTCATTAGCTGATCCAAGCCAGTTTAGATGGTTAATCAGTTGGGCTACCAGACAGTGGCATCGAGATCAACCCGGTAGATCACCTTGGACCGGCAACAAACCTGCTAAACACCTTAAAGTGTCACGAGACCCCCTAGTTCAGCACCAATCGTTCACACCTCAAACTGAAAAAAGACTCATGAAATGGGCATGAACAGATGTAAAATTGTGGGGGGTTCTGTGGTGAGGGTCAAGAGCTACTTCCAAAACACACACAACAGAGACAGTTGAACATCACATTATGAGTAGAGATGAAAACAAGAGTTTTGGGCCACTGTGCAAACATTATCATCAAAATCAGCACTGCTTTGAGACTTTACAATAAGTCATAGATATTTATTCTTACAAGGAATGTTTAGGGTTTAACACAAGTTAAACTATTGACAGCATTTGTGGCATAATGATGATAGCCACAGAAAATAATTTAGACTCATCCCTCTTTTTCTAAAGAAAAAAATAACGTTCAGATAGGCACATAACGAAAGTAAACAGGTCCGATACACAAAACATTAAATATGCACTATTTTTCAAAAAGGATAGCCTCAATACTTAATGCATAATGTGTGTTAACATGACTCTAGTTTGATAAATTCACTTACTAACCTTGTCTGTGTAAAGTTATCCTGTATTTCAACTCCATTGTCATGACAACATAACCCAGATAAACCATGTAGGCATAAATCCCAGAAACCTTCGCACAATGTAAAGGATACATAAAAGAGAGCTGACGAGTGATTTTGGTCCCATCACGGTGTTTAGTGTAAAAGTCCGCTCTCATGTCTGTTCCGTGAGTACTGTCGGAGTTTCCCGCCTGCCAGGAACAGTTGTTACGTCCATGAGTTTGAATTCTCTGCTGTTTGTGATCTCATGCAAGAGCTCACACTGTGATTGGATGGAAGTGTTCCTTCTTATGAATATTGTGGAGAAACTATCAGAATCGACTGACGTACATGTATGCTGTCCTACCAATCATGTTTACGCATATAGCTCATTTTTGTGATGTTGCTTCTGTAACGGTATACAGCTGGTAGGTGGCTATGCCATGCATAAACCTCACTCCCTTGGCCTCAAGAGGTGCACTAGTGACTGATGCTAGGGGCTGTAGCCTTTAGCCTCCTCGTTAGCACGCCCATGCCAGAGATGCTGGTTCGAATCCCGCTTGGAGCGGGTCGAGCAGGACTGGTTACAGTGGTGCCGTGACCCACATGGGAGTGAGGTGTAGGGAGGTGAGTGTAACAGTAGCCAGCTGATAGGTAGCTGTGCAGTGTGTAAACTTCACTCACTTGGCCTCAAGAGGTGCACTAGCGACTGACACCAGGGGCTGTAGACTTAAGCCTCCTAGTTAGCGCGCCTGCCTCCCATGCTGGAGACGCTGGTTTCAATCCCGCTTGGAGCGGGTTACACTTCAATTTAGTTTTTAAACCGGAAGTATGAAATGGCTCAATAAAATGAAAAAATAAAATAAAAAAATAAACACTTTCACCTCTACAATAAACATAATGTGTGCTATCATTGTTTTCAATTATGTGGGACCTGTACATATCTGTTAACATCTCAAAAAAAAAAAATATATGACCCTTTAAAGATATAGTATATTTCCTCTGAAAATGGGTTAGTTAGGGGTTAATCTTCATCATTTATTGACCCTCACATTTTTCTAAACCTGTCTGACTTACTTTCTTACGTAGAACAGCCTAGTCACCTGTCACTTTCATTGCATCTTTTTTCCATACAACTAAGTGAATAGTGAAGCTTACATTCTGCCTGATATCGCTTTTTGTGTTCCACAGAAGAAAGAAAGTCATGAGCGTGAGTAAATGTACATTTTTGATCATTTAGGCTGGTATGACCTGGATTTTACAGCACGGAAGATCCAGAGTTGGATGCATTCATACACAAAAATAATACATAAAACATTTTCTTGGTGACTTCCACTAAGGGATTTTTTATGCTGTTGTTTATAATGCTGTTTGACTGGTCAGATGTTGGAACATTTTTCCATGCATACATTCCCCTAATTTTTACTCGGCATTTAAAAGTCATATTCTCCATGTCTGCTTGAAAATTCATACTATTAGCATGCAGTGGACAGTGAGGTTTGGCAGGTCTTCATGGAACCTCGTTCTCATGCCTCTCTCACTCTCTCTCTCTCTCTCTCTCTCTCTCTCTCTCTCTCTCTCTCTCTCTCTCTCTCTCTCTCTCTCTCTCGTGCAGCTTTTTCCAAAAGTGCGGCCCAAGTCACTGTGCTAAAGCACAGAATCCATCCTCAGACTTTATACAGAAGGGACTAAGTAACAGACTCTGATCCATGCTTGGCAAATCTGAGATCCCTTTTTTGTTTTCAAACACACAATGTTTTTTTTCCCCCTCATTCCTGTGTACTGGGACAGTTGTGATGGGATTCTATACATTCACACTGCAGTAATTCAGCAATCTGTCATTGATGTATTCCCATTTCTGTTCAAATTAAAGTTCTCGACCATACCAGGCTGCTAAAAATACTTCTACCATTAATCACTCTAACGTCCATGACTGCAAACACGCTTGCATAAGCTAAGTGCAAACTGACGTTAAGAGCACTTTTGCCCAGGAATTTTCAATACATGGTTAGTATGGTTAAGTCTCACAATTCCTTGTTTGGAGAGGCTAATTCTCTGTCTAGATCTGTGGGATTGAGAAAGGAAGAAAGGAATTCACAGACTGTCAGATTTGTTTATCAGTTGTTAGTAGTAAAGATGCATCGGAACAAAGATATGTTAAAGAAGAATTTGAATGATTGGTGCCCTAACTCATCTTCTGATTACAGTATTTCACCCAAAAAGTTTTTCTTTATGTAACATGATGAATGTTTTATCTGCTACCTATTTCTCTACTGTTGTCACAGTGATCTTTAGATATGAAATATGTTTAAGATTTCTCCTCAAAATAACATACTTTTCTCTACATGTGGGTTGTGTATTATAATTGTGATGCTTTGGTGAGGGATATTTTTTAGAAGGTGAGTTTGTTTTAGAGGTGACTGTGTGTGTGTAAGTGTGTTTTGATTTGTTTCTTGTTAAATCCTTTGACTGTGACTTTACAATGACAAATATTACTCTCTGTAATACCCTTACACAAAAGCAACAAATAAATATTAATTGCATATATGTGTTGTTTTTGATACTTTACAGCATGATCGAAGAAACTGGGTTTAAGTTAAAAGAAAGAAAACACTGTAATCCCTAATAAAACACTGCACTCAGGATTACATGCTGAATGTGTGTATGCCATGATGTTTTTGTATCAAAGCCACCAGCAGAGGGCAACACCAACACATCTGCAGCGGTCACTCAACCAGATTTTAATTTTGTATTTTTTTGGAGAGGGGATTGCAAATGATATGTAAGCCTAATTTTCTTGACCTGCTTGGTCAGGTATAAATGCAATATTATTTTTTCTGTATTTTGATTAATGATATAGATTTGGGTGAGGTGTGTTTTGAAGCAAATTTGATTAATCAATTATCTAGCACAAATATGTTTACTTGGGTCTAATTAAGGCTAGTAATTCATCTTTTAAATTAAATTCCAGAGGATTATTTTGATCTGTGATCTATGAAAGAAAAGACAGGCTTGTTCATCCCACCACAGTATGGCAAAAGATTTATGCCAGCATTATATGTGGAAAGGAATTATTTCATACATGCTAATATAATTTTGGGCATAAACTTAATACAAATCCAACACATACAGTGCACAGGATGCAGACAAGAAGGATTTTGTTTTCATTTTGTATCTGCAGTTTGTAATAGTTATATTTTTTTTCTTGTAATATATTTATGCTTGTGGTAAAATTACATAGCCACAAGGGGATTTATTTATGTATTATATATTTTATATTTTTGCCTGAATACGTTGTTTAGAAAACCATGGACTAAGTCAACATTACTTTCTTTATAGTCATAGCTGGGTACTTGTGTATTAAGAGGAGAACAAATAACTGTACTTGTATAACAAAAGACAGATGTCCTCAATGCATGTTGCATGGTGAGATACAGGTCACTTCATATGCCTTTTGTTACTTCCTGTTACTTTTGCCAAGAGCATTATATAGATTACTTAAAGCGCACTTGTTCATTCACATACATGCCTAACCAATGTTCATCCTTCCTTGTCAAACTGTAGGACTGTTATTTGCAGAAGTCAGCAGTGGTGATTGTGTGGAGGCAGAACTCATTTGATGCCTCATTGGAACACCATTATGATAGAGGAGAATGAAAATAGAGTGCTTTTGAGGCCTCAAACACAGCGAGCACACCCTCCCTCAGAAACTAACATTATAGCCACACCTGAATGCTTTTCAGCCTTTTTTCCGGTCTCTCCCGCTTTCCTGGCCTCATCCCTTTATTTCCCGTACTGCGTTTTTTTTTTTCCCTCGTTGAGTTCCACTCCACTGCCAGCCATTGTCTGCTTCATTCCCTCTTGATTTTCTCTCGCACACTGTCTTGCTCCTTCTGTTTTTTCTTCTTTCTGTCTGTCTCTCCTCTCCCATTTCTTGCTCTCCTTTTTCAGACACATACTGTTAGCCCAGAGATGAGTTGGCCATTATTAGAGATGGCATTTTGGCCCATCAGCTCCTGACAGGCTTGCTTGATGTGACAGGACAGTGTATGTGCACCCCAAAACAAATAAATGTGTAATCAGCTTCCAGCAGATGGGCTTTTCTGATGCATCTACCTTGTGATGGAAAAAAATAGAAAAAAAAATAGAAAAACGATTAGAGTGGAAAAATGGCGTGGTAGAAATGAAAAGCTGTAAATGTTCTTTTATCTCTTAACCTCCCTTCCCACCTCTCTCTCCGTGCACATGGAGGATGGGCTACCTGTCAGCTGAATATGAGGATAATCCATATTTTGGTGATTAAAATGAATAAACTGAGGGTGGAATATCATTGGTATAGATGACAGTAAATCATGAAGTCTGGTTTCCTGACCTATGCAGAAGACGAACAGAAATTTTCTAATGAGTCCAATATAGGTCCATCCGCCCACCTGCCTGTCTGTCCATCCATCCATCCTAATTAAGTTGTTTTATCACTGTATGGGAAAAAAAAGGTGATTGTCTAAAATTCTGTTGCTTGATTGGTTAGTCCAAGAGCATTTAATTGCATGCCACTCAAATCACTTTTTTTTCCCCCTGTGAATCACCAAATCTTTTATGAAAATGTCAAAGCTGCATTTATCCATACAACGAACATGCATGGTGATCACTGGCTGTCAAGTTTTGTTTCAATTTTGATTAGTTTATAAAAATAAAAACACACTTAAACTTACTTTTTATTAAAATTGCTACTATGTTTTTATTTTTTTATTTTTTTTTATTCATTTGGTCATGTCTTATCTTGCCTCTAGGGCACCAAGTGAGTCAGGCCTGCCAAAGTTGAACCCTTAAAAACTAGCCTAGGTGCTGACTGATTTGGCAGGGCATGAGAATGCACCATAACACCATCACACAGGCCCACAAATTAAACATATTGTGCCAAAACAGCCACAGCCCCACAAAGCACCCATGCCAAAGGCACAACCCCCCTCTCCCAAGTTTCCTAGCTGTCACTGAGCCCAAGGGTCATAAATGTTGAAATGTCTATTTTTAAGTATTAAAGGTTGTGTGCTGAGTAATTACTGCAGAGGATATTGGCTTTATCAGATCAACACCTGGGAAATCGCTGTGTAAGCAATCACATTACTCAATGCTTCAGGCACAAGACAGACAATGCAGCAAGTGGCACAAAAACATGCAGGGATGGGGCTCCTCCTAGTATGTGACAAACTTACACAAACACAAATGATTGACTCTATGATCATACATTTAGACATTTATTAGATGACAGTGTGATACCTTGTCTCATCATCACTGAGTAAGTATAACATCTGCTAACCAGAATGACTGCAAAGATGTTGTTCTTGCATGTTTTTTGCTATGTAAGGTGTTTACATGTATGTACAATCCAATACATCAGTTAGTTTATATCCATATAAGATATGGGAAAAACATTAGATTAAAAAAAAAAGAAAGAAAGAAATTAGAAAAGTAGTTGTAGCTGAATTTATTTTCTCACAATTTGTTAAGATTTGTCTCATGCACATCTTTAGTGCAACTGTCTTAAAGGATTTCATGATATGAGGAATCAAAATAGGTCAGTGTACTATAAAATATGTTTCAGAACTCAACTTCCTTCTCACTGCGATAAGAGCATTTGTTGAAACCAAGCTGCCAAAATGACTCAGTGTCTACTTCCTCCACATTGTGGTGTCACACTGTGGTAGAAATTGGCATCTGACCATCTCCACGACAACACATCAATGCCTACTTTACCTTATAACTTCCATAGCCCCGTACAGTAGCGGTGAGTAGTGAGATGGCAAGGAGAGAGCAGGTCAGTCGAGAGCAGAGAGCCAATCATAACAGTGGGCGTTTTCTGTCAAGTCTTAAAGGAGAAGCAGCACAAAAACTGAGTGTTTCTGATAGAGGGTCAAAATGAGGGTGGAAAATTATCATGTTTTACAAATATATAACTTATATTAACCTCTATAACCTTAATAACCTTTACTTATATTAAAAGTGAACCTCAAGGAACATATTAAAATAACAAAAAGATGGCATGTCAATCTTTTTAAACAAACTGCTAATGTTTAGTGACATGTGATGTGTAAATCTATAATGAAGTAATAAACAAGGACAATACTTGTCTTGTCGATATTCTGTCCATTAAGCTCCTCCTTCTGTTAACGACTCGCAAGTGTTTATTTAGAACCAAGTGAGAATACGCACTCTGACTGACTCTTGTAATCTTAACTTTGTGGATACATTTTTGTTATTCATGTGTTATTAAAAAATAATAATAAATAAATAAATAAAAAACAAGCTGCTTCAAGAAATATTTTTTTTTGTTTTACAGACATTTTTTCATATATTCAATCCAACACTCGAAGGAAACGTAATCATTAGGCCTACCTTGTATGTCAAATGTATTCATGATATAACTCCATTATGAAACTCAAACTTCAAGTAAATTTTTCTCACCTAGATTTTCTATGCTCTGTCAATGCGTGAATATACAGCACGTTTTTCAAACAGTTTCATGCTCTTAAAACCATCCCTAATTTGTAAGTCACATTGGGTAGAATTGTCTACTGTTGAAAGTGAATAACTGTAAATATGTTGCTGCAGACACGCCACTACAATAACTACAACAACAGTGTAGTTTGATATGTGATTCGGGCTTTAATTAGAAGAGTCAGGTCCCCCCAAATCTTAATTTGCACCCTTCTTCTTCAAATCATGTTTGCACTCAAGCTGATGCCACAAACTCCTCTCCTCTCTCCTTATGCTCTATCACACGCAAACACACATTCATGCATAGCATGCACTCAAAACAGGGTAAATAGACACAGTGTGCCGAATAAAAATATCTTCCTCCAATCCTTTTTCTTTTTTCTTTATCTCACCAGGCCTGCTCTTCATACCCTCCTGTCCCTCTCTCTGTTGCCCTATAGTAATGAATAAAAGAGGGATACTTGTCTTTTCTTTCTCCTCCAGTTAATTAGGCCTCGCCTCGCTGCCCTCTCCATCCCTCCTTTCCTCTCTCACAACCGTTCTTTAATAAATCATTCAGAGTTTCAGGATGACAGGACCGTCAACAGCAGCAGTAAGTGGAGGAGAACGCCACTAATGACACCCCACATCCATTTCCTCTTCCCCTATTTCTCTCTATCTATTTTCCTGTCATTATCTTCATTTTCTTTTATGTGTCCCATGAGACACATTGCCATCCATTACTCTTCCTCACCTGCTCCTACACTAATCACATTTGCCTATTGACAGTAATATCCGGGTTGCCATCTGTCTCTCAAAAATCTTCACCAAATCAAAATCATGTCATTATTTACTCACTAAAATCACCCTCATTCCAAATTCGTAATTTTTCAAGACAACACAAAAGGACACATTTTTAAGAATATTTTTATGCTGTGTTTTTCATACATCAGTTCATAATCGGTCAAGCTCAAAAAAGTACAAAATAAATACATAAATAAAAAATAAACACATACTCCTGCATGCACTTCTTGTTGGGTAAATGTATTAAAGTGAGAAAACAGATCTCATTCTATCTGATCCAGCATAAAGTAAGCCAGGAAAGAGATCCTGCTGAAGCATGTGTTAGAATGTAAGAGAGACATCATTAAATATGCACTTTTCTCATTTACCCTTTAATCACTCTCTCATTACGTCTCCATCTATCTACATACTGCCTTGATTTCAGTTTCTCTCCCTCCATTATTTTCCCTCCATGTCTCTTTCTTTTTCTTTCTCTGTCTGTCTGCCTTCCTTTCTCTATCCCCCTTCTCCTCTGCAGGGTCAGGTTCTGTGACAATTACTTTTAATCTGCCTCCATTAACAAATGTCCTCTTCCATTCCTTGGTTCATAATATTAATCACTATAATTGCCACAGGGTGTGAGACATCACCATTTTCACTCTCTTCTGAAAGGTGCTCCCTTTGTGAGTCTAATCCTCTTAAATGACCACCTCAGCATTTAAATAATTATTTCTTATCTTCTTCGCAGTCATCGGAATCCCACTAAACCCTACAAATTCCCCTGCTTGACACAATACGGGGCCTGGATAGCTCAGCGAGTAAAGACGCTGACTATCATCCCTGGAGTCACGAGTTTGAATCCAGGGCATGCTGAGTGAATCCAGCCAGGTCTCCTAAGCAACTAAATTGGCCTGGTTGCTAGGGAGGGTAGAGTCAGATGGGGTAACCTCCTCGTGGTCACTATAATGTGGTTCTCGCTCTCGGTGGGGCACGTGGTGAGTTGTGCGTGGATGCCGCAGAGAATAGCATGAAGCCTCCATATGCGCTGTCTCCGCGGTAATGCACTCAACAAGCCACGTGATAAGATGCGCTGATTGACAGTCTCAGATGCGGAGGCAACTGATATTCGTTCTCCACCACCTGGATTAAGGCGAGTCACTATGCCACCACAAGGGCCTAGAGTGCATTGGGTATTGGACATTCCAAATTGGGAAAAAAAAAAAAAAAGAAAAAAGATAGACACAATACTCTGTGTGTCTATGTATGGGAGGGAAGGATAAAAACAGACAGCCAATCATCAGTGAGTGTCAAGAGCTATTGTGTGTAATATAACAGTTTTAAAGACCCCATGAAATCACTTGACGGGAGCAGTTTTCTGTCTTGTGTTGACACATTTTCTATTAAAACAGAAAATTTAGATACAACATATTGAAAGTCCCTTTGAAAAAATAAATAGGCTATAGGCTTTAGCTATGTCACAGCAATGAACTCTGGTTTGCTACTTGCTGTTTGGTTGCAGGAGGGACATTTTAATTTTAGAGAGCATTTGATTGGACAAATAATGCCAAGCCGTATACTCTGATTGAAAATAATGTATGTGAATGCTTTTACTGTAACATTTGTAATAAATTTTGAGACTTATTCCAAGACGTTGATTCACAAAAATAAGTGCTTAAATTGGTTAACACATTCACATAGGATGAATGGACGGGTCGATAGTGTTTGTGTGTGAGACAATCAATATAAACCTTGTCTAAAATGAGCCCAAGTCCACCTTACCGCATATCTCGAACCTCTCATGTATTAAATGTGTGTTGTGCGAACATTTGGAAGGTTTTGCCATTGACTGAAAGTCAGTCCTGTCCCTCTTGCAGGGAAGCTGTGCATTCTTGAACACTCCTGGCCTGGGATCAACTCACCCAGTGAAGCGCTTGAGAGGCTGAAACGCTCGTCTTATGAGAATGTCAAGTGGTGTCATGAATAATCACGAGACAGTGCCTTCTCATAGCATAAGCAGTGCAGTCTCATAAATAATTATGAGACAAAGGTGCATCCCAAACCGCACACTTCTGCACTATTCTTCATCATTTTTTAGAGTACCTGTAAGTAGTATATTAACTCTAGTGATGAGAAGTCCGATTCTTTTCCATGAATCGTTTCTTTCAGAAGGTTCTTTTTAATGAACCGGTTCAAAAAAATGATTCACCAGTTCATTTACGTCATTACATAATGACGTCACAATACATAATGCTAATATGCCGGCGTCATAGAATACACGCTCAAACACATTCATTACAGCCATATGTAAATGCGTATTGCTGATTATTACATTTTATTTAATTAAGTTATAATAATAAGGGTGTTTATTGTCATCAGTGTTTCATTCAGTGATCTTACATCCTATATTAAAGCTTTGCACCTAAAGCACCCAATACTGACACTGATTTACAAACGCGGATGTTCTACACATGTCTAAAGCATATAAAGTGATTAAACTAGTCTTTATCAACTCGCACTTTTTTACAGAAACCATGATCCAGCTCATCACAACTTTCAGATATAATCAGCATGCACAATATTCAATAGTAAAATTCGTTTACATCTCTCGATGTTTCGCCCCCTCATTCAAGTCCTCAGTTCACGCATGCTCATCAGCTGCTCACTGATCAGCAGTTCTCAGTATTATGTCCGAAAGAGGTGATTCTCAGTTCAGTTTACTGGTGACTCACGAACTGCTGTGATTGACTCAATGTACTGTTGATGCGAGAGCTGCTGTCCTGGGATCAGTGTACTGTTGACTCGTGAACTGCAATGAGCAACTCAATGTACTGTTTTGACTTGAGAGCTGCTGTCCTGGGATAAGTGTACTGATGACTCAAGAACTGCTGTGAACGACTCAATGTACTGTTTTGACCCGAGAGCTGCTGTCCAGGGATCAGTGTACTGTTGACTTGAGAACTGCTGTGAACGACTCAAAGTACTGTTGACTCGAGAGCTGTAGACTGGAGCATCTTCATACGTTGATAAAACGGTAATACAATCAAGTCATAAACATATTTCCAGTATGTTTTATTTGTTACACTTTCTGTTGTTCAGCAAAATACACCTGAAACATACATTTCGCCCCTTTATCACATGCATGCTCAATTTCAGCAGCTCACCGTTTCTCAGTATGTTGGACACCTCTGAAAGAGGCGATTCTCAGTTCAGTGTACTTTTGACTCGAAAACTGTTACGAGCGACTCATTGTACTGTTGACTCGAGATCTGTTGCAACCGGAGCATTCAGTCCGATTTGTGAACTAGTTGGAGCGGTTCATTGCAAATAAGCAGATATCACCAGTTCTAGGATCATATTACTCGCGGTTATCGGCTAATTTCGATTCGGAGTGCCAGGCACATCCGAGAGACAGGTTAAGATAGAGTAACTTGTGGATCAGTGTTGACTTGGGACGTAAACTGTTTCAAACAATTCAGTCCAATTTTGTGAACTGGTTCAACTCGTTCACTAAAAAGAGCCGGTTTAAATGAATGATTCGTTCACGAACTGGACATCACTAATTAACACTGAAAATGCAACAATAAGAAGTGTACTATAAGTATCTGGATGATGCACTTTATCAACCATCAAAACAGAGTGTGCAATATTGGACACTTCATGCACTCAGCGCTCGCCATATGTTGCAGAGCTATCTGGCTGCGTTGCTGGTCTGTAAAAACACTTGTAAGTAATGGAGAATGTAGCAGCTAGCAAACATAGGTTTTATGTGACTGTAATGGATTACAGTTACACATTTTTTGGTATCCTGATTACGTAACACTGTTACAAGTATTCCATTACTCCCCAAGCCTGATTACAGTGATGTATATAGTGATATTAGATTTGTTGGCGGGAGAAAGTGAGGTGAACTGCAAACCGAGAGAGACAGTATTTAAATAAATAATCATTAGCCGCCTCACTTTAATTTGGGTTATAGCTCTTGAGATGGCTAAAAGCACTCACGACTCAGCCCCCACAGGCTGCTCTAGCTATTTCACTTTAATAATGCCCTTTCTCCTGACTACATTGTTTCTATCCTTCTGTTTGACCCTTCATTTATTAGGGCCATGAATTCTCATCTGCCCTCTTTAAGTCATTAAGATTCAAAGTAAAAGCATCGACTGACATTTTCTATCTCTAATCCTCCAGTCCCTTCCATTTAAAAAGGATATTTCACTCTCTCTCTCTCTTATTACACCCTTCCCCCTGAGCTCGTCTCGAAAGAACAGCTTTCGAGACACAAATGTTTACGAATCCTTTGAGGTTCAAAGAACTGGCATTTTGGAACAATTTCGACAACACACACACACACACACACACACACACACACACACACAGAAATCAGGAAATGAATTAAATACTTTAATATTACACTGTAATATTAACGGTGTTTCACTAATATTTCCTACTTGATCAGGTTTAATGATAATTAAATTCAGCCATACATATAGTGGAAATTTTATTAATCCCATTTTTATGTCACTTACACTCACTGAGCACTTTAGTAGGAAAACCTGTACACTTATTTGTGTGATTATCTAATCAGACAATCATGTGGCATCAATGCAGTGCATAAAATCATGCCGATACAGGTCAGGAGCTTCAGTTAATGTTCACATCAATCATCACAATGGGGAAAAAATGTGATCTCAGTGATTTCGACAGTGGCATGATTTTTGGTGCCTGACGGGCTGGTTTGAGTTTTTCTGTAATTGCTGATCTCCTGGGATTTTCACGCACAACAGTCTCTAGAGTTTTCTCAGAACTGTGCCAAAAACAAAAAACATCAACATTGATGAGAGAGGTCAACAGAGCATTACCAGACTGGTTTGAGCTGACAGAAAGGCTACGGTACCTCAGATAATCACTCTGTACAATTGTAGTGAACAGAATAGCATCTCGGAAAGCACATGTCGAACCTTGAGGCAGATGGGCTAAAACAGGAGAAGACTACATTGGGCATAGTGTTCCTAATAAAGTGCTCGGTGAGTATATATATATATATATATATATATATATATATATATATATATATATATATATATATATATATATATATACATATTTTTTTTTTTTTTTTTTTTTTTTCCTTTTTCTCCCAATTTGGAATGGCCAATTCCCAATGTGCTTTTAAGTCCTCGTGGTCACGTAGTGATTCGCCTCAATCCGGGTGGCAGAGGATGAATCCCAGTTGCCCCTGCGTCTGAGACAGTCAACCCACGCATCTTATCACGTGGCTTGTTGAGCGCATTGCCACGGAGACATAGCGTGTGTGGAGGCTTCACGCCATCCACCGTGGCATCCACGCTCAACTCACCACACACCCCACCAAGAACGAACCATATTATAGCGATCACAAGGAGGATACCCCATGTGACTCTACCCGCCCTAGCAACCGGGCCAATTTGGTTGCTTAGGAGACCTGGCTGGAGACACTCAGCACGCCCTGGGATTCGAGAACTAGCGATCTCCATGGGTGGTAGCCAGAGTCTGTATCACTGAGCTACCCAGAAAAAGTATTGCTATGGGACTGCGTCTGAGTATTAAAGCGTACTGCAGTGGTATCCTTGTAAAATTTCACTTCTGACCAGTCATCAGAGGATTCGTAAAGATCTCTTGAGCTGAACATATGTAAAAGCGCTTACGTTTTAAATGCTGTGAACGGTGAAGTAGTGTCACACATTATTCTTGCAATCAGTAATCAAATTAATTAATAAATCTTGACATTGCAGTCTATGTGCATGATCGTGATTTCAAGTTTGATTACCCTTCCTAGCACTTGACATATGTGCAGAGTGCTAGAAAGTGTAATCAAGCTTTATATCATGATCGTCAAGGAGACTGCAAGATTGATAGTGAAAAAGGAGTTACATTTTGGTCTGTTCTCACCTTAAACTGACTGGATTGCTTCAGAAGACATGGATTAAAATGCTCTTTTTTTTATAGTTTCATTATCCTCCCTGAGGTCCACTGATAATGTTAGTTAGTTTTTTTTTCACCAAAACCATAATTTTGTAATATATGATAATTTTCCACCCTGTCTCTGACCATCTTTCTGAAAAGCTCAATTTTTGCCTCCACTCCTCTTTTAAACTTCAATGCCAATGCCATCTGTTATGATTGGCTAACAGTGTACAGCCCCTCAAATTCAGCCATTTTTGAAACTCAATTGGAAGAGAATAAACAAGCATAAAAACATTAGAAATGTACATTTCACGGTTTACACAAAACGCACATCCAACACATTGCATCCGAATATATTACACTATTCATCTCAAGCACAACTGTTAACACACACTCTTCCTACACCGGACGGTATATTCAATGATGCTGTTTACCATTGAAGCGTCCGTTGCGGTGCGTCACTCCAACAGTAAACAAACAGGTGTCCCGTTCTATTTTACACTGGCGCTACTACTGCCAACAACACAAAGAAATGTTTCAGAAAGTTTGTGTCGGCGCGCTCGGTGTAGACAGCCTCAAGCCGTCGCGTCAACGGACACTCCCCGTGTAGACAGCCTCAAAGACATCCATCTAGTGCGTGTTTACATACACCAACAATTAAAAATAGCGCTGATAGGCGAAAAAACAGTTTGTTGAGCAGTTTAAGCAAAAAAACAACAGGAGCCACAGCAGCTGATGAAACACATCTTCTCTTCAGAGTTGAAACTTGACACTGCATCTTTTAAAAGCATGCCGGGGAGATGACAACAGTCAAAGACGTCTGTGCAGTACGTTTTAAACAAAAATAATTCATAATAGTCCAGATGGGTCCCTTTTCGTGTTCAGGAGTAGTTAAGCCACAGACAGTAGGCCTTTTGACCTTCTCTGTGTTTCTGTCTATGAGCCAAGTGAACACCAGTGGGTGGGGCCATAAGTGCGATGACTTTAAAATAGGCGTTGATGGTGTTGCTGTAGAGGCCGTCTTGAATTAATGAGTACCCAAAGTGACGCAGGGTTGTCGTGGATGTAGAGAATGGGTCGTTTTGGCAGCTTGTTTTCAATAATGCTTTTATTGCATTGGGGATTAAGTTTAGAGTTCTGGAAGTATGTTTTTATAGTAGAATGACCTGTTATATGTCAAAATATCAAGGAAAATGTTATTGCTCATGACATGACCCCTTTAAGCCCAAAGTATACTTAGATTTTGACACGAACACTCAGCGTCTGCGTACAGTCGAACGCGAGCCTGTCAAAGTATACTCCATACGACTGTGTGTGCATACACATTCCATTGGTGCATGCTCACAACGACTGCTATGACACGCTGGACTATTTCTCTACAGGAGTTTAGACCCATGTCTTTATATTACTTCAAACTGGAGTTATACAAGTGGAGGGATCTTCTGACCCATCTTCTTCTAGCGCTTCTTCATGAAAACAATGGCTCAAATGTGAGTGTTACCACCTTCTGGACTCACTAATTAGTGCAAATAAATCTAGGCACATGTGCATTCTGCACGTCCAAAGATGCACAGTTATAAAAACCGGGCAGCGCACGTTCAATGCTCAAGCACTCTGCTGATGGCAAGATTTGCGTCATGCATCCTGTATGCAGACGCTCAGTGTTCACATCTTACCGAAGTATACTTTGGGCTTTAAGTATGACACAAATCATGGACAAAAATACGCAAGTGCAGAAACACAGCGCACAAGCGAATTACAGTAGGGTGAGCACAGTAACAAAGCTTCTCTCTGTCTCTGTTTACGAGCCAAGTGAACACCAGTGGGCGGGGCCATGCGTGCGACGATTTTAAAATAGGCGTTAATGGTGTTGCTGTGATGGTGGTGTGGCACCTCGAGCTACGCCCCGCCGCGAGACCCCACCTGCCAGTACATCCGATGACGTTGTCCCTTTGGTCCCCCTGCGCGGAACTTGGATGCGTGGCTTGCGCTTTCCAATCCGTCGCGATGGCTGGTCCAGACCGTCTGACTCGGCTACACGATTCACTTTGCTGGGCGTCCGCCCAGGTTCAGCGGTGTCCACTTCACCTTGGTGAAGGACAAAAACGCTGCTACCTTGCACGGAGATCGCTACCCTCCTACGGAAGGGCGCGATAGAACCTGTCCTTCCAGCCGAGATGAAGAAGAGGTTTTACAGCCCCTACTTCATAGTACTGAAAAAAAAAGGTGGTGGGTTGCGGCCAATCTTGGAACTGTGAGTACTAAACTAGGCTTTACACAGACTCCCGTTCAAGATGCTGACGCAAAAACGCATTCTGGCGAGCGTCCGGCATCAAGATTGGTTCGCAGCGGTAGACCTGTAGGATGCGTACTTCCACGTCTCGATCCTTCCTCGACACAGACCCTTCCTGCAGTTTGCGTCCGAGAGTCAGGCGTATCAGTACAAAGTCCTCCCTTTCGGCCTGTCCCTGTCTCCTCGCGTCTTTACGAAGGTCGCGAGGCTGCCCTTGCCCCATTAAGGGAGGTGGGCATTTGCGTTCTCAACTATCTCGACGACTGGCTAATCCTAACTCACTCTTGAGACGTGTTGTGCGCACACAGGGACCTGGTGCTCTCACATCTCAGCCGACTAGGGCTTCGGGTCAACTGGAAAAAAAGAGCAAGCTCCTCCCAGTTCAGAGCATCTCTTTTCTTGGTTTGGAGTTGGACTCAGTCTCCTTGATGGCGCGCCTTACGAACGAGCGCGCCCAGTCAGTGCTGGCCTGTTCAAACAGGGAACAGCGGTTCCACTGAAACTTTTTCAGAGGCTCCTGGGCATATGGCATCCTCGGCGGTGGCCACCCTGCTCGGGTTGATGCATATGAGGCCGCTTCAGCACTGGCTCCAGACTCGAGTCCCGAGATGGGCATGGCGCCACGGGACATATCGCGTGGTCATCACGCCGGTCTGTCACCGTCTTTTCAGCCCTTGGACTGACCTCTCGTTTCTACGGGCAGACGTTCCTCTAGAACTGGTCTCCCGGGGCGTCGTGGTCACGGCAGATGCCTCCAAAATGGGCTGGGGCGCTGTTTGCAATGGGCACACAGCCGCTGGCCTCTGGACAGGTCCGCAACTGCATTGACACATCAACTGCCTCAAGTTGTTGGCAATTCTGCTCACCTTGCGGAGGTTTCGGCCTTTGATCCAGGTCAAGCACGTGTTAGTTCAGGCAGACAACACGACAACGGTAGCATATGTCAACCGCCAAGGTGGTCTGTGCTCTCATTGTGTGTCACAACTCGCCCGCCATCTCCTCCTCTGGAGTCAGCAGCACTTCAAGTCGCTGCAAGCCACTCACATCCCGGGCAACCTCAACACTACAGCGGATGCACTGTCATGACAGGTTACCCTCAGGGGAGAGTGGAGTCTCCACCCTCAGGTGGTCCAGCTGATTTGGAGTCGATTCGACAGGCAAAGGTACACCTGTTTGCCTCCCAAGAATCCTCCCCACTGCCCGCTCTGGTACACCCTGACCGAGGCCCCCCTCGGCATAAATGCGCTGGCACACAACTGGCCCCCTTGGTGGTAGACATGATCACTCAGGCTAGGGCCCCCTCTACGAGGCGCCTGTATGCCTTTAAGTGGCATCTGTTTGCTAAGTGGTGTTCTTCCCGTCGGGAAGACCCCCAGAGATGCGCAGTCGGATCAGTGCTTTCCTTCCTGCAGGAGAGGTTGGAAGGGAGGCTGTCCCCTTCCACCTTGAAGGTGTACGTTGCTGCCATAGCAGCACACCACGACACAGTCGACGGTAAGTCCTTAGGGAAGCACAACCTGATCATCAGGTTCCTAAGAGGCGCCAGGAGGCTGAATCCCTCCAGACCGCGCCTCGTTCCCTCATCGGACCTCTCTGTAGTTCTTCAGGGTCAGCCCTGTCGTCGCTTTGTCTGGTGCACGCTTTACGCACCTATTTGGATCGCACACAGAGCTTTAGAATCTCTGAGCAGCTCTTTGTCTGCTTTGGTGCACAGCGGAAAGGAAGCACTGTCTCCAAGCAGAGGATTGCCCACTGGCTCATTGACGCCATAACAAAATAAAAATATGGCATATGTTGCCCAGGACATGCTGCCCCCGGTAGGGCTACGAGCCCATTCTACCAGGGGTGTAGCGGCTCCCTGGGCCCTGGCTGGGCAACACCCAACACCTGTGCAAGCTTCTACAACCTCCGGGTGGAACCGGTTTCATCCCAGGTAGTGGCACGCAACACAAGCGGATAAGCCCGGGATAGCCGGCCGGGTGTATCACTTGCACATAGCGCCTTCCACCTCCTTTTGAGCTGAAGACATGCGCCATTAATTTCCAGTAGTGTTCACAAGTTTGTTCCCTGGTTGACTTCCTCCGAGATTCGCTGCCGGCCCAGTACACGTGCTAACTAAGTGCCCTGTTCTGGGGTAGGTGCTCCGCATGTGGTGGTTCCCTGTAAGGCTAACCCCATGCGATATATATCTTCCGCTAATTCGTTTCCCTGTTGGCAAACTGCATCTTCCTTGGGCAGAGCCCCTCTGCCCCAGTCTCCATGTTTGTAGTAACTCCTCCCCCATTGGGCAGGATCTACCTTGAAGACTCTCCACATGTTTGGAAAGACCATGTGACATATCCTTCCATTAAATATCCCCCCCTCTCTTTGGGCGAGGTGTGGTCTCCGCTGTGTCTTCCCCTTGGGAGGGACACCCCCCAACTAGATCTGGTGGCCCAGTCATATAATCCCCCTTCTTTTTTAGGGAATGGAAAAAAAGAAGGGGAAAAGAGGCCACGACTGGTTTAAGCCTGTCTCTATCTCTTGGGTAGTCGACTTGTCCCCAAAAAGGGCCGTTTGACACTCATAACTATGTTGGGGGAGGTTACGTGTTGACCTGGTGTGCTGGCAATGAGGCACACAGTAGTCTGCCCACCACACACCACCAGTTGACGTAACACAATTCAGCCAATTGTGGCGTTTCGTATAGGGACCCCTAGTGTCACTACATCGACACAACGTCGAGTGAGTGACAGATAGGGAACGTCATGGTTACTTGTGTAACCTCCGTTCCCTGATGGAGGGAACGAGACGTTGTGTCCCTCCTGCCACAACGCTGAACTACCTGCTGAAATGGCTGGACCTTATATCGGCTCCTCAGCATAAAACCTAAATGAGTGGTTGCATACCAGCTCCTTTTATACCCGTATGTCCGGGGGAATGGCATGCAAATACCACTCGCCAATTTTCATTGGCCTTTTGTCAAAGACCAGAGGTGTCTCGGGCTCCCAAGAGTGACCCCTAGTGTCACTACATCGACACAACGTCTCGTTCCCTCCATCAGGGAACGGAGGTTACACAAGTAACCATGACAATCTCATGGATAAACAGTACATCGTAATAGTTTGTAGGCAGGTCAACCAATATTTAACGGTTATCCACTGAAAATTTATAAGTTATGAACATTTATTGACAGATTACCTCTATTGAAAATTTTTAAATAAGATTTAAAAAACAGTAAAGTGTCTGTTAATTTAAAGAATTTTTCTTTAATTTACTTTTAAAAATTTGTAATTTGACAGGCGCATGTTGTAGATTGATTGAATAATTCTATGAAACAACATAATTCTGCTGTTATTTAAAAGATAGCAACCTTCAAATTGTGGGCTTCAATTGTATTTATGCAGTATTTCCTTTATTTTATTACATTTTAGAGATGTTTTCTAACAATTTGGCCGAAAAATTACAAAGAATATATACAGGGAAAAGCTGTAATTTTACAGTAATTCATTGTTGAATTAAGTATAGTATTTTACTGTAATTTTATGGTAACTGTTTGGCAACTTTTGCTGCCGGACATTTTACCGTTTTTTTTTTTTTTTTTTTTTACAGTGTAGTTTAAATAGAAGGTAGTAACCATCTGTTGATGTTATTAACCCTAAAAAGGGCAAGACCAGAAATACACATCAGAAAATGTATTGCTGTTTCAACACATTAGTATTATATGTGATTCAAAAAATAAATGTTCATATTTTCCCCAAAAATAATGCTTTTATTTTCAATTTTAATGTTTTGCCCTCCAGGATATGTTGCCCCTTGGTAATACTGACTGCAAAGATCTGCCCACAAGTCCTGCAGTAACACAGTAGTTAGTATGTTGTGCATATTGATCAGGCAACATACTGTATGTGTTGTGTGTATGGGGAGTGTTCCGTTAAAATTAGCTAATATATATAATATATTCTAAACTGTATCTCATTTTACCTCAAGTTATACAGCATTTGCGTAGAAACTGACAATATAGGACACTGTGGTGTTTCCATTTAGATCAGGGATGTTATATGAAAATTAATCTACCAAGCATTTTTTTAAAGAACCTAACGTATCATGACAATGACAGGTTTCATACATGGTTTTGTGAAAGACTATTTGAATATATATTAGTGCCTGACTGATATTATCTGCCGATATTAGCCTTTCACCAATATATCGGTATCGGCATACTGATATGCGCTGATATGAAAACTATTTTCAGAACATATAATGAAGAAAACAATGCTTTAGAATTGGTGTCATAGCATAGTTTGTCCAGCAGAGCGTGCTCCGACTCCATTGTTTACAGAGCTGACTCTGAGCAGCCAGTGGCTCTGCAGACAGGGCGGAGTTGAGCTGTGTGTTGGTAAGTTGCTAACTAGTTTGTGAAATATATACTGGAAAGTTAATAAACAATAACCCCATCATTTTATATAACTAATATAACGTTAACCCTGTCCTTGACAACCATGTCACTCATGTTTATCACATCTGTTTGTTATGTTAGCCAGCTATAGTTTGTCAGTGCAGTCAGTAATGTAGCAGATTGAAAGGTAAACATCAAAGCATCTTTTTGCAGCTCAGCAGACAACAGTGCAGTGGTGGATTGTGTCTTTTGGGTGTTGATTTCACGCTACGTTGTTACCTAGTTGGTGAGACACAATGCTGGAAAGTAAAATAAACAATGTCCGTCATTTACTCTCCATGACAGCGAGCTTATAGCTAACTAGCTAATCACGTAGCTACTTTCATTGTTGTCAGCTGAGTGGAAGCTAATGAGTAAACATGTATTCACCAAACTGTTTTGTTCAGGATTCACAGTTTGGTACCCCTTTCAACCGAACAATTCCAGTTGTTGCATTTATAAAATGTAATATTTAAAAGTCTGGTTTTCCACCGTTGAAAGTTTCCCCTGAACTTGTATAGCAGAACATGGTGTAACACCGCTGCCGCTGTTTATCTCTTGACACGGCAGTATTAAAATAGTCAGCATTTGACTGATACTAAACAGTACTGATGTTTATTTAGCTATTTATTTTAGTTTTATTTAGTCTTTATTTAAATGGTCTGCATTTGACTGATACTAAACAGTACTGATGATTATTTAGCTATTTATTTTATTTTTATTTATTCTTTATTTAAATGGTCAGCAACTGACTGATACTGAACATACAGTACTGATGCTTATTTAGCTATTTATTGTATTTTTATTTATTCTTTATTTAAATGGTCAGCAACTGACTGATACTGAACATACAGTACTGATGCTTATTTAGCTATTTATTGTATTTTTATTTATTCTTTATTTTTTTCAGTGTTCATTTCTAGAATTTGTTGACAATGTATAATAATAATATCAAATATTCTTTGATAAAAATATTTGTTTAAGAAAGCAGCCTTCTGAGTACCTTTGCATAGTCATATCGGGGCAAAATCAGTGCACATTCCACATAGAAAAGGTCTGTTTTCATTCTAGCTCAAAAATTAACTATATCAGCCACCATATCGGTAATCTGTGAATCCTCACTAAAATCGGTAACAGTCTCAAAAATCCCATATCGGTTGGGCTCTAATATATATTCCCTCAAACATTGAGGGTAATGTCATAGCACATACAGTATATTGTGAAATATTCTGTGGTTTTAGTTTTTTCCAACCATTTTGTCACATTTCTTAATACTAATAAAACATTTTCAAAAGTCTTCATACAGACAGTCAAGACATTTTTTTACTTGTACAGAGCTTTTCACAATACACATCGTTTCAAAGCAGCTTTACAGAAAATCAGACTGCAACTACTTAACTAATACATACTAATAACTTAAAAGTCCCCATTGAACAGTATCATTGAAAATTTCATTGAAATAATGCCTTAATGTTTTTGTCTTTGGCTACCAGTAAGCAAGCCACAAATCAACTGTGGGAGGAAACAAAAACTGCATATGTTAGGTAATGGAGGAAAACAACGTGGAAGAAACCAGGCTCAGCTGTGAGAACCAGTTCCCCTGTGGCTATACAGCTTGAATCTAATGCCAATATCAGTTAGCAATGTGTAATACAATTGAGTAAACTGAATAGATTTTTGGCGATGTTTAAAACTAAAGGATATTGATTGAACTGTAAGATTAATGATTAAGTGTCGTTGAAGTCCATCCATAAGTGTCTTTTGCTGTTTGACTGGTAAAGGCTTTTCTTAGCGGTAGTTTATTCTCTATGTTTTCCTATTTAAGAGAATGAAGTGATGCAAGCAGTGGTCAGTAAAGTGTTACTTGCTATTTTGCACTGGCAAAAGCAGTTTAGTCCATCCTAATGATCCTAAGACCGAAATGATGCAGTCATAGGCCTCATTTATAGGTGGGACGGGTGGGACATGTACCTACCACTTTTTGTCCAGGCCAATTAAGTTAAGTCCTTACCACTTTTTGAAATAGCTATCATCAGGTAAGTGTCTTATGCAGAAGAAACTTTGCCAGTTCTTGAGCAGGCATTTCTATTTTGTTCGTGTGTTAATATGAGTAGCGTCAGGCGCTGGAATGCATTATTTTGAATGTTATGATGAGTGCCCGTCGTGGCTGTTATCAGTGACATTGACAGTTGTTCTGAATCGTGCATGCATGTAGACCGCAGGTCGCGCTGTTGTCCAGTTCCATCACAAAGCAAAATACAAACAAATGTGTCCTAAATCATGATATATTGTATGTCCACTGACATACAGATGCAATCTTGGTTTATTAAAATAAAAAGATATACTGGGGCGGATTAGAACTGGAAACGATTAGTGGTAAAAAAAGCCTCCACAAATAACAGACTGCTGGACCACGTATTATCAAGAATGACTGTTTATCAAACAAGACAAGGAAATAAATGGAACAATATTAGTGTAGATGCCATTCACTTAATTTTAGAGTTGTAGAATATGAGAAGTGTTCCAGCAGACCTAACTAAATAGTTTAGTCAACACAAAAGTCTGTGGACTAAATGGTGGATCTTGTCTTTGCTTTGATACAACATGCAGTCAAGATCTATCATAAATTCATGAAATCTATTCTTACTCTAATGCAACCATTAGCAAAACTCTGTGAATATATAGCTATTTTTGCACACATTAATATACAGTTTTCAAAACTGTTAAATTCATGTGCAAAAACATAACAGTAAACTAAGCAGAATTACACAGCAATGAGCTTCATTCGTACAGTTATTCTGTACTGAAGAATGTTCAAAGATGTAAAAAAGAGTTAAAAACTTTAAAATAGAAAACAATTAGTCCTTCACTACAATAAATAGTAGCCTTTATTCCCATGTTTGTGTTTTTTTCGATCAAAATGACATCCTCATAAAGACGATTAAAAAATCTTAAAATAAAATAAGGTTACCGTATTTTTGTTCATATGTAAGAAAAACTGCCTTTAACAACACATTGTAAAAGCTGATATCAGCTATTCATCATTAAAATCATTTTTTATACATGTTAATGAGGGACACAAAAGCCACCAATGTGCTTACTACATAGCTAGCACATCTAGATAACTAAAGTTAGCGATCGTGTTACAAGCCATGAATTAATTGATAGGCAGTGCTCCATTGAATAAAGAACCTTACAGCTGTTGTACAAATTCCAAATATGTTGGAATTTGGTTATATTATACTCTTCAGTGTCTGCATCATCCCGCTTTCTCTTAAACTCTGAGGTGCCTCCTTCCCAGAGATGGCCAGCAGCCAATCAAAACAGTAGTTCCAGAGAAGGCCAGCAGCCAATCAAAACAGGAGTTCCAGAGAAGGCCAGCAGCCAATCAAAACAAGAGTTCCAGAGATGGCCAGCAGCCAATCAAAACAGGTGTTCCAGAGATGGCCAGCAGCCAATCAAAACAGGAATTCCAGAGATGGCCAGCAGCCAATCAAAACAGGAGTTCCAGAGATGGCCAGCAGCCAATCAAAACAGGGGTTCCAGAGAAGGCCAGCAGCCAATCAAAACAGGAATTCCAGAGATGGACAGCCGCCAATCAAAACAGGAGTTCCAGAGAAGGTCGGCAGCCAATATAATTTGTTCACACAAAGTTTTGAGCCCCGCCCCGACTGTCAAAACTCAAATGACTCGTGAGCGTGTAGAACACAACTTGCGCGTGTGAAGGTCACGTGTTCAGTTCTGCATGTGAGGGACTTGCCAGATGTTCGTCTGCTTGCAGAGTGTTGACTGATGTGCACAACATATTTTTTTCCTCTCGAGTTTGGGATTTGCGATTTCTGCAGCTTTCCATTTTACTTGCAAGCTTTGTTACTGTGCTCACCCTACTATAATTCACTTGCGCGCTGTGTTTCTGTGCTTGCCTATTTTTGTCCATGATTTGACGTCATATTTAAGTATTACCTTTTTGTCCTTTTGGATATTGAAAGTTTGGATCCCATTGATTTTTTCACATCAAATCTACATCAAAATATCTTCGCTTGTGAAGAAAGTCATACGGGATTGAGAAGGCAAAAGGTAGAGTACATAAGATAATTATCATTTTTGAGAGAAGTATTCCTTTACTTAAAAGTACTTTATTTCTGAAGAATACATTAAAACATTAATTATGTAAATATATACATCTGTATACATTTCAGTGAAAGCTGAAGGGTGTGCACCCCCTGATGAGTCATTGTAAGAGAGAAAAGTTTGGTGTTGAGTGTATTATGTGCGACAATATACCCAGAGGAAAAAGAGACATTATTTTGAAGTCACTCAGAAGAAAAACTAAATAGAATTTAACTTAAAAGTGAAGTAATTAATATGTTGAGATTGTACATTTCAGTGTCTATCCAAACATACAAAAATATGTGAAAACATTATGTAAAAATTTCTACAAACATTAATGAGATCACCCACGTAGCAATAAGCTAAAACCACTCAGAACGCCTTAGCAGCCCACAAGGGAATATCCTGGCAACCACTCACAACAGTAGCGTTGTGGTGGCGACGTTTCATGATTGAGCATCACTCACATTTTTCTTTTATCATACTGATGGGAATAAATTTGCTGGCACATTGCCCGCTACCCCTAAATGTAAATGGCTGCCAGCCAAACTTAGACTTACCATAAATTGATTGGTTTAGCTGAAGCCTGACTAAATATAGACCGTTAGAATGCTTTAATTAAATATTTCATGGATGAGACACCTAACAAAAGGAATCTTACTTAGACTGAACGTGTCTGAGGTGTTATTGAATATTGAGAATATTTATTTTGCAGGTCTGTATACTTGTGTGTTTGTCAGTTGCTTTTTGATCACTCACAAAATGAGTCCTGCTCTTGGCCACACATCATCAGAGCTTCACAGAGGGAGGTAAAGCACAGGAGAGAATTGGATGGATTGAAACATAGAGAGGGATTGAACAATTTGGATAGGCAGTGGGATTTTAGTGGGATTTCCTCTTTTTTTTATCCCATCTCTCCATTCTGATTATCCTTTCAACCAATTTTTTTTCTCTACCCCATCTCCCTGAGATAAATAATTCATGTCTCCTGAGGTACAGAACAGAGCTGGAACATTCTAGGAAAGATAAGTGATTCTGATGACTGCTGATACTTGGCATGTAACACCACACATAACAGAAAATTGCACAAAGGCAGCATCTCATCAACACTGATGTACAGCCTGCAGCCACAGTGCTGCTCAATCCCCAAGACCCCCCTCCTCACCACACACAGACACACACACACACACACACACACATACACACACACACACACACACACACACACACACACACACACACACACGTCAGCAGTTATAGGCTGGGTTTTCACTCTGAGAGGATGACTGAACTACTTCTCTCTCAGCTCAAAGTCACTGGCACAATCAATCCACAGGCCTACCTCACTTGATTCCCTTTGAAAGTGAAGATTAAAGCAAAATTCACCACAGAAACATAAAAATATAGCCGTCGGATAACTGAGAAACAAAAGCTACTCTGGAAATATGCAGCTATTATAGTTTTTTTGGGGTCTTTGAAAACAGCACATACTCATTCTGTTACTGAAACCACTGGAAAGATTTCTAAGGAAATGCTTAAAGGGAAAATTAAAGGGTAACACTTTACAAAAATGTTCCATTCAGTAACATTATTTAATGCATAATGCATTAAGTATCATAAACAAAAAATGGACAAATATATATACTGATATTATATATCAGCTTCAAAGGCACGTAGTCACTTTAACACATCAGCTTCACAAACACAACAGATTAAACGCAACAGCTTCAGGAGCATCGTGGCCTTCCTTGTGCCAGACTCTCTCTCTCCACTGCTGGTGGCGTGGTTGCTTATATGCCGCTCTCCCCATGCTCACTGGAATCAGAGACAGGTGTTAAACATAATCTAGCTCAGGTGCAAGAGCCCTTACCGCTTTCTCTCTCTCCGGATGAACGCTTGACCACGCCCTCGCTTCCACAATATACAACAGTTAGTTCCGGTCCTCGAATCTGACTGGATGAGAGACGTTCCATGAGTACTGATGGTCTCACACCATTGTGTGTATCACTCCACTTGTGTTTGTGCCAATCTAAACTAAAGTGTAAGAGCAGTGCAGATTTTGTAAAAGCCATCTGTCTCTTTACATTTAATTTTGTGACATTACATATTTTAGCCAGCAGGTGGAGGCAAAAGACTATTTTTGTGTGTAAGATGAGCCAGTTGGTGATGTGAAGTGAGTGTTTATATTCAACAACGCTCTGTGATTGCTCGTATTACTACTACACTACTAAAGCCAGGAAATAGTCTTTAAACTAACAACTTCAGCATTAAGGCTCATCACAGCTGAGAGACACAACAGACTTTCCACATTGGAGAGGACAAAATGGCGAAGGACATTGCAGTTTCTATAGTGAAAGATTCTTGCGCAATGGCTACCGCGAAATAGAGAGGAATACCTCCGCCTGGACGGCTATTTTTCCACTGAGAAAATAGGATGCATTTCACCAAAATGATATTATCTTCAGAAAGCTGACTAACAGACTACAGCATCATCAACAGTTGATTGTACACGCTCCATCTCTCTCTCTCTCTCTCTCTCTCTCACACATACACACACACACACGCGCGCGCACACACACACACCCTTGTTTCTCTGATAACATGTTACAACTCGCAATCATACTATATGGCCCTAAATCAGCACTGCTGTGATTACCTACAGCACTCAGCCTGTGGCCGAATCACAGCAGTGCTGATGTAGGGCAATATCGCACTCTTGCTCGTGTGATATTGCTTAAAAAAAAATATATATATATATATATATATATATATATATTTTTTTTTTCTTTTTTATAGCATTTATTAATCTTTGTTAATGTTTGTTAATAAAAAATACAATTGTTTATTGTTAGTTTGTTAGTTCATAGTGCATTAACTAATGTTAACAAATACACCTTTTGATTTCAGAAATGTATTAGCATATTTTGAAATTAACATTAAGCAAGATTTTTAACCAACTTTTGGCAAAGAAAAACACTTACAATCCGTAAAGTTGTTTATTAAAAAAGGTGATACAAAGGAAAATATGCTGCGAGCGACATTTGTCATATTAGAGATATTAGAGGACTCACGTAAGATTAAATGCAATGGCAAACAATTCAGCAATATGGAATGCATTTAAGTTTTTTTTAAAGGGGATGCAAGACAGTGATACAGTAATTTTATTCACATGTTGAGAGAACCCATTTGAGGCATTAGTTTTTTTAAGGCATTTGATGCAAATTAACTACACATCCTCACTGCAGGATCAGGATATCTTCCTCAAGTTTCCTATGTGTTTAATGCCAGTGGTCACAACTTTCTGTGCTTTAGCGACACCTGTTGCACTGGTTTTCGTAACAGCAGCATCTCATGACACGTGATCCAAAGCTCATATTTTACTGGTCAGGGCATTGTCAGTTGCTTTTTCTCAAGTGTCGCTTTGTCAGCGTGCGATTCGGTGCTAATGTTCGCTCCAGGTGAGAATGGCTAGTTAGGAATCCATTGTTTCGATTCAAAATGTTAATCGCGGTGAAAAATCACGACGAAGTTTCGCGTTTGGTGTGCAAAGGCCTTGAAGGGTTAGTTCACCCCAAAATAATATACAGGTGCTGGTCATATAATTAGAATATCATCAAAAAGTTGATTTATTTCACTAATTCCATTCAAAAAGTGAAACTTGTATATTATATTCATTCATTACACACAGACTGATATATTTCAAACGTTTATTTCTTTTAATTTTGATGATTATAACTGACAACTAAGGAAAATCCCAAATTCAGTATCTCAGAAAATTAGAATATTGTGAAAAGGTTCAATATTGAAGACACCTGGTGCCACACTCTAATCAGCTAATTAACTCAAAACACCTGCAAAGGCCTTTAAATGGTCTCTCAGTCTAGTTCTGTACGCTACACAATCATGGGGAAGACTGCTGACTTGACAGTTGTCCAAAAGACGACCATTGACACGTTGCACAAGGAGGGCAAGACACAAAAGGTCATTGCAAAAGAGGCAGGCTGTTCACAGAGCTCTGTGTCCAAGCACATTAATAGAGAGGCGAAGGGAAGGAAAAGATGTGGTAGAAAAAAGTGTACAAGCAATAGGGATAACCGCACCCTGGAGAGGACTGTGAAACAAAACCCATTCAAAAATGTGGGGGAGAACCACTACGCACAGACGTATGCAAGACATGGGTTTCGGCTGTCGCATTCCTTGTGTCAAGCCGCTCTTGAACAACAGACAGCATCTGAAGCGTCTCGCCTGGGCTAAAGACAAAAAGGACTGGACTGCTGCTGAGTGGTCCAAAGTTATGTTCTCTGATGAAAGTAAATTTTGCATTTCCTTTGGAAATCAGGGTCCCAGAGTCTGGAGGAAGAGAGGAGAGGCACACAATCCACGTTGCTTGAGGTCCAGTGTAAAGTTTCCACAGTCAGTGATGGTTTGGGGTGCCATGTCATCTGCTGGTGTTGGTCCACTGTGTTTTCTGAGGTCCAAGGTCAACGCAGCCGTATACCAGGAAGTTTTAGAGCACTTCATGCTTCCTGCTGCTGACCAACTTTATGGAGATGCAGATTTCATTTTCCAACAGGACTTGGCACCTGCACACAGTGCCAAAGCAACCAGTATCTGGTTTAAGAACCATGGTATCCCTGTTCTTAATTGGCCAGCAAACTCGCCTGACCTTAACCCCATAGAAAATCTATGGGGTATTGTGAAGAGGAAGATGCGATATGCCAGACCCAACAATGCAGAAGAGCTGAAGGCTACTATCAGAGCAACCTGGGCTCTCATAACACCTGAGCAGTGCCACAGACTGATCGACTCCATGCCACGCCGCATTGCTGCAGTAATTCAGGCAAAAGGAGCCCCAACTAAGTATTGAGTGCTGTACATGCTCATACTTTTCAGTTGGCCAAGATTTCTAAAAATCCTTTCTTTGTATTGGTCTTAAGTAATATTCTAATTTTCTGAGATACTGAATTTGGGATTTTCCTTAGTTGTCAGTTATAATCATCAAAATTAAAAGAAATAAATATTTGAAATATATCAGTCTGTGTGTAATGAATGAATATAATATACAAGTTTCACTTTTTGAATGGAATTAGTGAAATAAATCAACTTTTTGATATTCTAATTATATGACCAGCACCTGTATTCTCTCATCATTTACTCACCCTCATGCCAACCCCGATGCGTATGACTTTCTTTCTTCTGCAGATTACAAATGAAGATTTTTAGAAGAATATTTCAGCTCTGTAGGTTCATACAATGCAAGTGAATGGGTGCCAAAATGTTGATGCTCCAAAAAAGCACATAAAAGCAGCAAAAAAGTAATCCATACAACTCCATTGTTTTAATACATATCTTCAGAAATTATATGATAGGTGTGGGTGAGAAACAGATCAATATTTAAGTCCTTTTTCTTTTTTTTTGCTAGAACTTTTTCTCGTTTTTGGGCGAATTATTACATTAAGGCTGTCTCTGGTCCCTATCTACTTTTTTAAATCAAAAACAGCAGCTTGGACATTCTTCTATATATCTCCATGTGTGTTCCAACTTAGCAAGAAAGTAAGTTTTTTGTCATATGTGTGAGTGAATGATGACACATTTTTTTATTTTGAGAGGAACTACCCCTTTAAATGTTCATGGGGTTGCTATTTCTGCTAACAAAGCCCTGTGTCAGAGAGTCCACTAAAGATGCTATTAACCAAAACAGCCATTAAAACACAGAAAGAGAGAGAGAGAGAGAGAGAGAAACAATGCAAATGACTCACCAGTTAGTTCTGCTTGTTCTGACTCACCAGCTTACATAAAATTCAGCAAAGTAAAAATAGATAAAAAGAAAAATACATTGATTCTCTGTCAATTTTACAACATTACGTAGCAATATCCCTCTCGAGGCAGGAGAAAGTCATCGGGGGATTTCAGACAGTGGGGTGAAAGGCTCTGTTAGGTCAGATTTGTGTCTGATAACATCTTTCTGTGGAATAAGATCACACTCTGTGGCAGTGCTGTGCCATTTTGTCACTTTAGCAGTTCGAAAAATAGATATGTTGAGCTGTAGGGACGAGTATGTGTTGAGTAAGTTGGTTCAGCTGCTGATTCGGTAATGAGCTTGTTGAGGTTGGATGGTCTTTGCACTGCTGAGGCCACTGTTTGTGTATGTGTGGGTGTAACACTAGACAACAGCGTCAGAAAATCTGGGAAACGAGCCGGATTGTGCTCAGCCTCCTTAAGAGGATTGTAATGTGACAAGTCATTAACTGGAGCTACTCTGAAACTGCAATGTGGGCTGACTGAGGGAAGATGATTTACACTCACAAGCGGTTATGATGAGCTGGTGCAGCACACCACCTGTAATACTGTGTTCTGTCTTAAATTTATTGTAAATACTGTGAGTGCCACTGGACATGTGATAGATTAATTGAGCAGGTAAAAGGTCAGCCTTTACTCTGTCGGTATCCACCATATTTTCAGCGAGTCCACTGTATTTTGCTGGGTGGGTGGAATTTCCCATTGGCTATCGGAAGTCTGGTTGGTTGCCGTTTTGTGTGTAGCCGGTCACTGCTGGTTAGTATGTCATTCGGTTAGATTCTTGCTCTTTAAATGTTGTAAGATGTCTTTGAAATTTCCCGGACAATGTGTGCAGTTAATGGTTGTCCTAATAGTTAAGTGAAACTAAAGTTTTTACTAAAACAGCAATGTTATGATCAGAAACCACTTGCAAAAGCACAGTGCTGCTGTCCTGTCCCAGAGGCTTCTCCACCCATCGGCTGCTTAGGATCATCTGTTTGAAAAAGCCTTGGCATAATTTGTTTATGTGCTCTTTTAACTTTATTGGCAAGAAATGGAGCGAGATGAATTACATATACTGTAGCATCATTGCGCTAACAGGTGCATGTGTACATGTGCTGAAAGCTCATTAGAAACTTTTAGAGCATGTTCATTTTCATACAGCATCGGCTTTTGTGAATGCTTCACATGTTTTGAAATGGCATTATTACTCAGTGGTGTATTGTAACAAAGTACAAATACTTAGTTACTGTACTTAAGGACAGTTTTTCAATATTTGTACTTTACTTGAGTACAAATATTTCTTTGGACTTTTACTTCACTATAATTTGAAGAGAAAATTAATACTTTTACTCCGATAAGTTTCTCCAGACCCTTTCGTTACTTTTGCGACTGAACACCGTAAAAAGTACAAAAATGCATGCAGATCGGCGATAGCGATGTCTGATTCGTAAAATAATCATTTGAGTTGAATCTTTTAAATTTGATTCCTTTGAACTGATCAAAAAGAGTTCTGAATGATTCGTTTTGCAAATCACGAATCTGAATCAAAATCACAAGTGAAGCGTGCACCAGATAACATGTGTTGCGTCATCTGTCTCCACTTGGGAAGATAAAAAAACTGCTCATGTAAGTTTACATTTGTTTTTTATTGAATTAATTTGATAAGTTTAGGCTTAAACGTTATGAAAGCTGTGAAATAATGATGAAGTTATGTGTTATCAGTCTTACCCCTTTCCAGGAAACCTGTTCATATAAAAGTCAATCAAACGCATTTACCTTTTACATTTAACCAACTTTTCTGCCAGTTCTGCAGACGGATGATGTTATGGGGTGGTCACACTACACTTCGCACTCCATTCACTCACATTCATATGCATCTGAATGCAGCAGAGTGGAAACGCAACCTCATGTGAAGAAATTTCGTACTACGCTGCTAAGCAAAGTTCAAGCTTGGTGAACTCTGAACTGTGAATTTGCACGACAAGAGGACGTGCAACCAATAGGAGACTGAAACGTTACACACTGACCTCTAGGCTCAATTCAAATTATAATTATTTAAAAGTTGCGAGATTTATTGTTGCAGGAAAGTGAGTAGACAAACTATTTTAAAAAAATGTAATATAATATTATTTGCTTTTTGTGACCTATTATTTACTTATTATCCCGCGTGACATTATATCCTGGTCTGTTGCATTGTACAACAAAATGTTTGCTTGCTCAATACCTAGTGTGACCGCCCCTTCACGCTCAAACACAGGTTGAAAAACATCTTGAAACAGAAGCTGCTCTTACTTCTCGGCTTCAGGCGAAACAGCAGTTTCTTGCACTGTTTTCCAGCAGTGGTGCTCCTCAACTGCAGAATCTATAGCCTCTCAGCAAAATAAAACATATTTTCCCGAGTTGTGAATGTCTGGTTGCAGTCTGAATTGAATGTTGGTGAGATAAAAAAGACCATATACCCCCCAAAAATTGCGTCTTTCAAATGGGTTCGTCCTCACAAGTGGAAAACATCATCATCCAGTGCATGTATTCCGATTCACAAACAAAATGAATCTTATGAACCCATTCTTTTTAGTGAATCAAAACAGACAGCGCATCCAGTGCAGTAGAAACTGATTACTTATGTTATCAGAGCCAGACCTAGACTTTTGGGGACCCCCGTCAGTATGTCGTAACACTACTTACAATGTATTTGACAGTGTGGGGGGCCCCTGGCGGATCGGGGGACCTAAGCAACTTGCTTAGTTTGTCCATAGGGAGGACCGGCACTGTATGTTATTATACTATTTATTTTAATAAAACGTTCAAAAAGACTCACAAACTGACTGACAAATTTTCCTTATTCCAAGCTGTATTTAAATATACCTATTTTCAACAAGATACTTTTTGTAATAAATATTTATTTACAAAAAAAGCATTAAAACATCACATTTCTCAGCGGATAATCAGAGTAATGGCAAGTAGCATGTAAACAGGATTGAAGAGGTTTGCCCAAATCATGTAAACATTTTAATCTAATTATTCCTTACATACACACTGCATATTAGTAGGGATGGGCATTTTGGTCATTTTGTCAACTCGAGTACTCATTACTCGAGTACTCGTCGAGTATTATAGGCTGTTATAAAATAATCTGTTACAAAATGTACAAAAGATTGCATAATCAAAATATAATGCATCATATTTTGTCAGTATGTGAAGATTCGCTGCCCAACTCAATGAAAAAATGTGCACAATGTACGTCTGTCTGTTCTTCCTTCAGGTTACCGTAGTTATCTTAGTAAGCGTGCACCAGTTTTTTTTTGTGACGGTCTGAACCGTCTATTTTCAAATCGCAGTTGGCTTAACAGGATATGCCATAACCACTGTGTTTTTAATATGAGTGTTAAGTTGAAGTTCAGTTTTGAAGATGCTGCATTCTGTTCCATTTAGCTGTGCTTTGTCTAGCTGTTTGAAACACTTGCAGCATGTTGAGTCCACTGCCCAAATGTACGCTCCTGTGGGGAAAGCCGCGATGGTCCATATTGTTGTTTCTGTGATGATTCATGAAGCGTTCCATTCAACTCAGAGAGTCGGAATTTCCACCTTTCAACTGGGAATGACACATTATGTCGGACTTCTAACTTGGAAACTCGTGCAGAAATCTTCAACTCCCATTTCGTCGAGATGCAGGTGTGTTTTACATCATGCAAACATTTTGGCACCCAGGGCAGGGAGGTTTACAGTCAGTGACAAATATTTACTTTTATTAAATAATATCCATTAATGAGACAAACACACACACACACACACACACACACACACACACACACACACATATATATATATATATATATATATATATATATATATATATATATATATATATGTATACACAAACTGTATGTAAATTTAATTGTGAAAATTTACCACCTATAAATATTTCTTTCCGACCAATTGCACTAAATAATCTTAATGTTCCTATTGTCATGCACAGGATATATATGCAAAATACTATTTTATCACCTATTACAAGTATTTATGGCTGGTAAATTTTCTCAATTGGCAGGTGTGACAGAGGTACAAGGTGGGCTCTGGCAACAGAAATCATATTCATATTTCATTGTTTACCTGCACATGATTTCCAAAAAGAAAAAAAAAAAAACATTACAATTTTTTTTTTTTAAAAGCCATTCACCGTGTGCATGCGTGCATGCTTACCTTCCCTATTGGTGTGTGTGTCCAAATGTAATAAGCAGGAGTGGAGCTGAGAGCTGAGCTCATTTGTCTGCATGCTTTCAGGTGTGTGAGCTCTCTCTGCTGTCACTAGGGATTATTTCAGGCTGTCTGTTCTCTGTGTACCCGAATAAACAGCATGCGCACTCACATATGCCAGTGACATATATTTCACTATATGCAGGCTGTGTGTTTGTGTGTGAGTGTGTATACGACTGACTACATGTGGCAGTGAGGTCAATTAATCTGATCCTCTCTGTTTCCCATTTGTCCTCTTGCTTATAAAAAGGTCACTGATTATCCATATGGATTACTCTTTTAATCACCTGAATGAATGTCCTCGACCTCCTCAGATGCTGCTGGTTGTTGTGTTAGGTCAGGAAGCTTTTGCATATGTCATAACAATGACCTTTCACTACAGGATGGTGTGGAGTTCACTGTGCTTTTTGGACTTTGCAGCTTTGCATGATAAGAATCCTGAACTGGGATCTAGTTTAATCGGTTAGTCCATAAATATCTTACATTAAAGGGTTAGTTCACCCAAAAATTAAAATTCTCTGATCATTTACTCACCCTCATGCCATCCCAGATGTACTGTATGTGACTGTCTTTCTTCAGCAGAACACAAATCAAGAGTTTTAGAAGAATATCTCAGCTCTGTAGGTACATATAATGCAAGTGGATGGTGATCAGCACTTTAAAGCTCCAAAAAGCACAGACAATCATAGTCAAAGTAATCCATACTCCAGTGGTTAAATTAATATCTTCTAAAACGATACGATTGCTTTGGGTGAGAAACAGTTGCCACATAACGTGATGTGACTTGAGCTCCACTGACATCCTTTTCACTCATATTGGTGGTCGCTCCTGAGAGTCGCTCCTCGTTTGCATAAAGTTAAACTTTTCTCAACTTTCTCAAGTCACTGGACATGACCACATCTAGTCGCCAGAGGCTCTTGATGAAAATGAATGAGATCTAGTGCTTTGTCGCTGCATGTGTGTACCCGGCTTTAGACTTGCTTTGTCTTTCTCAAACAAATGCACAAATGCATGTATATTTGCATGTAGCCACACCCTAATTCTTTTGTTGTCCCCCAGTTATCAGAACCTCTGTCCAACCTTGCCCTCTTCTGCTTCTGATTTGTGAGGTAATGCTGTTTCTGTTGTCACCATGGATGCAGTGAGCAAGTGGAAAAATGATTGATGCTGACCATACACTCACCCAAACAGCTGTCGCCCTGAGAGCACAAGACAAATGAAGCATCAGACTCACTGTGCTCACTGACCTATTCCCAACAACAACACCACATGAAAGACTCCAACAGAGGAGTGTGTGTGTGTGTGTTAAAGAGAGAGAGAGAGAGAGAGAGAAAACACCTCATGCAACAGGCTGCATAAGCTTTGAGGATTTTTATTGATTACTAATGTCCATCCCCTGTACTCGGGTTTATCCCAGGCTGGGTCCCCTGAAGTCTGTTGTATTAATTTTAAAATCCAGGACAGCACAGAATGTTTTTCTCCTGCTTTTTCTTTCTCTGTACTGAACGGGAATCTAAATTCCACAAAAACAGTGGCTAGAATTGGGTCAGAGGGTAGAAAATGACATGAAGGGCTTACTGCCATGAATTCAACAATTCTGTCTGGATGGAACCCACAAGAATAACAGTACAATGCTGTTTACTTAAAGTCATCATGAACCAACATGAAAACGGGGGAAATCGACACGCTTAGCTAAATCAACCCTGTTGTGCCAAATTACTGACAAGTGTTGCCTTTCATCAGACATTTTTGCATCCATTCAGATGTCTTTACCTTTTCCTGTGGTGCTGCTGATAGCATGAGGTGCGAGCAGCCTCGGAGACAGCTTCTGTTCTCATAGAAACCAGGAAGTAACTGCATTCACATTAACAATAGTGAGTGTGAATGGGAGGTTGCATTTTCCCTCTAAATTACATTTTAACTCCACATAAAATATGCATTACTCTTCACTGTATTAAATAATTTACTGCTAAAAATACAACTTGCTTAGGGTGCCACTGTGGACTTTTCACCTGGAAACTAGTCAACAACACTTCCAGCTTTTTATATTGTAAAAAGTGGTTACCTTATGGAGCTATTTCTACCTGATTTTAGCCAAGAAAATAGTTTTGTTGTTATAAACTAATGTGGTCAGCTTGATTCAGTGATGTCAAATAATATTATTGATTTGAATAAAACAAGTGTACTTTTTTAACACACATTCCTGGTCTTATTGTGCACGATTCAGCAGTGCATGTCTTCGCAATATTTTGTCTAAATGTAATAGCTTGCTCCGCCTTGGAAGCAGCTTTCCTTTTCGGCTGACGTCACCAATCCCTCTTGTTTTTCAACCCGTCCTCTCCAACTATCTGTCAAATAGAGACTACTGCATGATCCAGTCAAGTCTTTCATGTGTCCAATCAATTCATTCAAATGTTTTCACTCAAAAATATGCCACAATACAGAAAGAAAATTGTGATTGACCATTAGGTTTTTTCAGTATTTGTTGGTTGAACTGTTACATTTAGTTCCCTTATACCTAACATGTGTTACAACATTGGTCGCGAAAGCCTTTTCAGGTTATTTGTAAACTGTTTCTTTGTTATATGTTGTCTTTATCTTCCGTTACATCTCTTTCTTTAAGACTGACATACGTTGAGAGGAGGTCTCAGTGGCAGTGTGGCTCAGCTGTAGCTTGATCGAGAACAACACTCCACATACTTGCAAAACAACCTCATGCCAACATGCCAATAGTTCTGAAACACCCTCAGGCAAAGAGAGCAAGAAAGGCAGCCAGGATGGAGAGAGAGAGAGAGAGAGAGAGAGAGAGAGCTTGCAACATATTGATGGATATTCTTTAGCAGGGATGCATTGTACACAATTATACTGTCAGGCTCTAGGACCCTGTGATTATGCTATACCGAGAAGAGCTGAGGAGAGTGGGGGTAAAGAGGGGGTGGAGTGTAGAGCAAAATATAGTGGAGGAGGGAGAGATGTGGCGAGGGAAGAGGAGAGGGAGATGCAAGGAGCCTCTTCGCTGTTGTACTTTGAAAGTCTCGCCAGTGGGACTTAGAAGAGCATTGGTGGTATAAATACCAGCATTAACAGGATTAAAAGAGCAACTACTCACTCTTTAGCAGAGTGAGTGTGAAGTGAGAGAGAGTGTGTGTGTAAGCACCAGGAGCAGTGTGTACAGCTGTGTGTCTACACACTCTTGCAGGAGCCCGGATTTCTAAAACATTGAACGTGGGAGGCAAGAACCACACACACTCATAATCTCACAGTATCCATTCCATCCCATCTCACTTTTTCTATGTCACATACACACTCATACACATATACTGTACTGTGGTATGGAGGATACTTCTTGGTGCTGGTACAAGTATTACTGAAGCTTTGGACAGTTCAAACTGGGCCGCTGGATTCCTCTGTTTTGCTTCACTCAGTATCTCCTTCGGTCTGAGTTCAGCAGTGCTGGGGAACACTGGACACACACACACACACACACAAACCTACCCACACACTCCGCGGACAGCACTGAAGAGTTCAGCATCAAATGAAAGAGGTAGGTTCTGCTTTAATTTTTAGTGATAGAAAATGCTTTTTAAACTTGTTTTATGTAATGATTCATAAATAAAGTGTGATGTACAATGACAAAAATCTATAATTGTGTTGTCATGCATGGGAATCCCATTTTAGCCCATGTTTATACATTAAACAGAGTACTTACAGTGCTATTGGTATGTTTAGTGTATATTTTATATCAGTTTATTGGTTTATTATGCATGGACATCCCTGTTTTTGCACTTGTTTATGCTGAAATTACACCAGTATGTACATACATAGCTGTTGGTATGTTCAGTGTATATTTTGTAGCAGTTTATTGCTTTGTTTTTAAATTATTATTATTATTTTTTTTTATATATATATATTATGGTTTTCATTATGGTATCATGGTTAATTCATAACGATACTGTGTATTCAGGGTATACAGTTTCTTTATAAGCGGCCTCGGTGTAGATGTTATCTCACATTGTCTGCATTCCTCTGTGCCTGGGTATATAATATTTTCATATCACATCCAGAGCGAACAGATGTGTGGGACATTTTTCAATTTTGCTGTGCTGTTATATGGACCTTTGCCTCTGACCTCAACGTGCTGCCCAGAATACATGACACAAGATTTCAAACAATCCTTTTGATTTCCATGGACAGCTGATGGTTGTGTTGGACAAATTCAATCTCAAATCCTTCTGAAAACCCACTCAGCCAAACTCTCCTGTGCCTTTACTTGCATGGCATGTAATGCTATTTCGGGCAATCACAACACGCAAGCTTTTCCATTATTACTGACTTCACTCACTGACACGAGGATGTTGTTGCTCAGCAGTAAATAGGCTGGCTTTGTCAAGGACGCACTTTCTGCTAATGTTAAGGGGAACTGCAGCAGCTCCCATTAGGGAGAGACATTTATATTCTTAGTGACTGTATCTGCAATACAGTTTTACCTATATCATGATTCATGTAGTATACTGGATGATCCCAGGTAATTGCATGAATATATTCAAGTAAATATATTTCATATATATATATATATATATATATATATATATATATATATATATATATATATATATGCACACACACACACACACACACACACACACACATATATATCTGTATATATAAGAAAACAGAAAAAAGCAATTACTTTTGACACTGGTAAATTCACCCACATGCAGACAGACCATTATAGCTGAACAAAGAATACGATTCTTTGAAATAATTCTCTAAAAACCATGCTTTCAGATTGCAATAAAAAGGAGATTACTTCATGACATATGGTCTTGTGCGTTATTAGGCTTAAAATTTCAGTGCACCCTTATGCACAAAACAGAATCTCACTACTAATCTAAACAGTCCTGAAGAGACAGACGCTCACACACGCATGCACGCACATATACGACAGCTCTTCTTGTTTATCAGCACTGTGCTGTCACATTGTGCTGCCATATTCCCCTGCCTGCTGCACACTGGCGAGATAAACATTTACTTAGCATGAGTAATAAACAATTAGCCGGTGATTATGTCTGACATGTGTTAGGAATTCTAATTTGATTAAATGTGCACACAGAGACGCCTTATCTGAGCTTCCGTGTTGCTGCAAAGTGATAGACAAGTCGTCATATTTGAGTCTGCTGTTTTGGTGTTATTACTGCAAAGACATTTTTTCTTATATTCTTATTTTTGTTAAATATTGTATGTGATGCGTATCAGTGGGATGGGTGCTCAGTAGCTCTGTTTTAAAACCTACAGTAGTAAGCTGTCTATGTAGGCAACGTTTTAAGACATCATAGGTGTGCTCCCGATGCAAAGGATGTTCCAAAAGGTAAGCAACTTAATTATGCTGCCTCCCATAATATCTCACTTTAACCAAATTATAAGGAAGCATCACATGTATCCTTTACAGAGAAGACAATCCAAGAATGCATTGCAATGATGAGCTCAGTGAAAAAAAAAGAGTAAATCCAAGATGACAGACAAAGTGAGTGCGACCGGCTGTAGAAGGCAGCTGCCTGTGTAGGCAATGGGCTGCAAGGCAGCTCACAATGTTTTGGAACAGAACTAGTGTGTGTATGTGCTCTACAATGGTCTCTCTGACTCAGATGAAGGAGGAGAGGGCCAAGAAGAGGTCAGGACACTGAAAGCTCTTTCATCCTTTCTTCTAAGACAGACCTGAAATATGTTCACATAGTGCATCCAACCTGAGCAAAAAGCCCAGAGGCGTGTTTTGTTCCTTGATGCACTTTCCCAGGCTTGTTAATTAAAAAAATGCTTCAGTGCCTTTTCAATAGAAAGTTGCTTGTGTAGTTCATATGGCTCAATTTATATTTTACCACATAAAGGAAAAAGTGTCATAATACACCAAATGACAGCATTTCCGATCGATCGTATTTTGCTCACTATACACAGCACAACTATCATGTTTTGTAGCTGTCTTGGTTAACAAGCACAGACGAGATGAAAAAAAGATCCTTCTCAGACCAAACGAGAATGCAATGGAGGACTGAGCCAATAGATTGAGCAGATATTCATGGGTTGAATCATTCTCAAAGAGATCACTTATAAGAGCCACTTGTCTTTGAAACTGTAAACCAGTGGTTCTCAGCTGGTTTTGCTATACCACCCAGATTGCACTGTGGACAAGTGGCGGCTCAAAACAGCACCAAAATTGTTTATAATACATAAGTAAACTAGGCGGTCGCATAGGGCAGCATCGGATTTCATTTCATGATGACTTTAAAGCAGCACGTAACCGGCAAATGTTAACCTCTTGTTTTAGCACAGCGGTTGATTAACAGGTGTGGAGTATCGCTTCACTGCTGTCTGGGACGCTTTTAGGACGGATTAGCATTTACACCTCAAATGCAATGTGGTCAAATGCATTTTTGACTACCTCCATATGTGGTTTTTGTGATTCGATCACAAAAAGTTTGCACCTAGTTTTCACCTGTATTTAGCGCAGACCACTTGTAATCGGATTGCCCAAAATGCATCTTGATACCAGTTGTAAACGGGTCTTTGACATCAGTAACAAAACATATGGGAAGCTTTTTTCCAGACCTTTTAAAAGTTTATCAGTGTATTATTTTGCTATCCTAACTATACAGTTGGATGCATTTACCCCTGCTGTCCGCGACCCTATTAGAACAGACTTATGACCCATTTTTCATTCACAACCCACCAGTTAAGAACGATTACTATAAACTGAGCAATGTGCACAGAGATATCAGACACACAACTAGAAATCAGACTGAAACACAAGAAATGCAATGCAGTAAAAAAAACAAAAAACCTTGCAATTAGAAAAAGAAAAACTCTTTTCATTAATCGTCACCAATATAGATCTGTCAAGCCCTAGTGCCCTTTTCTTCACCCTAGTGGACCAAAAAGAATAATGAGATGTCCCATTGTAATCAGATTACATATAATGAGGAAGACTCACACACAGACACACAGTGTTCATGCCTCACAGACAAACATACATCACAAACACACATTTTCCAAAACTTGGGTCTGTGGAAGGGCATTTCCCCAACAACCCTGTCTGTCTCACTCTTTCTCTATAACAGCTGGTGTGGGACACAATGGGACCTGAGGGATGAGGGAAATCACCCAGCTAAGATATGTACAAATGGCTCCTCTGAAACAGTGACTGCTCTTGCCAACCCAAGGGAGAGAATGAGAGATAGAGAGTGTGTGTGGGGGAGAGAAGATGAAATGACAGTGAAAAATGGAGGAGAGGCTGAGAGAGAAATATTGAGGAAGAATGAGAGACACGGAAAGACCATGGGGGACAATGACAAAAAGAATGATAGTAATTTTATTATATGGGCATATAACATGGTAATACCATAATATTCTTTGAAATATTTGGGAATAATATGTAAATACCATGGTATATGAATAATTTTTGTATCACTTTACAATAAGGTTGTTTAAGTTAACATTAGTTAATGCATTATGAAGTAACATGAACAAACAATGAGCAATAATGCGTTTATAAACAAACATTAACCAACATTCGGAATTACACCACTTCTTGTTGCCCAAAAAAATGAGACTCCTCTCTTTTTAATAGAACATATGGATGTGCTTTGATTCTGAAGGACACCTCCAGTTTAAAAACCAATGTAATTATTTTTTTTTTTAAATCATTCAGCCAGCTAAAGGAGATGTTTAGTCCAAACGCACCCACGTAGTGTGTGAGTGAATGCAGGAGAGAGAGAGTTAGGCTATTAATTGATTTTAGGTGGCCAAATGAATATTTGAAATGTTTTTGGGGATAAATTTAGAATTAAGAATCGATTTATTGAAAAGATGTTACTTTGTATAGGCCACTGTATAATAAACTTGTTATGATTTCTATCCTGAAAATTATCCCACATGGGAAAATATTTTATCGCTGATTTTTACTTATTTTGGGAGAGGCAAGTCCCTAATTTTGAGCTTGTTTTTCCAAAACAGGTAACTTGTTTCTCTTGTGAGATCTGGAAACACTTCAACTGGTATATCACCCATCCATAGCACAGAGTACTGTCATTTTAAAAGACAGTTATTATCCGTTCATTTATTTAGTTCTAACTGGTTACCATTTGGAAAGGAGGCAGCAGAATGCTAGAGCTGGAAAGAAAAAATACAGTTTCTGTTCATCTGCACATAAAACAATTTCAGTTATAGTCCATGGTTAAAATGATACTTTCTTCTATCCCAGTGTGGTATGCAGAGATAGCTATAAGTAAGCAATTTAAAGGTATGGAATATGGAGGACGAAGTCTGCCAATATTAAAAATAAACAAATAAATATATTTGCAAATAAATGTAAAAAATGAATGGAAGACGGGGAGAGTTTTTCAAAGCTGTCACTATTCCTGCAATTTCGTTTGGCGATGCTAGAGGCACATAAATTACACACTTCAGCTTTAACAACTGATTTCCTCTCTGAGCTACTGTAAATTATCTCGAAAAAGTACTTTTACTCCAAATTTTGGCTAATACTATTGCTATAACATAAAACTGCAACCTAAAAATGTAAAATGCATGTGTTAAAGTTTAAATTAACTAGATATATTCCAGTATATTATAACCTTTATATTAACCAGTATATTAAATTATATACAGTATATATAAGTCAAACATATGATTTAACATCACTAAATAAACTTGAATACTTTAGGTTGACCAAAAAAAAAAAAAAAAAAGATTAGATCAGGTAGAAATAGCTCCCTATGTTAAGAAGCGCAAGTTACCACTTTTTATAGTGCAGCTTTCAGAAATTGAATATTGAATATTCAATATAACCTTTCAAATGGTCCATGGGTTAATTAATTTTTATTATTAATATATATTAATAAATAAAGTTAAGACATTACAGTAAAGACACTGTCCCTTTGAGGGGACACCCAGTGTCATTAATGACAAATGTTGCTAGATACACTGGTGGTAACCTGCAAGTTTTACCTCTTGGATCTATTTCAGTTACATTCATTGATGTAACCTGATTTTTCAGGTAAATTAATTCAGATTAAAAACATTTTTTAATTGAATAACTCCAGTTAATGTAGATATTACCACACAAAGTACATTTTAAATTAACCTTACAAAACAGTTTTTACAGTGTGCACCCAAATTGCACATACAGTATCATCATTATACATATTCACTCTGATACCAGATCCCTTTTCTTTGGAAGCACATTTATATTGGGACTCTGAGATTAAGTTAAGCTGCTATAATGCTGAACTGGGTAAAGGAATCAAAGAAATGACAGAGGTCAGTCATAAAGGTCAGAAAGAGGATAAAGTAGCAAACGTGCACAAGCGTTATAGAATAAAAAGAAGAGAGGAAAAGGGAAGCGGTTCTCTATAAAAGCGCTGCTGCTGATTTGCTGTGCTGTCCTTGTTGAGCTCTGTCCAACTGACTGGGTGTTTTATGTGTGAGGCAGAATTCAGAAAGTGAGGCAGTCTTGTAATGCTGCTGACTGCAGTCCTTTATAGTGACTGGATGGAGTTGGGGGGATAGTAATAAAGCTGAGTGCATCTCTCTTGGAAGCAAGCCATCATAGGGTTTGGGTGGTTTATGAGGACATTTTTTTAGGTCACAAACTGGTAATTACAAGGGTATTGTGCTATTAATGTGGTTTATGAGGACATTTCTAGTGTCCCCATAATTCAAATCACTTAAAAAACATACTAAACAATGTTTTTTTGAAAATGGAAAAATGCAGAAAGTTTTTTGTGAGGGTTAGGTTTAGGGGTAGAGTTAGGGTTAGGGGGTAGAACCTATAGTTCGTACAGTCAGGGTTGGGAGGGTTACTTTTGAAATGTATCTACAGATTACAGAATACATGCTGTAAAATGTAATTTGTAACGTATTCCATTAGATTACTCAAGGTCAGTAACGTATTCGAAATACTTTGGATTACTTCTTCAGCACTGGTAGATTTTTTCACTTGTTTTGACTATAAAAACTCTGCCAGTACAGTAAGACAAAATACACGTTAAAAATACATTCTCTGAAAAACCTATCTATGCAGTGTTGTTTCTAAAACAAGGTCAATCAAATTGATCTTGTTTTAAGGATTTTTTGATATTTTTTCAGGAAAACAATACAAAAATTATTATCAAGAATAAGATTTTTACCCAAATATCAAATGTCTTACTAGAAAAAAAGAAATTATGATTCAACGCGAATTTTCTTGATAAAAAAATATGATCGTGCCTGGTAACGTGCATGTAAAATAAATACAAAAATAAATTAAATAAAATGCAAAGTAATCTCTTCAGTAATCAAAATACTTTTTGAATGTAACTGTATTATAATTACCAATGATTTAAATTGAAACTGTAGTGGAATACAGTTACTTATATTTTGTATTTTAAATATGTAATCCTGTTACATGTATTCCGTTACTCCCCAACACTGCGTACAGTATAAAAATAAATATGTCTATGTAGAGTCCTCATAAGGATAGCTGCACCAACATGTGTATGTGTGTGTGTGTGTGTGTGAGTGTGTGAGGGGCTTAAGAGCTATTGACATATTGGTTGTGTCCAACACTGAAGGCAGCTGCCTTGCTGCCAAATCAGTCAGTGACTTAAAGGGATAGTCCATTCAAAAATGTAAATTCTGACATAATTTACTCACCCTCATATTGCTCCAAACCCTTTCCATCTCTCTTTATGTTTCACCGAAGAAAGTCATATGGGCTTTGGAATGGCATGAGGGTGAGTAAATGATAAATGAAGAAAAAAGGTATGAACATCCAACCTAAGTTGGGCACAGGTGCATGACACAATGCAATAATCAATAAAAAATTGTAAGTGTCCACACACAGATTTATCGCTCCAAAACAATTGGAGCAATAAATCAGTGCGACACTTAACATTTTTTGGGTGAGTAAATGATGGCATAATTTACAAATTTTTGGTGAACTATTCCTTTAACAACTAGTGTTTTTGTAAGAAGGTAATTTCTAAAGAAACAGGTTTCAGACATATTTTAGACAGGCTGCACCATAACATCTTATCCAATGATCAGATTCAAGTGAGCTTTAGATAAGCAAATATTTAGTGACTACAATGCTTATTTCCAGGAATAAATAGAATCAGAGGTTAAAAAAAAAATAAATAAATTATGAATTAATTTACTTCTTTTAACCTCTCCATCAGACACCATTTTATTCTTTCCACTTACCACTGAACCATTTATGTTGCCTTCAAAAATGTACCAAATAAAGACTTCTTATTTGATGGCATGTCATGCAAACATTAGATTTGGACTAGAGTTGAAGCCTTTCTACCTCTGTATTCAGCATTTGTCAGCTGTATTGAATGTGTGTGGATTTAGGTCTGTGTCTATGTTTGTGGTCCTCTCCCAAGTGTCCAACATGTTCAGAGAATCACTGTGGTAGAGCAGGGAACCTCTCCTGAATTATCACCCTGGCAGTCTGTCTGCACTCCAGTCAGACTATACACTACAACAGTGGAGGAGGAGAAAGACATTAAAGGGGGGTAAACAAAGAAATGAAGAAGGAAGAAAGTTATTTGAAAGTAAACTTGGACAGGATAGCAGAGCAAAGTTAAATTAAATACAGCAATGCAGGCTTCAGCACTCCCTTTCAGTATCAAGCTCACTATTGTTTTAGCAGATCTACACAAGAGTGCTGCACCACAATATGCATCAGTCTAGTCCATATATCGTCCATATATCAAATGAGTAGGCAACTGTACCTTCCATTTAAATTTCTCAGCTTTACTTTCAAAGCAGCATTGCACAAGCTGTAACAAATGGGGAAAAATTGTGAGGAACATTTGATAAAAGTTACATAAAATATATTGCACTAATGAGGATATGTATGTAAAGGCTCTGCAGTACGCTTAAAAAGATCAGCATATTCACACCCACATGCTCTGCAGATGGAAAATGATTGCCTTAAGGAAATCGTTAAAATCTAAATTAAATTTTCTAATGCAGTGCTCTTGTATATAATCAACTAAGCGGAATCCTTTTACCAATGCAGTTTTTACAGTCCATTATTTACTAGCTTCGAGGCTGCAACATGCATACTAAACCTAAATCCATTTACATACTAAATTACAAAACATACTTATTTACAAAAGAATCACCTATGCCTCAGGTAAATCTCTTATGACTACGCAATGCCATTGACAGTGATTATTTCAGGTGTGCTAGACTAGTGCAGACAGGCATGTAGAGTACAGCACAAGGTTAGTAACGAGAGACAGACACTCACCTGCTTGCAGATGGCTATCATTCCGAAGCTGTCACACTGGTTTTTCAGGGGCTGATTAACTGACAGAGGGGCCCCTGGGAGATGTGACAGCACTTTTCTTTCAGATTCTGATAGAGCCGAATTGCTTTCATTTACACCCACCGAGACTCTCCAGCCCAATATGACTAATAAAATAAGGTCTACAGCAAGAGAAAAGCCATCTGAGACTATAAATTTTAAACAAATGTCAAATTACCAAATTTAAATACCTTTATATTTGAACACAGCAAATACAATTCCTAATTCATCATAATATTTATAATATAATTTATTGGAGCTGCGGCCTTGGGGTTAAACCCATTGAGCTTTGGTGAGTCCATGAAGGGATGCAGGTTTGGCTTTGATTATGTCCCAATCTGGTTCCCCTCATCATTTCTAGTCATCGCTTCAATTTAGTCTATCGATAGCCACATATAACTGATGAGAAAGAAACATTGGACATTTCTGGGTTTGGAATGTGGAAGTAATTGCAGGGTATAGAAATTATTGGGAGATCATAACAAATGTTATTGCAGTGTTCTCTTTTGTTCCAACAGCAAAAGAAAAATCGACCATAACTATCACAACTTTCCAAAAGAGAAAAAATATAGAGAAATGGACTACAACAGTCAGAAGAGAGGAACGTGCCAAATTTACCAACATAGTCACATGGAGGTCGGCATGTTGTTTCCGATACTTCTGGTATCTGATCGCCAAATCATGTCGACTCACTGACAAATCCCATCTCCTACTCCCTCAGCGGCACCTGCACTGAAAATTGTGCAGCTGTACCAAAAGGATCTATTTCTTCTTCATCTAAATCTTAAGAATTACTTTTGTTGGTGTAAACTAAAGATTAAATTATATTAAATCATACAGTATTTCTAACACCCAAGCAATTTTTTACAGTGCATTTGAAACTCCCATCGCAGCAGCATTGACTACTTTGCTGATTTTTTATTTTTTATTTTTATTAATTCAAGTATAAAATAACAAAGTACAGTGATATCAAATACATTAAATAATGGACATCAAAAAAATTAAAGAACATTTCTAGATTTACACCGCAAAATCAAAGCAGAAATACATAATCAGACTCAAATTCAAAGTTCAAATTCATAAAGGTGGCTTTGTCGCATTAACTTGGAATACAAGTTAAGCTCAATCGACAGCATATGGCATAATGTTGACAAACACAAAAATGTATTTCGACTTGTCCCTCCTTTTCTTAAAAAAAAAAAAAAAAAAAAAACGCAAATATCCAGGTTACAATGAGGCACTTACAATGGAAGTGAATGGGGACAATGGAAGTGAATGTGGCCAATTTTTGGAGGGTTAAAACACAGAAATGTGAAGCTTATAATTTTTATAAAAGCACTTGAAATAATTTTTCTGTTAAAACTTGTGTATTATTTCAGCTGTAAAGTTGTTTAATTCGTAATTTTACAGTTGTTTTGGGGTTTGTTGACATTACATCGTCATGCTAATGAAGTTGTAAAATTGGCTATATCTTTACACAGAAAAGGTTAGTAGTTATCACACTAAAATCATGTTTAAACACATACCCTTTTTGTCAGGTTATGCTTTTGAAACAGTGAGTATTTTAATGTTCAATAATTTGCCCCCTATCACTTCCATTATAAGAGCCTCACTGGAACCCAGATTTTTGCTTTTTTTTTTTTTTTTTTTTTTAAGAAAAGGAGGAACGAGACAAAATAAATTTTTCTGATAATCAATATTATGCCACAAATGCTGTCGATTGAGCTTAACTTGTATTGAACCCGGAATATTCCTTTAAATAAAACCAGTTAATATAGATGTGCCACACAAAGCACAGTTTTTCAGGTTACCAACAATACATTTATTACAGTGGCAGAACACAGATTATTAAGTTTTAAGAAAACTAGAGGCTTCTGTTGGAAAGAAAAGTTATGAATACAGCATCAAGATGACTCATATCCTATGAGACTTAGTGACAAAATAAACATAAACACAAGCTAGAAGGCATATCATAGAAAGAGGACAACTAACTGTTAATGTCTCTATGTAATTTCTCTTTGGCAATAGACTGGTAGTACTGAGGCAGATTAGGTGTTTTAAGGTGAGGGCCACAGAGATTTGTATGCAAAGAGAGTAAGTAGACTAGATGATGTGCAAAAAAAATCATGGTCAACAAGATCTGCCAAAGGGTGTGCAGCAAGAGGAACGTTTTTTAATTTGCTTTTGAACTGTCATGCCCATATAACATTTTTAAAGGGAACTCAGGCCACTGCCTTCTCACTTCAGATCATATTTTCAAACCAACAAGCTTCTGTCCTCTCACTGATGAAATTTGCCTTTGAGACAGATGTGCTCCTGGAATAGATCGCTCAGAAGTGTTCAGAAGCAGATGTCTAGTTCATTAGTGTCCATTCATTGGCAAGTCCTGCCTTGCCACTCAAGCATTACACCAGACTGGCCTTATAAAGTGCAGACACTTGGGGATCACTTATCGAGAGCTTTTCTGTGTGCATTGAAGCTTAACCATATTTCTGTTCTCTTCTTTCGGCAGAACAGTCCAAGTGACACAAAGAGAGGTGAGAGGCGCCGAACACGACTCTGAGAGACTTCTCGCCTGTTCTGACAGGGGACGGCTGGGAGAGCACAGCGCATTAAAAATACAGGTCCCAGAGCACTTTGGTCTCAGCTAGCACATGCAGACCCTGCCATAAATCAATACCTAACACTGATTTCTCTATCAAGATATTTCTCTTCGGCTACAAACGGAATGGGTTTCTTGTGCACTTGCTGAACAGAAGCAGCACTCTTGAGGATTCTATTTTTGTGGACGTCTGAAGTCCAATTTACACTGCAACTCTGAAAACACATTGGGAGACTAAAAAAAGGAAGAAAAAAAAAAGAGTACATATTTATATATTTGCTTCCTGCACAGTCGATAAAGCAGATCTTTCTTTCAACCACCTGTCTTTTAAGGGATTTCTTTATACGTATACTGACACTTCCATCAAAGAATTTAGCACTTCAGAAAAACATTGCTGTCAGCTTTGGCCTATCAATATCTCACCTATTTTTACAGTCCTCTAAACAACAAATTTAGATTCTATTAAAATAATTTTAGGCCACTCATTTGTATAGATAAGCTGAGTGAGAATAGAAGGGAAGTTTACAGTTAAAAATCTCCACCATTTCAAAACCTGTCTACAGTCTGTTACTGAACAAGGTGTTCCATCATCAGAATTGACTTCCATCTTTTTCGTGCAAAGTGAAGTACATTAGCATATTTTTGGGCTGAGATACATCCAATCATGTATACTGTGCTACATGGATCCTGCATTCAGTCATCAAGTTAAGAAACAAATAGCTTCTGACATGTGAAGAAATGGAATATGCAAGAGCTCTATGCACATAGACTAAAATAAGTACTCTCCCAGCAAAGCCTCAAAAGAAATGGAGGAGAGAATTAAATGGAGCATGAGTTAGTGTGGTGACTATATTTTCCCCGCTTAGATTTATGCTTGTATCTGTGATTTATACTAGGATCTTGTGTTGCAGAGAGAATCAGCAAAAGTATACAGTGTGAGATGAATTACCATGCCCCTGCTTTTGCACAAATTACATATTTTTAAGAGTGGAACTGTTGTATAGATCTGTGGAAAAGCCTCAGTTGATGTTGTCACTTCTAGACACCTCAGAAAATGGAGAGTCTGGATGAACTCGAACATCCGCTGTTGGGTGACAGCCCCAAGAACACATCTGTAACAGGCACCAGTGATGGTGGTGGACTGTTCAAAGGCATATTGGCGAGAAATGAGGAGGACAAAAATTTGGCACCACAGGAGTGGAGGAATTATTGCAGTTCTACAGATTTTCAACAGCAGCAGCTACTGGACCCATGTTCATTGCCTAGCTCTCTAGAGTCTCTTTACCCTCCAACTACTATTTGGGCTGCTGCTGACTCCCTGGGCATCCGCAGTAAGGAGTATCTGGAGACCACCTTTGTTGACATTGGCCCCGGATCACCATTGCAAAGGAAGTTACTGGCAGAGATGAGAGATGTCCACAGTGTGTCCTACAGCATGGAAGATGGGGATGACCTTCTGCCAGACTTTGAGGTAAGGCTTTTCCTTCAGAATAAAATATAGGATATACTGGGGGTAGTTGTCATACTTTTTACACCAGTATATACTTTTTGGGTTGATTTATTTTTGAAAGTCATTTTGTGTAGGAACAAATGTATATATAGTCACATTTTATATATAAACAATTATATGATGAAATTAATATTTCAGTTTGGAGGGTAGAATCAACATGAATGATTAAAAAGGGTTTTGAACTACATAACTGTTTGAAACCAATGTACAAAACCACTGCTAGAAAACATACATTTATGTTGGACTTTTGATTTAAAACCTTTTTATTACGAAGATATAGCCCTTGTGAAATGCAATATCCCCTATACCTACAAATGCATTCAACCTGTAGTTTCCTCTCAAATCTGTCTTGCCAGAATGCCACCAGTGCTGATAATAGCTGCTTTTTTATTTCCTTTTACCTCTTCATTTCCTCTTTTTTGATGTCGGGTGAACAGAGGTGGGTAGAGTAGCCAAAAACTGTACTCAAGTAAAAGTACAATTACTTTAAAAAAAATAATAAATTAGAAGTAAAAGTGCTAACATAAATAATTACTTGATAAGAGTAAGAAAGTAACCAATTAAAAGAGTACTCAAGTAGTGAGTAACTCGTTACGTTACTTTTTTTATGGCTGAGCTATACTTTCAGAATTTTATCAGTTCTCTCATCATTTACTCACACTCATGCCATCCCAGATGTGTATGACTTCTTTTCTTCTGCAGACACAAATTAAGATTTTTAGACAAATATTTCAGCTCTGTAGGTCCATACTATGCAAGTGAATGGGTGCCAAAATTTCTATGCTCCAAAAAGCAAATGCAAGCACCATATAAGTAATCCATATGACTCCAGTGGTTAAATCCATATCTTCAGAAGTGATATGATAGGTGTGGGTGAGAAACAGATCAATATTTAAGTCATTTTTTGCTAGACGTTCTTCTCCCAGCCCAGCAGCGTGCAATATGCAGAGAAGAATCACCAAAAACACAAGAAGAAGAATGTGAAAGTGATCTGTTTCTCATCCACACCTATCATATTGCTTCTGAAGATATGGATTTAACCACTGGATTCTTATGGATTACTTTTATGCTGACTGTGATTTTTTTTTTTTCAGCTTTAAAATATGGACCAAAAGAGCAGAGAAATTCTTCTAAAAATCTTAATTTGTGTTCTGCAGAAGAAAGGAAGTCATACATATCTGGGATGGGATAAGGGTGAGTAAATGATAAGATAATTTTCATTTTTGGGTGAACTATACCTTTAAGGGCTCTTGTCAGATCTGGATGAATTTGTCAATAAGAAGAGAGGTTTGGAATCCTTTCTAGTAATTATTACAGTGAAAACGTGAACAATGTCAGCACAGGGAAATATAAACCAAAGCAAGATCATGTTTTATTAATCCTACTTTCTGCTTTTAGTTGTTAGTTCAGTGTAGTTACAATTTTCAGTTCGAAAAAATTTAGGTCATTAGTTCTGAACTCAGTACCACCGCTCCATAAACGCAGAGTACGCAGCCTTCGTAGGGCACCACGTGCAGAAATGATATCTGTTCGCACTCCAGTTGTCAATAACGTGATCGGCAGAGCAAAAGGCATTTACATTTAACATGGATGTTTACAGTTAATCAGCCTGAAGTAGCTGCGATAGTTTTCAGTACACCTGCGAGGGCGCTGATTAATTGCGTAAATACTGCTTATGACATGTGGGATGCAGGACAAAGCGTACTGATATATTGCTGCAGATTTAAAAATGTAAACTTAAAAATGGATGTCACAAGAGCCCATATCTACAGAATCACCCTGAAAATGACCATCACCATGTCACAGAAAAGCCAGCGTTATCATTAGAGCCAAAACTTACCTCAGCGTGCTGCCTTAAGTTGGAGCTGCAATTTTAATCTTGAAATATCTGCTTGTCTTGGTGTTAAATGAAGGCATTGCAAATTTACATGAGTGAGAGTAAAAAAGTACCCACTTTTAAACCTACTCTAAAAGTAAAATTATTTCCAAAAAGTTACTCAAGTAAATGTAACGGAGTAAATGTAGTTCGTTACTACCCACCTTTGAGGGTGAATACGGGTAAAGTGGAATTGCCATACATCACAATGACAAAAAGTGTCCAGCTTTGCCTGTATTCACCTTATTTAAACTCCTGAAGAGAAGTGGGAACTGAGTTAGTGCCAAGTCACTCTTATTAACATTTACATGTTATCACAGGTGTTCCTTTACAGTCTAAAATCCTCATCCCTTTCCTGCATCTGAAAAACAGAGAACCTGCAGTTAAGCTCTGTATTTTCACTAATGCTCAGGATATTGCAGCACAAAAGTGGAATTCATATGCAGTACAGTCAGGGAAAGGTGAATGAGCTTTTAAATTGAAAAATCAAAAGGCATGAATAGTAGGGGGTTGCGGAGCGTGGAGAGTGGCCTTCAAACTCAGCGCAATTATTGAAAGCTCTGTGGCCACTGGTGTGTGAATAATAATGCCACTGTGCTGATGAGCTCCATGCCAACCCCTATTTCATACACCAGCAAATAAGATCTGGTGTGGTCAAGCAAAGATCCAAATAACATATTCAGTTTTCCCCTGTAATCATTTTGATTGATAGGTTTAATATATTAAGGTATCTGGCTGTTTCTTTACCTGCGATAGCTCTAAAGCTGAAATACAATACATCAAGACCATTTATGTCTGTCAGAAAATCTGACAATATGTAGGATCCTGATTTACTTTGCACCACCACATGCAGTCAAATAAAGAGGCCCAAACAAAACCTACACTTAACATTCTACATCAGTGCCCAAAAGCATTCTCAAAAGCAGCTTGTCACATAGCAGAAACGCCCAGTCCCTTTGAAAGAGTGCTTGAGGTTCTCTCTGTCAGCACTGATTACACATGCTGTCATGCCATCAGGGCTTTTCATCAGGAGGTCAAGTGTAAAACTGCTGCCATTGAAATATTTAAAAACCTGTTCTAAGCATAGGCAGAACTAACAAAGAAGAGAGACTACTCTGAGACCAGCATGACCAGAGCATGTGAATATATTGTTTTGTCAAGCCCTGCTCTACTATGACACAGCATTAATAAAATATTCTACTATTTAAATACCAGAAGGAAACTAAAATGTGACACGAGACATGGTAACATGATTGGAAGGCTACTCTAAAGTATTCATGAGGCTTTATATCATTTTCAGGGGCCTGTAATGTTTATAATTTAAAACACCCTGAGAGCTTTGATTCACTATGACCATAAAGTGCATTAGACAGGAACCAGAATATTTACTACTGCATTGTTTGCCACAAATGTCTCCATTCTGTTTAAATCTTGTTTTTGCTTTTATGTTGAAATTATTAAATTTCTCCTTTTTTCATACATTTTATAATCCATGCTTATGAATCCCTTTGGTGTAGAATGCCAGGCAGTGCTGTAAAAATACATAAAGGCATAAATACTATGTTTTTAGAGAGACTAAAATAGGCAGAATTGTCAGACACAGTCGTAGGGAAACAGCCTGTTTTTGAAAGAACATGAGTCAGAATTTGCCTGTAGGCAACACAAGTACTGCGCATTTAGCATAACCTCATTCAGTCACATTATCTTACAGGAACAGGCAAATCCTGCAACATATACATTTATATGTGTAGTAAAAGAAAGTGCAAAGTCATTGCCTTTTGTAAGGTAAAAAGATAAAGCAATGCTGATGTTCACATGTATTTTTCTAAATTGACAGAGTAATTATAGACTCAGTCATGCCACTGAAACTCATATTTTAAGTTGGATTATGCAATTTCAGAAAGCCTGGATGAAAAGTACATTTAATGCAGGATGCTGTATTTTCTTACCTCATCTGAATTCCTTTCAAAATATGATTAGACATTACTAGGACAAATTGTATTGAGAATGTATAATTAATAATAGTGTTATTACATTACGTATTAAATGCTATACATTGTGCACAGTGAAAAATATTGTGGTCTGGGTTAGGAAATGATTGCCTTGCATGAATGTCAATTCATTTTTATTGGCATTGCACAAAAATATTTTACAGATACTCATTACCACCCACTTAGTCTATCCTCTCTGGACTTTTACACTGCTGTAGAGTTTAATGATTGTGATCTCTGCCCATAGGAATCCTCCAGTGATGACTTCAGTGATACAGACAGTGAGAGCAACTTTCCCATCATGATTCCACAGGATTACCTTGGACTTGCATTCTTCTCTATGTTGTGCTGTTTCTGGCCTCTGGGTTTCGCTGCATTCTATCTTTCCCAAAAGGTAATAGGTAAATTCATTCTTTTCACTTATATTTTTTCACATTATTTATTAATGATTATCACTCACTCTATCACATGTTATTATGGTTATAGTCAAAAAGGAGGTGTTGGAACAAAAGATAGCGAGACAACAGCAAGGAAACAACTCGTATCTACAGTGAGAATGAATTGTGCTAGTTAAAATGTACTGTATGTGATTACTAATAATTCACTAAGATCAAAAGAACCCAAAGTTGCAGTGCTTGTAATGCAGCACTGTATTGATATTCCTCAATAATCTAGATTGGGGTTTGTTCTAATACCGAAGCGGTTCAGGCTGAATTAATTGCAGAATTTTATACTTATGGTTACTAAGTATTCAATTCTGCAAATAATTCAGCCTGAACCACTAGACTCCGTTCAAACGTTGTTAACACTTTACAGTAAGGTTCCATTCGTTAACATTAGGTAATGCATTAGGTATCATGAACAAACTGTGGACAGTATATTTTTACAGCATTTATTAATCTTAATGTTAGTTATTAAAAATACAATTGTTCATTGTTAGTTCATGTAAACTAATGTTGTTGTCTGTTAACAAACTGAACTTTATTATAAAGTGTGACCCAAATGTTTTTCAGATAATTTTAGTCTTAGGTGTGCTAACTATTTGTTTTTTGTAAGCTATACTTTAAGTAATGTAAGATTAAAGTTCTCATCAGTGTAAGTCAACCTCCCACTGATAGAATGTTCAGTATGATGCATCCGACAGCGATGCCATCATATTTGCATATTGAGTCTCCTTTCTTATATCTATTTGCATACTGCATTGTGATTGGTCTTGCCTTTCTTGTATATAGTTAACCATTTATAGCTGTTTTAACACTGCACAGTGACTATGTGATTATTGTACACAGCCAACTGAAAATAAGACTCGCACTCATGGAAATGGTAAAGCGGCTCTGTTGCAGTATTTTATTTACACAGACCCTAAACCTAAATGTACCTAACACTTTAACAATTCTTGTTTTTCCTTCAGGAAATGTAAATCTAGTTTTTCCTGTGAAACCACAGTGAATTATCTTATCATTGTCATGAAGGAAATCTTTTTTCTTTTTTTTTCTCACCCAGATACATGTATATTGACTATTCAGATGCCGTAATCCAATTAGAATCTTTCAGTCTGATGTACAATATGATTAATCCTTTTAGAATAAAAGGATCCATGAATAATTCTGATGTCAACTTGTCCTTCCTTCAATTAAATATTATAAAAATAGCAGATGGGACATAGGGGGAAACAGATTGGAATGTCAACTATTGCAAGAGGACAAGAAAAAGGACAGGAAGAATGAGAACCCAAAACATAAATCATACACTACGAAGTCTATTACATAGGGGACTGCAGCATTGCTCCATAGTGCCTGATAATAACATTCCTTTCCCTTTTCTCCTCACATCCAGTCTCTGTCAATACATTTTACTATATACAATGAGATTATCAACCATTCTTATGTAGTTTAATCTACAATTATTCCCCCCTAATCAATTTTGTATCTTTCTGAGGCTGAAGTATCAAGACAGAAGTCATTTGTTCTGTATCAAATAAAGCAAAGCTCTCACAAACCATGATATACGAGTTGTTTACAGGAGAGACAATCTTACAAAAATACATATAAACATAGCTCATAAATATTGCTACTACATATTGTTCATAGTGAATAGTCAGACTACAGATGGACTGAAACTGGCAGAGATTCACAGTAAACCTCAATGCAAGTGCTCTTGGGACTGAGTGTGGACATTATGGAATTCCACCTGAGGGTTTAGGCAGGATTACAGTGAGATTTGCAGGATTATGCCACCAGTGAATCAATGTGGCAGACATCATTCAAGTCAGGGCTCTCAGTTCTGTGTGAAGTACAGTGCATCTAGCAGTTACCAAGTGGGGTGATATATGGAAAAGTAGGTACTATTGTGAAATCAATGGAGGCAACAAACTTAAAATGATACTACAGCTACTTCTGGGGCTTGATGTATAAACATTGCGTACGCACAAAATGGGCATTGAAATGTGCGCAAGCAATTTCCCACGAACATATCGGGATTTATAAAAAATCTTAATATTTGCGCACCGTCCGGACACTCTTGACTGTGCGTACACACTCTTTTACTAGTAAGTGTGAATTGGTGACTCCAGCTGGACAAATAATGAACTGAACAGACTGATTATAAACTCTGATTTTCATTTAATTTATATTTAGCATAAAAAAGTATGTAGTTAAGCACTTGAAACAGAAGTAATCGTTATCAAGCCAATAGTCGCCTATATTATTTTTATGTAACTAACTGAAAAGGCATTCAAATATAAGCTGTAAAAGGGAAATATTGGTTTGGGATGCGCTGCGTTTGGAGAACTTTCCCGTGTCATCACAGAGAAGGAACATACAGAGTAGGCCTAACTAAAAATGACAGTGAAGATTTCTTAATTTGAGATATTTTCTGTTCTATTACAATCATGTACTGAGATAAGTACAGCATTTGAATAAAGATTATCTGTAATGCGATGCGCACTTGACTCTGACTGACGTTAAATGGCTCGGTAAAACAGACAGTAGCTATAAGACAGGCACTGCTGGCCACATTCAGTTGTCGAACAGATCATTGGAGAGAACTATCTCATCGGAAACAGTATTGTACAGCTGCAAACAGGTACAGCAATGCACATAAAATGCGCATCAAATGTGCTGCCTGCTCCACTTCATCCCGACCTAACCATTAAACGCAGCGTGTCTGGATGGTGAAATGCATATGGTAATTGTATGAAGGTGAGGATATGCATAGTAAAAACAGGCATTGTACACTCCATATGTGGTTATTTTGGGGAGGAGACAGGGTGGGTAAGGAATCACCTGCATATAAGCACAATCTTCCACAAAAGCCCCTGGTCCTTTAATTTGATTGGACAAGTGGTGTTCCAAGAGTGCTGATATTTAGTGTAACAGCACTGGGAAGCTTCTCTGTTTTTATCAGTCCTCGTTTCTGTGTTCACGGCATTCCAGACAGCATGTAAGTCTTTGTTGCGCGACGACATGCAACATTTGGTCCTTTTTTGGCTTAATTTGGAACTACCTTTTATTGGCATAGCAAAAATAAACAATATGGCTGGCCTGATTGTGGCTGTAAATGTGTCTAATGAAATTGACTTGATATTAACTTCAGCAGTTGACCTTCAATAACATGATTGCTCATGTGATATTGCTTAATTAAAATGTTTCATTTGAGTGAGATTACAAATCTGATTGCACCTTTTCAATGAACTGCAGAAACATAGCAACATAACAAGCACAGCTAAATGACAACTCTGATCAATGGATTTCATTCAAGCTTTAATTAGTGTCATAATGAGAGGCCTCTTGTGATTGATTTCCAATAGAGCATGAGGTGTTGTCTAAAATTAGGGAATCAAAGATGAAGGGAGAATACAGTAATGAATAAAAGACCAAAAAATACAGGCACATTTGACCGATCCCAAAGAAAACTATTAACACAATAGCTATAGTCATATGGTAAACAACCTAGAGAGGGTAGAAAGATGTTTATAATTCACAGTGATTGATGGCACTGTTTACCTTCATGTGACTGTGTGCCCTTCTGTTCTCTCTGATCCAGACGAACAAAGCATCAGCGCAAGGAGATTTCCAGGGTGCCATTGCTGCATCTCGACAGGCTCTGTGGCTCTCAGTCCTTTCAATCATTTTTGGCATCATCACTTACATCTGTGCCATCGCTGCCCTGATCTCCTATTTGTCTGGGAAACCACTTTAAAGTCTAAGGCATCATTATACTCACTCATTTCTCTGAGCAACAAAGAAATCACCTGGATCCTAATCACACAAACTGTGCTCCTTACATCACACTCATCTACACCTGTAATAAGTGCATTCATTCAGCCAAAACTGCACCTTTCTTACATTTTCTGTAAGTTTGTGGTCATATTAAAGGGTCTTAGCCTCATTTAGAATGTTCAGATATGTTTAGAACCAAAGGTGGAGATGCAGCCCAGAATAGTGTTCATGAGTTATTTAAAAAAATCAGGTCGGGTTACAATATTTGGAGACATGGCAACGGTAATGGCAATCTTTATGCTGACATTTTTAGCTGAAATCTTTGACTTTGGGTAAATTAAATTAAATAATTATGTCACTGATGATGATTATAGCACACAAAAAAGAAAGTGAGACTTGTGCTCTGTCTTGGTGCTTCTGTATAGGAAGGGAAGTTAAAAGACTAAAAGACCTAATAAGTGACTGATGCCTAAGGGTTTGTTTGAAGCAGACTTGACAATTAGAGCTAGATCAGATCACAATGGACTTGGCTGCAAATCAGCAGAACATGCCCTCTGAGACATATGACTCTGAACAAACCGGGTCAGTTTCTACCACAGCTCTAAGGCTGCCTGTTAAATACCAAATCAAACCGAATATACCACAGTAAGTGACTTCAGAAATTGAGTTTGAAAACAATTAAACTTGTTTTCCAAGATCATTATGTTGGTAAGATGTAGTGAACTTCATAAACACACAGAAAAAAAGCATGCACAGACAAACATACAGTTATTACTGTTTTGGGTATGTGCATAAACATTCATATGTAATGGGGGCTGAGCACACATACGCACTGCAGCTTTCACTATGAGTCATGCCATTAAGAGAAGCCTCTCTTGCAAGACATATTCCTGGCTTAATAAATGTAAAGTCTCCATTTTTCCATCTACTAACAAAAACATTTTGAGAAATTAAACACCTCACATGGCTCTTTTTAAATTCTGTGCGAGTCAATTTATATTCATACTGAACTACTAGCATATAACATGTATGTTTTGTATATGTCCTCTTGCCTGATGTGAAAGATCCTGTAAACTAAAAACTAAAGAGTAATTGCCTGCCAAGGCAGTCATTGACATGAAGCTGCATTTGTGTGATTGGGGGCATGCACTTGAGGTTATCCACTTGGGTAAAAGGGTATTTTGGGATATAGGAGGCTCAAAACTACAGCAAGTCTGCTGCTTTTTGTAGCAGTACACAACAGAGATATAATCGGAAAATCAGTTTGATAATTAATTTGACTGGCAGTGTTGGATCAATGACTAAAAGTAATCAACCACAGATTACTTATTACTTCTCTAAAATTATCGGATTAATTATTACTTCATGGAAAACGTAAACACATCGCTTCAATACTCTGAAGTTACTTTCTAAAACCCTTTTCAAACAAATCATGTTTACATTTATTTCATGTCAGTATTTTATTTCTTATAAAATAGTATCATATATAACATTACTATTTTACTACTATTATATAATACAATTTTATATTACTTTATAAAATCATTATTTTATATGTAACCCAAGTTATGGAATTAAAGTCAGCAACTGTAAACTGCTTACAAGAATTTAAAATGTAAACTTACTTTTACGTCAATATTATAATTAGATTACAACTAATTACGTTATACCTATTCAGTTGATTGGTGAAATGGACATAATTAATACATCTATATACATGACAAAATCAACCAGTATACACAACCCACAAACGGAAGGATTCTCTAAACAGGATAGAGCAGGTTTTGTGGTAGACCAGTCAATATCAAATGCAAGAATTTCATTGAAATAGTCCACATTCAAATGTCAAATGCACAGTAATGTTACCAGAAAACAACAGTAGTTGACTTAAAGGTTGAAATGTGCCCTATTGCAAAAGATTAAAGCCACAAAACAGCAGTCAACCTAAACTGCCTTGGCAGGTGTCCTCCGAGCTCCCTGCAGTTAAAAATTGGGTCATATCATAGTAGGCAATTATGTTACTTCTACAACAACCTGCCCCATCGTACAGAAGAGAGGAGCTATAGCACAGGCCCCTCCAGTAAATTATCATTGCTTATGTGGTATCGGCATGTTAGAGCAGCACCACAAATGGCTACACTCGTCAAAGTGCTACAGTTTTCATGCAGTTTATTCTCAGTACAGTAACATGGAGCAGACAAATCTGAGAAGAACAGATGTCCCTTCTCCTTTCATTATTTTATTCTTCCTTTCATTATTGTTGTGAAAATGTATGTAAATTTTGCAGATTCCGGTTATGAGCTAATAAATACACTTGACTGAAGATTTTGCTTTGTTTTGCCTTTTGGAATATTTGTGATTGAATTGTTGTCAGGGTTGGGAGGGTTACTTTTTAAATGTATTCCACTACAGATTACAGAATACATGCTGTAAAATGTAATTTGTAACGTATTCGGTTAGATTACTCAAGGTCAGTAACGTATTCTAAATACTTTGGATTACTTCTTCAGCACTGGTAGATTTTTTCACTTGTTTTGACTATAAAAACTCTGCCAGTACAGTAAGACAAAATACATATGTTAAAAATGCATTCTCTGAAAAACCTAAATATCTTATGCAGTGTTGTTTCTAAATCAAGATAAATCAAATTGATCTTGTTTTAAAGATTTTTAGATATTTTTACAGGAAAACAAGAAAGATTTTTTTTTTTAACAAGAATATGATTTTTGCCCTAATATCAAAGGACTTACTAGAAAAAAGAAATTATGATCCAACGTGAATTTTCTTGATAAAAAATATGATCATGCCTGGTAACGTGCATGTAAAATGGCTAGAAATAGCATTTTAGCTTAGCGTAAAGCTGACAATTTACACAAGGTTTATTTCCATTTCTTCAGTTCCAAACTTACTTCAGACTTACTTCTCCGTCTGCTCGTATGAATGTAACACATCATAAGCAAGTGTTTCACCGCTGTTCAAATGCACTTTGGATCACATCATTTATATTTATAGTTACTTATATTTTGTATTTTAAATACATAATCCCGTTTTATGTATTCCGTTACTCCCCTACACTGATTGTTGTTGCATTAAATGTTGTGGCATGAGAATACATACTTTAATGATTCTCATTACAATGCTCATCTCTAGAGGAACTAAATGCTAGATCAAGCAAATCTCTGCTGAACAGCAATTAACGGTAATACATGTTAATGTACGATGTAATTTTCTCAATAACTAATGGAAACCTCTATTCTTTTAATTTCCATTTTGATAACTACGGTTCCCGAGGCAATGGTCTGAAATTCCTCTTTTAATTTCAAACATGTACTTTGTGTTAATCAGAAAAGAGCAGCTTTATTGTCCATTTTAAATCACGACTCTCTCCTGAGAGGAATTGCAGACATTAAACTATTAATAAGGAAAGATATTAAAACAGCTGGGAATTTAGACTGCATCTCTAAAACATTTTGTTATCAGTAGGGCATAAAAAGACACTTGGACTGTAACTATACAAAACATAAACATGATGCAAATGAACACAGTAGAAGCTAGAAAATGTAATCTTTAACTGATGAAAGCAACTGCTCTCAGACTAAAAATAAAGCTTGAAACCATGTAGGCATGGTCATAAGACATTATGCATATAATAATTGATTGGAGTCACAAAATTCTAAAAAACAACTTTAGCTCTAATAACTTCAACATTTACTGTAGTATTAAATATAGGCAAAGAAATGACAACGCACACTCAAAATAAAAATCCTAAAGTGTGTTTATTGTACCTTTGAGTATCGGCGTTTAACAGAATCCCTATAAAACTGGAAGATTTGTTCAGAAGCCTTTTGACTGATTGCTATGCACTGCTGCAGCTGTGTAGAAGGAAAATACACTTGTTAATTTAGCATGTTATGGAACACACACACAAGTATCATTACCACAAACACAGCAACGAATCACATGAAGAATGTACCATATTCTTTATTCCATATTAACTCACCTCTTGGACTGAAAAAGAGCCTGTAGTTGATGACATCAAAACATTGCGCTCAATGCTATCAATAGCAAATGTTAACAACGCTCTACTTTCCTGAAAAAGAAAACACTCAGGTTAAGGACACAGATCAACAGCTAACTTATGATGAATGGTTCGCATCAGTTTCGTGTGTTTATTCTCATAGGAAACAAGAAGTGTAATGTACCTTCTCTTGTCGAGCTGTGGGATCAGTGATGATCTGGCCCTCTTTGCTAATGGCACAGGTCACACTACAGAAAAGGTGGCTCATGGGCAGCCCTGCATCCATTAGAGCCATACAGGCAGCATTCAGACAGCACGACAACAGCTGAGAGTTAGATAAGGACTCAAATTTCTGGACAATTCAATTCAGTGACACAAAGTGTTAGTTAACATTCAACTTTAACGTACGTTCATATTGTGGCAAGTTGTCGCTCCATAATGATGCAAAACCAGAAATAGCCAAACCATTAACAATACACGAAGACTGCAGTCTAACATGGGAAATAGACTGCCTTGAGCTGATGTCACAATATGTTAGGTTTACTATTCAGACACAAGTACGCCAGGTACTGAAAACTCTTTTGCCTTTTGCAGATATTAAGGATACAGAACCATCATCATGTATGACCTGTAGGATGAGTGTGAGAGAAGAGCGAGGGTGAAGTGTTAATAGAAGAGCTGCCTCGCATGTCTCACGCACACACTGCTCTCTTGCACGCTCTCGGACACCTAATGGAACATGACATGAGGAGTTTGTGGAAATATTTATGAATAAAATGTGTCTGTACCACCCTGCCATCTTATGGTGAGAACTGGCAATACAGATCCAAGCTGAAGGACACTTTTGCATTAGTGTCTGCTGACAAATGGGTTGTCTAAAGAATGTAATTACTGAAATGAAATATAGCTCTCCTAACAGCGGACATGATAATTAATCACATTAACAGTCTGTGCAATTAATTATTCACACCTTTAACCAACTTAAAACATTTGTTGGTTAAAGCTTTACAAATAATTTATGTTGTTCTAAAGAACACAGACACATGGCTTAAATACAATTCTGGTACAATGTCATGTTTCCTGAATTGTACAGTTTTAGGATTCATTGCCAGGCCCTTTAACCAGTCATTTTCTAAAAAATTATTTTGGCCATGATTTTACACTAAAGATGACTTTAGGAATTCCCCTGAGCAGAGAGATATTAAAGGGATGCTTCACCCAAAAATGAAAATTCTCGTATCATTTACTCAACCTCATGCCATCCCAGATGTGTAGGACTTTTTTTCTTAAGCAGAACACAAATGAAGATTTTTATAAGAATATCTCAGCTCTGTAGGTCCATACAATGCGAAGTGAATAAAGTGAATAAAAGTAATCCATTTGACTCCAGTGGTTAAACCCATAGCCTCAGAAGCAATATAATAGGTATGGGTGAGAAAGAGATCAATATTTAAGTCCTTTTTATTATAAATCTCCACCTTTGACCAGCCTCGACCAGTAGGTGACGATATGCACGAAGAATGCAAATCGCAAAAAAACAAAAGAAGAATGTGGAAGTGAAAATAAAGGTTTATAGTAAAAAAGGACTTGAATATTGATCCGTTTCTGATTCAAACCTATCAAATTGCTTCAGAAGATATGGATTTAACCACTGGAGTTGTATGTATTACTTTTATGCTGACTTGCTATCATTTTTATCGATTCTGTTTTGGAGGTTCTGGCCACCACTCATTAGCATTGTACAGACCTATAGAGCTGAGATATTCTAACAATCTTAATTTGTGTTTTGCAGAAGAAAGAAAGTCATACACATCTGGGATGGCAAGAGGGTGAGTAAATGATGAGATACTTTTCATTTTTGGGTGAACTATCCCTTTAAAAGTCAATCACTGTGAGCCATTCATGTCATTTAACAAGGCTTGTCCCTGATGTTCATTATTAAAATGTCACGTAAACAATTTAAAAAGTCAGGACAGAGTATGCAACACATAACAACACAGTTTAAAATTAAATCCAAGACCTATAGTCCACACTCTCGCAATAATAATGTTAAAAAGGCATGAATGAGAATAGCAAGCTGAGAACTAATACATCTCTTGACAGCTTACAGGCTGTTAGAGCACCTGCAGGCCCTTATTCACGCTAGCGCCATCTTTGATTTTTAATGGGAATGACAACTAGGCTGTGAGAGACAGACTTACAGTCTCCTCAATGGACTGTACTGCAGTTTAAAGTGTTTTTGGATCGTTCTGCAGACAAAACATTGATAAAATATCTGTCCAAGAACATTCAGTATACAAAGAACTCCAGCTTTATACCGTTCGTGCCATTGAAGAGACTGTAAGTCTGTCCCTCACAGCCTCGTTGTCATTCCCATTAAACATCAAAGATGGCGCTAGCATGAATGAGGGGAAAGCGTTTTTTCAATGATAAAAACGCTACATTTGGGTTATTCTTGCTTTAGTGAACGCATATACAAACACTAAATATTATAAATATAATTGTAGGAATACTGTCAACATTATAAGGCTTCATACGAGCTGATTATTTTATTACATACTTGGAAGCCCCATTTTGGGTTGGATCAGAACCTCCACGGTAGCCCGGTCATAGATTTCCTTGCTGACTTTAACCTCAGCTGGCCCATATATTCCAGCCAAGATATTAGTATCACCTATAAATATAGGTACAATAATTAGTAGAAAGAAAAAAAAAAAGAAAAAACTGCTGGATTGCTGGACATTATTTGTCTTCACAGACAGCCATTCCAATCTCTCTGAAAAGAGACAAACATGTACAAAGCCTCTGATGCAGATACCTTGAACAAACGTGGATGATCCATCAGGTCTGGACAACAAACACTGCTCACTCCCATACTCTCTTAAAACTGGACAACTTTGATCTAACTCCATCATGGTACCTCATGCACAATCTACTTGTCGCGCTAATTTGCGTCATTGTTTTGAGCGCATCAGAATGACGTCATAGCATATATTATTGAACACGTACCCCCTCTAGTGGCAAGGGTACCGCAATGACCATGTCACTGCACAGCAATACCTGGAACGCCATCTGACTTTTAGGGGGCTTTCACACTGGGCACGTTTACTGCGGTCCGATTCCGAGTGCGATTGTTCCCGGTGTCCCCCCGCAGCTTTGGTCTGGTTTCACACTCACTTGATTCTATCGAACCCCGGTCCATTTGCGTTCATCATACGTCATCTCAAACACGCATGGAGAACGCAACGCGACTCATCATACGTTTTGTTTTTTTTTGGTGCCATTATGCACAGCAGGGTGAACCACAACTGCGTATATGTGCGCTTCATGGTGTAACTCATCAGATGTCCAGGGGAAGACGGCTCGCTGCTGCTTGCAAACGGCGTTTTTTGAGGAGACAGCTGATTGCAAGGAATTCATTCGCAACTTTGTTTACACTGCACGCTTACTCACGCTCGTGTCCAAGGTGAAGTTATGGCCACTGCCATCTCCTATTATACCCTATATTTATAATAGTATTTATATATAGTATTTATAAGGTGTATAGATAGATAGATGTCGTCATCGGCTAAAACGCATGCGCAGGATACTTTACTTGCTGAACGATTGCGCACCCGAGTCGCTTTCACATTAACGCGAATCGCGCTACAGTTCCATTGCAACCGAACTCAGACCACCTCTTACAGGTAGTCTCGGGTTCGGTACCGCGGTGCGCTCCCCGGTCCGCATGACAGCTTTCACATTACCAATTTTTCATGCGAACCGTGCTGTGTTTCGAACTAAACTGCCAGTGTGAAAGCACAGTTACACACAGTCATTCTCAAGAAAATATAACTGATGGTTCAAATAGCATTTTATCACATAAACGTACAGCCAAAGTCTCTCTAGCAAGTCTGTCCACTGGCGGCCATTTTTGGAACGCTCTCGGGAGGTTATATCCAGTCATGACAGTGCAGCTCCTATCTACTTGAATGGGGGAACACAGAAACCTCAAAAACGGTTGGTCAGCAGTACGATTAAAGAACATATTTCAAATCAACAGTAAAAACGCTGGTATCATAAATTGTGCTTTGTCTCAGATTACGCTAAAACCCGCAATTTTCCCGGCTTGTATAGCTAATGCGCAAGCGTGTTTTCGAGATGATTGACAGGCGATGTCTGTCTCTAAAAGGTGATTGGCTCTTTTACATGTAAGGCGGGACTTCCTTTCTACTAGGAAGCTAGAGCTTCTTGGTTGGCCGTTCCAATTTCTCCTATTCATTTTAATAGAAGTGTCCAGTCTCTGTTAAATACTCTCTGGTACAATTTAACACATATGCTTGTGTTGTGTGCTGATATCCATTAAGGGGCGCACGGTGTATGGCAAGCCATTTTGACATTTATTCCTTAAAACTTACTAGTATCTATTTTTATGTTACTAGTACTTATTAACTATTCCATTAGATACTAGTACTTATTCATTATTTACTAATACTTATTAATTAGGCACTAGTTCTTATTCAATAGATACTAGTAGTTATTCATTAAATACTAGTATTTATTCTAATAGTGACTAGTATCTATTTAAATGTTACTATCTTTACTATAAGTACTAGTACTTAATTGTAATGATTAGTAATTATTTATCCCACAGATATCCCAAACTTGATAGGTACTAGTACTATTTCTAGAGCACACTTGTATACTATGCAAATAGTATGTTGAATATAAATGCAACTCTCTTTCTTAAAAGAGATCACTTTACACCCAGTGTGCATACTGAGACCTAGTGGTAGAAAACTGAAACATCAACGTTGCTGTATAGACAATTAATGGCATAGACATTACAGAACTGCTAAGCAGCATGATGAAATAAATAAATCAAATGAAAAAGGGTGTCATGTTTTTTTTCTATATATCCCACACATATTTCAGTAATATAGTACCTGGCTGATTAAATTATAAGAGGCAATTGTAGTCAGTTGCTTTATATTTCTATTGTATATTGTCTTATTTTTTAATCCATGATGACACTTTTCTTTAAAGAATATGTGCAGTGAATTACAGTAAATTATACTTTATATAATGATTACAGCAACAAACTAATTACAGCAAACTACTATGACTATATAGGCACGGAACCAACATATTTTTCTGAGGAGAATGCTTCTTTCTGTTTTCATAATCTTGTCTTTTTTCACTTATAAATCGATAATTATTTGCACTCTGTCTGGCCTCGGATCATTCCTAGGAGGAAAACAAATCTGCCTATATGCGTCAGCACTTCTTTGACTTATATGCATTCAGTCAGTGCTTGTTGTGCTCAGTCTATAATGAAGTAGGCCTATACAACTGCAAGTAAAACAATTCTTGGTTCTATTCTATTATAAATTCAGTTTTGTATTGGTAGATACTTTAATGAACAGTAATCTTGGCTCTTTTCTCTCTCTCTCAGTTTCAGTTTTAAGGTGCTTTCTTGGCATGACAAATATTTGTACATCTGTATTGCCAAAGTGTTTACAGCTAAGCTGCATATAAATAAAATGGTGCAAAACAAAGACATGACAAAACAATGTACATAATATAAAAAAGACACGATATACAATGTAAACTTGACATATAAGGTAAAAATATTAATGTTAAATAATAAAAATTAAGTTGCACATAAAAGAAAAAGTAAAAAAAAAAAAAAAAAAAAAACAATAAGAAAGAGCCATAGTACAATATAATTGAAACACAGAGTCAAGTCAGTTCACTCACTGTCTCTCGTTCTGTGGCAGACAGACACATGTTGTGAAGCTATCACGCAGCAATCCTTGTGTTCTTCTAATAAGAAGAGCAGTTTTTCATCACTTGTTAATGGTTGTCTGTGTATTTTGTGTGTTTTGTTTGGAAATGTAGCTCTGTCTCGATGTTTGTGTTTTGATCACAGTGTGGACACAACCTCTCTTCCTGTGGTAGCCATGTTTTCCTGTGGCTGCCTTTTTCTATAATGAGGCTGTGTCCACTGAGTCTGAACCTTGTCAAGGTGGCTCCCAGTTTTTTATCTGTCACTGTTTACAGATATTCTGCCATGGTGTATTCTCTTTTTAGGGCCAGATAGCATTGCATTTTACTCTGTTTTTGCGTTTGAGTTTTCCAATAAGTGATATAATTTAGTTTTATTTGTGCTGTAATTTGGCTGTATCTAATTAGTTTAACAGTATTCTGGTGTTCTGGTCCAGGTCTTCAATGTGATGAGGGTTAATAGATATTGGTGCAGGGCTTTATAATGGTATGAGTGGGGGTCACTGAGCTTTAGATGTTTCCAGAATTTAATTGCCGGTTTTTGTATTTTTATAATTAGTGGATATTTGCATAATTCTCTCTCTCGCTCTGCTCCCTCCACCTCAGGCAGGGGAGACAAATTTACCTCAGAATAATGTAAAGCCAAAACCAGGTGCAGCTGTCTAAAGGCATTTGTGCAGATTTTGTCAAATTAGGTAAGTGCAAGCAGTAATAAGATTCGACCCCGTTTCGCAGCCGGCCCAGCAGGAAAAGTCCCGGTTCTCCCTATGGCCAGTCTGCCCCTGCCTTCCTCTCAACTCCCCGACCTTCACCGTGACCAAATCACTGCGAGGCAATAATCATTTATATTTATATTTTGCATTAAAGGAAATATGAAGAGTACAGACAGGAAACAGTATGGGGAAAAGTGGGGAATCCAACCTGGGACTTCTGCGTCATACAACATTGATTTGAAACTTTTTTTGATAATTCTTTGATTTCTCTAAAAATATAGTTGTAAAGCTGGCAAGACATCTCTTCTTCTGTCTGTATTTGATGCATAAGTGATCCAGACATGTAAAATGTGTGGTATAAGGCTGTTAGTGCATTATGATAATGTATTCCCTTGTACTTTTTTTTTTTTTTTAAAGGTTTACATGGCAAAAAAATTAAAAATAAACAAATCTTCACCATTTTTACACACACTTTGCAATTAAGACAGCATTTGGGGGCACAATTTGTCTTCAATTTCTGTTTCCACCAGACTACTTGAGTGTAAATAGAAATGCTGTGTGGCAGCTGCTATTTACACCTAGTGCAAATAGTTACTCCACAATAGAAATAATAATAATAATTAGTATTATAATAATTACACTAACAGTGGTTAGTGTACAATTTGTTATGTACCCACACTGTTACATTATGATCTGGCATTTTATATTGTTTCATTCAATGCTATATGAACACAAATGTTGTTTTTATTTTTACAAATGTGATTTCAAATGCAGGGAGGGCTTATTTGCAGCATAGTTTGCTTTTGTTTTGGGAATTCTATTTAGTACATAATCAGAAATCCCACAATATCACTTGATAATTACTGCAAACTTAACCATGAAAATATGTAATGGAATTTATTAAAAAAAATTATATAGCACATTTTATTTAAAAGACCCATTGGGAAAGATTAGTTTTAGACCTTTAATAGTTGTCTTTTATATGCCACGTTGTGTTTATATATTTTTGTTTGAGTGCACCCCTTTACCCTGCACTAATATAGGGACCCTTATTTTGAAGTGTCTCCCCATTCTCTGTTCAGAGATGGGTAAAAGTTGAATTTGATGATTCATTTAATGATATAATAACTTCAAAATCAAAAGAGTTTTCCCCTTCATTCCAGTGGGGTACTATATCTTACATGATATAACTGATGCAACAAACAGCCAATTCAACTCATTTCTCTTTCTTTGTTTTCCTTGATGCTATGCTAACATTCCTAGAGCAGGTTCGCTATAATCATATTAAAACGATCCATTTAGATCTATATGGTAATATAGATTAGGTAAATCCATGTTAAATACCACAAATATGTTAATAGCTGAAAGGTTCTCATGTTTATGTAATGATCAATTTGAATGAAGACATCCCCATTCAAACTAGTTCCTTGTTTGTTGTTTGAGATACCTCCAAATTTCAGATACTAGTCCTTATTCTGCTTTTGATATGAACTCTTCACTTCTGACTAGTACGTATTCCGATAGTTACTAGTGCTTATTTATTAGATACTAGTGCCTATTTATTAGACACTAGTGTCTTTTCCTATTGTTACTAGTAATATTTTGTATCTTACTAGCAACAAGTTTTTTTTTTTTTTTTACCAGTCCAATGCAATGACTAGTCAGTATGGCAGCTGTAGAGTAGAATTAAAAACCTTACTAGAAAAATAAAAAATCTTACTAGTAACATTCGGAATAAGTACTAGTATCTAATGAATAAATATTATTATCTAATGAATAAGAACTAGTATCTAATGAATAAGTATCAGTACCTAATGAAAAAGTACTAGCATCTCATGGAATAGTTACTAGTCACTAAAAAATAAGTACTAGTAACATGAAAATAGATAATAGTAAGTTTTAAGGAATAAATGTCAAAACAGCTTGCCATACACGGTGGAGGATTTACCCCTACTGTCTTTAGTGATGAGAAAGACTCGAGTTGCACACTGACGTAAAGATGGCGGCTGCTAGAAGTGTGAGGATATTACACGGAATTAGGCTTCATGCAATTCGAAATACAGCTTTAAAAGCAACAACGTTCCTCCAGCGAAGGGCATTCCGCGTCAATGTAAGTTTTAAACGTTCCATAGTTACAGCTACTTAACAAACGGACTGTCTGGTGTGGAAAAGTTGCTGCGTGATCCTCAAAACATTTGGTGTAATTTGACCTGCGTGGCTTTTATACTAATAGCATAACGAAACTCCAAAAGTAATATCAAGTCTTAAAGTTATGGTACTCCTTGAAGTAATGCTAAAGCTAATGTTTACGTTGTCAGTCTGACTGTTAGTCGGTGTTGTGCAGAAATTGGTGACAGAGATAAATCTGTGACTAGAGGTCGCTGTTAATCATGGTTGGCGCGAGAATTCGCGTGGCGCACGTGCACGATATCATGAGCGCGCCTGGAGAGTGTTAACAATAGACCTTTTTCACACTCCGAAAAAGGGTAAACTTCGACAGCGGTGAATGGGAGACCACAGCAAATATTATTTTCACTTACCCATTTGCTCCATGACCAAAAGAAAAAAATCCACTATTACTTTTGAATTACTTTCCAGAAGAGGAAATAAATAGAGAGCGGTTGATTAAGCAAGTCAGATGGGAGAAGAAGCAACATTTACTGTCACTCTCTCCACAGCTGTATTCGAAACCCCCCCGCAGCTGTGGTAATTTCAGAGTAATATAACAAGCATAATGTTATACATTTACTCTCAATATTTAAAACATGTATAATAATAAAAAAAAAAAAATAAAAAAAAAAAAATGGCGAGATTTACGCTGCTAAATAAGCGGAAATGCGTCATCACAGTCTGTGAAAAGGTCAGTTGCGTTGATTGAGTGAAGCTGTAAAATCGGGTTCATTTACTTGAAGAAATATCCTTATTAGACAAGCTGTCCGTGCTCTTTTCTCATGATTGTATTTTTTCTGTTTGTGTTTTGCCATTGTGAATGTTATTTATGCATCAAATACATAAATAAAACGGTGTGTAGTCCAGTGGTATTTGTGCATTTTATTTTGTGTGTGTGTGTGTGTGTGTGTGTGTTTACCATTGTGTTGGATATTTAAGTATAAAGTATATTTCTAAAATTGTAATAATTATTATTATCAGTATTATTAATAATTAAATATATATAAAAAAATTGTAATCATTTTTACACAATTGATTGACTCCACTAATTTATCTCTAAAAAGCATTTTAATGTTCTTCAAATTCAAACTCATCCGTTTTATTACCTAAAAAGCATTTTGTTCTGATGTAAATATCTACAAAGATACAGCAGGGTCAACAGTATTTAATATTAAATATAAGTATCTTCAAATTCACTCTGGTGATGTCTGAACTTCTCTCTTCTGTACTTTTAATAGCATTTTGGTCTGATGTGAACAACTACAGACATACAGCAGGGTCACCAAATCTGACAAGGCAGTAACATACAGTATTCACTGTTTGTGGTGGCTCTTTTTTAGTGTGACCGTTCATTTCAATCACTTTATGAAGGAACTTAATGGCAGACTGACATATAATGTTTTCACATGCAATTGACAATAAAGGTTACTCAGATGTGATGACTGTGTAAGATGTTGTAAAGGTTTTGTGAACTTTATTCATAAAGGAAAAAAACAAATTGAGTAGATTATTTATAGAAATAGAATGATATAAAATTAAGCAGAAATTAAAGTTTTAATAAATAGTGGTGAACCTTGATGTTAAATTTTATCTCAGTGATTTCAACCGTTAGTGCCAGACTGGGATTTTTCACGTGCAACAGTCTCTAGAGTGTATAGAGAATGGTGCGAAAAACAAAAAACATCCAGTGAGCAGCAGTTCTGCGGATGGAAACACCTTGTTGATGAGAGAGGTCAATGGAGAATGGCCAGACTGGTTCGAGCTGACCGAAAGGCTACGGTAACTCAGATAACCCCTTTGTGTAATTGTAGTAAGCAGAATAGCATCATAGAATGCACAACATGTTGAACCTTGAGGCGAATGGGTTACAACAGCAGAGGACCATGTTGGGTTCCACATCTGTCAGCCAAGAACAGAAAACTGAGGCTGCAGTGGGCATACCATTTGTGTACCTCAGCAGAAATCCAGATTTGTCAGACCAGGTGATGTTTTTCCAGTCGTCTACTGTCCAGTTTTGGTGAGCCTGTGCCCACTGCAGCCTCTGTTTCTTGTTCTTAGCTGACAGTTGTGGTACCTGAAGTGGTCTTCTGCTGCTGTAGCCCATCCGCCTCAATGGTCGACGTGTTGTACGTATGCAGATTGACTATCTCAGACGTGGAGGCAACTGAGATTTATCCTCTGCCACCCGGATTGAGGTGAGTCACTACGCCACCACGAGGACCTAGAGCACATTGGGAAATGGGCATGCCAAATTGGGGAGAAAATCTCCGTAACCTCTAATGTTGCCTTGTCAGATTTGGTGACACTGCTGTATCTCTGTAGATATTTACATCAGACCAAAATGCTTTTTAGGGAATAAAACAGAAGAACTTACCAGAATGAATGTGGAGAACATTAAAGACTTTAACATTAAAATGCTTTTTAGAGATAAATCAGTGGATTTTAGACATCAATTTTGTGAAAAAATTTAAATATTAGTATTAATAATCGTAATAATAATACTGATAATAATAATTATTATACTTTTAGAAATATACTTTATACTTAACCATCACAATGGTAAACACACACACAAAAACGTGAATGTGCGTCAACGTTTGATGAACAGCAACCTCTAGTCACAGATTTCTATAGGTCACCAGTTTCGGTTAAGGAACACACATTCCTGAAATGACCTAGAAACAAACTACATTGAATGGATTAATTGTGTTAGATGTATTTAATCTAATAATCGAAACATAATATACACAATTTATTAATCCAATGTTTGTTATAATCTATAAATATTCTTCTGATAGTCAGTTGTGTATGGTTGTGGCTGTTCAACCTTTAGAGGGGCTGTTGATTTGCACTTAGAGCCGATTGGCTGTTTTAGGTGGGTGTGGGGAAGAAAGTACAGTTCTAATCCCAGCAGCTGTGTCATTTAAATTTCTTCACGCTTTTCCCTTGACAGCTTTAGATGATGTAGCATTTGAAGCGAGCACAAATTTATGAGCTCTCAAAGACATCCAAGAGTCTCACGCGCATCCTGATTTCCTGGTCATGAATCTACTTGCTTCAGGATTTAGGCCTATAGAACAACAGTCTTGAGCTAATGTTTCTATTCCGCACAATGGTTTTTCTTCCGAATCATTACCTATTGTCAATAAATTAATGCAGTATATACATTATTTATCATATCTGTTCATACATGCACACAAGTGTTTCATTCATTCTAACACAGCTTTGAGCAATGCACATGTACTTATTTATTCTTTAACAGTATTCTTATATTTACTTATTTTGCACAACCATATGCAGTATGCACATTAAAATAGGAAGGTAGCTGTTTTTGCAGTCTCATTTAACTTATTACACACTGTACAGCATTTTATACCTATTTTTTATTTATGCTTTTATCTCACTTTGCACTCATTTATTTTATTTGTAGTTCAACCTTTTTTGTTTAATACTGCAATGGCTCAATGTCCCTCAGGGTATCAGTAAAGCACAAACCAAAACAAAGGGAAAATAAATGATATATAGATGAGACTGGAGGGAACCTTCTATGGACATCCTGATTTGAACTTTGACATCCTGGCTGTTTAAAACCTAGTGAGCTATGAGTTTTTGAAACGCAGCTGTTGTATTTTTGTCTTCCTGTATCTGACTGTCATTAAATGCTGCTGTAAAGAACTGCCTCACTCACTGTTTTAATCCCTGATTTACTGGTTCCTCGCTACAGGGAGCTCTTCGGCAGCAGCCGTTTGATTCTTCAGTGGAGAAGCCCCAGTTTCCAGGGGCCTCGGCAGAGTTTATTGATCACCTTGAGTTTATCCAGCCCAATGTGATCTCAGGAATTCCTGTCTATAGGGTGATGGACAGACAGGGCCAGATCATTAATCCTTCAGAAGATCCTCAGGTATGGAGTTTTATTTGAGCACATGACTGATCTTTTATGTAGTTGATTATCTTTGGTGTGATTAAAGAATTAACAATTTTAATCAAAGTCCTGCCCTTTCACAAAATTATTTGTCTTTAAATATGTTTTAAATGTATTTTAGCTTCCAAAAGAGATGGTTTTGAATTTCTATCAAAAGATGACACTACTCAACACAATGGATCGTATTCTTTACGAGTCCCAGAGGCAGGTAAGCACTGTTTTAATTGAAATGTGCCTAGAATGGAATAATATCTGATGGTTTTAATGCTTAAATCTGTGTGTTTTTGCTTTCAAGGGCCGTATCTCATTCTACATGACCAATTATGGTGAGGAGGGCACACATATTGGAAGTGCTGCGGCTCTCGACCCTAATGATTTGGTCTTCGGCCAATACCGGGAAGCTGGTGAGTTTGTTTAGAAGCTAGAGTTACAATAGAAACAGAACTGACTTTCTCACTTTTGCTATTGACCTTATTCACAGTAGCACCATCTCCGATTTTTGACGGGAATGAAAACGAGGCTGTGAGGGATAGACTTACCGTCTCTTCAATGACATGCACTGTATTAAGCTATCAAAAAGCTCCTAGATCACATCTAATTTTCCACAGCTTGTGTTGTCTGGAGTTTTTAGTCCACTGAAATTTCTTGGAAAGATATTTTTTTAAATTTCTTCAACGGAACGATCCAAAAACAATTTTAACTGCAGTAAAGCTCATTGAATAGACTGTAAGTCTGTCCCTCACAGCCTCATTGTCATTCCCATCAAAAATCAAATATGGCGCTAGCGTGAATAAGGTCTATTAATCAGCAATGTTGCATTTTCTGATAACTAGAGAGGAACGTTGCAGATCAGTTTAGTTCTGAATTTATTAAACGCAACAATTCTACAACAATAAGCCTTCTGTTTCATTTGTATCACCTTCATTGTTTTTCTGCTTTAGGTGTGTTGATGTACAGAGGCTTCCCTTTGGATCTGTTTATGGCACAGTGCTACGCCAATGCTGATGACCTTGGCAAGGGTCGGCAGATGCCAGTTCACTATGGCTGCAAAGATCTCAATTTTGTCACCATCTCCTCACCACTTGCCACTCAAATTCCCCAAGGTGAGAAGTTAACATGCCTATTATACAGACTTACATTCTTGATGTTTGGAGGACATGTGTTGACGTATGTCTTTTAATCTGTTATTCCTGCTGCAGCGGCAGGGACGGCATATGCTGTGAAGAGGGAGAACTCAAACCGAGCTGTGATCTGTTACTTTGGAGAGGGGGCATCTAGTGAGGGTGATGCTCATGCTGGATTTAACTTCTCCGCCACTCTTGAATGTCCTCTCATATTCTTCTGCCGCAACAACGGTTACGCTATCTCCACACCGACCAATGAGCAGTACAGAGGGGATGGTATTGGTAAGTAAGTCTATCCATTAGAGACTCTTTTGTGAGTGTCAGTGTTTCATTTGTCTTGTATGTTTGTTTTGTAGCTGCTCGAGGTCCAGGATATGGACTGATGTCGATCCGTGTGGATGGAAACGACGTGTTCGCTGTGTACAATGCCACAAAGGAGGCACGGCGCAGAGCGGTGGCTGAAAACCAGCCCTTCCTAATTGAAGCAATGACCTACAGGTACCTACATCCTCACTTCAGTCACATAATTCAAAGTAGATGAATGCAGAATGAAATATGATAAGATGAAACGTAACAAACCTAATTCTTAATGTATGTAAGCAGCGCATAAGCAATGCATACTTATTTTGTGCACATTTTAAAGGGAAAGTTCTCACCCTCATGTTGTTCCAAACCCGTATGACTGTCTTTCTCCTGTGAAAAACACAAAAGAAGATATTAGGCAGAATGACAGCCTCAGTCACCATTTACTTTTATCGTATGGAAAAAAAGATGCAATGAAAGTGAATGGTGACTGAGGCTAACATTCTGCCTAACAAGTCATACGGTTTTAGAATCAACATGAGGGTGAGTAAATGATGACAGAATTTACATGTTTGGGTGAACTATCCCTAAAATGGGCATTATTTCCCATACATTGTGAAATATGTGGAGATTAACTTTTATATTGTTTTCACCCTCCAGGATCGGTCATCACAGCACCAGTGATGACAGCTCTGCATACCGCTCTGTTGACGAGGTGAACTACTGGGACAAGCAGGACCATCCCATCTCTCGACTGAGACACTACATGACCGCTCGTGGCTGGTGGGAGGAGGATGAGGAGAGGGCCTGGAGGAAGCAGTCCCGCAAACTCGTCATGGAGGCCTTTGAGAAAGCCGAGAGGCGCCTGAAACCCAACCCCAACCTGCTGTTCACTGACGTCTACAATGAGATCACTCCTCTTCTAGCCAAACAGAAAGATGCCATGTGGAGGCACGTCCAGCAATATAAAGAGCAATACCCACTGGATCTCTATGAGAAATAAGCCCTGTGTTTTCAAAGGAAGAAGGAGACACCGGGGCAGTGGACACAATTGTCTTGCACGTATCAGTTTGTGTGATTTGTACTTTTTGTTGTCTGTTTCACATTTTTTTTTGTTGCATTAGAAAGCACAGACATTAAACAGATAGTTCACACATAATGAAAACTGTGTCTTCATTTACTCACACTCATGTTGTTCCAATATTCCAAGGATATTGATATATATTTGTTATAAATCCAGTCACCACGGTTTCTTGTGTTGATCTAAATCCCATGTGATCTTTCATTAATCTTATGGCACTCTGAAGAACATTGCATTACATTTTTGGATCGTAGGCCTTTAGAACACTCTCATTGATCATCACAGGTTTTTCAGATATTCACAAATATAAAGAATCAGTGATGATTAAACATATGGTTATAAAATGTTAATTTTTGTGTGTATTTTTACCCTCAGATTTTCCATGCCAAACTGAGCTGTAGAAACTAAATGCAACATAATACTGTAGTGTTGAAATGACCTGGGGCTAGAAATGTTTTATGTCCTGATGTAATGATTTCCCCCCTAGATGATGAAGACTTTCCATTTATCTGTAATTTTCTGGTTGTTAATAATGAACTGAACAAACTGTTTCTGTGTGAAACTCACTCAACTGTTACATGACATGATGATTGTTGTTTGAGATTGATTTAGATTAGCTTTAGGCATTTGTAAATTGTATTTTAAACAATAAAAATGCTCATAAAATGTAATCACTCATTTCAGTGAAGTGCGTATTGTACATAACCATAGCTAATAAAATGTTTTATAATCATGGGGCCTGTTTTAATGGATACCACAGAGGGTTTTAAATATGGAATAACTGTTGGTGATTGAAGCGTTATGCAGGCTAATAATGTTCAGTGTGTTGCAGAGTGTTTCATTATAAATGAGTGCTGAGAGAACCATTGGCTTTAAAGCAGATTGTTAGAAGTGGGGAAGTAAACTTAAGGTCAGTCTTTTTTTCTTTCTGAAGAATGTTCCCTTTGTTGGTGGCAAATGTGAAGAAGGCACTTGCCCATTTGATGGTTTTTACATATTTTCTCTTAATATTGATTAAATATTAAGGTGAAAGTGATAATTGACAAAGAGCAATGGTCATTGAAAGTGCGTTAATGACAAGTACATGATTACGTTAAAGATTAATGCTGCTTTTATCTCGCAATTACAATATTGGGTGAATTTCGTGAAAACGTCCAGGTCATATTTCAGCCCAAATTCGAAAAAAGACAATAAGTTAGATGCATAAAGGAAACAAAGCCCATTTTAGGATCATTTAGAAACATTTTTTTCTTGCATTGTGACATTAATGTCAATTAAGCACATTTCTCCACATATGCTTGTCACTGTGATGCCTCCGGACTTTTAATTTGAATTCTTTGCTATTCCTATTCCAATGAAATTCTCACTGTAATATATATATCAATGCAAACAATTTTAAAATGATTCTGAAAATGGGCTTCATTTTTGTTTCTTTCTTTTGAAAGCTTTTTCCACTGTCCCAGAAACCATGTGACCCTTAAAAGCTAAAGATAAAATATTGTGCTTAGTTTAGGTCCTTACCTTTGATTCTTCACGAGTCATGTCGAGTATGTGCTATTTGTATCCTGTAGGGGGAGCAATCATTACATTTTAATCCTTGATACTGTTTGTATGTTAAATTCTCTGTAATATTAAACTCTCCCACCAATTACACTCACAGAAAGGTCAAGGCTGCCAGAGTCCTTTTTAGGCAATTTGTTCATAATTTTTCCAGTGAGGTCCTTAATCCCTCAATGCATCACACAATCACTGACCTTTCTACGGCCAACTAAGTTTCACCTAACAGTAAAACTATTTCGGTCAGTACTTTTATGTAAAAGATGTACTTATCTCTATCCATGTTTCCCAGTAAATGTCCAAAAATGGATTTCCTTTCTTCAATTAGGCCTGATGTCTAAGCTGAACCAGGCACCATATAATCTCATATTATGATCACCTAGCCGATATAATATAGTGTATATGATTAGATAATATATTCTTGGCAGTGTGCATTTCCTGGCTTGGGGGTAGAATAATTGGGGTACAGTACAGAATAGTAGTTCTCTGAAATATTATTATTATTATTATTTATTTTATTTTATTTTTTATTTTTTATTTTTTTTGTCTGAGTAAATCCATCTCAAATAATTTGGAATAGTGGATGAATACTGTTACGGATCATCACACAATATTCAAATCATGGAATATGCCACAGTGATGGGTCTGATCGGCATAAATATGAGAATACAAACAGGAACAGAATGGCAGATTTGACAAAAATCTGTCATAACAGCTTGGGCCTGACTGTTTGAGACTGTCAGCTGCCTGCTGTTATGTGATGCAACAGATCATTGGCCATCAACACATGTAGGACAAACAGGTACTTGAGTTCTGCTGTTGCTTGGCAGTAGGTGCTTCAAACAGTGTAGATGCAACACAAAAGTGTAAAACATGATATCAGTTCAGAATCAGTTGAATTTTTGAAGAATATCTTGGCCACTCTATTTTCATAAAATGAAAGTGAATGAGGACTTTTTTCATTTTTTTATTTTATTTTTTTATTTTTTTATTTTGGAGCTTGACAACTCCAGTTCTTGTTCACTTTCATTATATGGGTAAAGAATGGCCAGGATATTCCTCAAAAAGTCTTACATGTTTGGAACGACATGAGGGTAATGGCCAAATCTTTCATTTTTATTTTTTTAAACTACCATTATTAAAATCCTTCTTAACCCCAAACTATTTACATTATAAACAGATCATGACTAGCAACCCCAAGTACCCGTAACTCTATGTGCGAACAAGCTTTTACTATCACATGGCATGTCTCTGCTGCTGTTTACACAACATTCATGTGCCTACATTGGATATGTCTGTTCAGAGGCGTGCGTAATGATTTGAAGTCTGGTGGGTGGCATGTTAAAACATGCGTAACTCATCGTTATCTTCTAAAAAGTAGCACTGACACATGTTAGAAATGTATAAACAAGGGAGTGACATGTTCCAGCAGTTAAAATGTCTGCTGCAGCAGCTGCGCTCCAAGGTCTTTTTATAGTCACACTGTATTTTGAAAAGTTCTCAAGGACTGTTCAAGCATTACAGGATTTTTGCTGTCAATATTTTTAACTTATGTAAAATACAATCATCTGCTCTGTATTGTGAAATACTGAATACTAATATAATATTAAATGAAATTGTAAAAGAATAAAATATGCTTCCAACAAGAAAAAATTACATTCAGTTTTTAAGTGAAATCTCTGAAAATGTTTTTTTTTTTTGAAAGTGACAAAATAATGTTGGAGGACTGTACCAAATTTAAATGCACATCCTGGAAAATCAGAGGTCATTATATCAGACAAAGGCAATCCAACTTAAACCTTTGGGGTAACACTTTATGGTTCTGTACATTATGTAATTCTGTAAATATCCTGAACCAATAAAGGATAATACTTTTTTACAACATTTATTATTGGTTCATGATCATTTATAACTATACCATTGATCTTTGTTAGTTCAAGTTAGTTTATAATTCATTAATGAATGTTAACATACAACCTTTACTGTTAAAAATGTAATAGAATTAGTATTAAACCAAGATTAATGTATTCTTTAAAAGTATTGTTCATGATTAGATAATGTTAACTATTGCATTGTCAAATGTTAATGTATACAACCTTATTGCAAAGTGTAATCACATTTTATTATTTAAGATATTATATGTGAAATGGAAATGTCACATTCATTCCGAAAAAAATGAAGGAAACATGCTATCTAATTAATCAAAACACATTCTGTTTTTCCTAACACATTTATTATTTTCTGACATTTATATTCTCGTTCCTTCTGAGGTGATCCGTGGAGCAAAAAAGAACATTTACAAGAGTAACGTGCAGAAATGTTTCATCTTGCAAGTAAGAGAGGAGATGAAGGTGGCTGTGTAGGCAAAGATACTAATTTCAGTAAATTTGGGCAATGTGGAAAATCTGATCACTTTTAGAAATAGATGACCAAACAGACTGGCATGATTTCTGATGATTGTGTTAATGTGGTTTGGAACAAAAGTTGTGGATCTCTAAATCAGGAAAGATGTCCTTAATATAGGGATTCTTGTGCCGTGGGTCACACATATTTTTCTAATGAGCTGCATGGTTTGTTGTATCTTAGTCCATCAATCAAATCCCAGATCAGTGGCAATATGACAAAACAACAGTCTGTGCTGTTTGTGAGCTCAGACAGCCTTTTGTGGAAAGGTGGAAAGAAAGGAAGAAAGAAAGCAAGAAAGAAAGCAAGCAAGCAAGAAAGAAAGAACAGATGCATGCATTTTCTATTTGAGTGGAGTTTCAGAAGTTCACTTTCAGAAGAAAAGACTGTCATGTAAATAAATACATAAATACTGTATATCAATATATAATAAATACAAAACCTTTTACAACAGTTGTTTTTTTTCTTTAACAATACATTAAATAGGTGTTTGTGGCAGCATCTGACACACATCAGATGCAGCTGTGGAAAACAAGGCATTTTTTAACCATAATTTTTAATTTCACATGTTCATGTGTCACCTTTATGCTTTGCTTTGCCCCAGCTAACAATAGTTCTTGTACTAAAGCAAAGTATTTCAAGGCAAAATAGGCAGAAAATCTCTGCATTAGTGTTTAAGCATCTAACAGGTGACAAGATAATCTTCATTCAGTGTTGGCATGCATGCACTTATTTGCTCTAGAGGAGAATGTAGACATGTGGAAATAAAGGTTGGGCAAGGTTTTCCCAGACTCCTGCATTATAGTATATCAAACCTGGTGAGGAAGTTGACCCCATGACCTTTAACTAATGAAATGCTGGCAACAAGTGAATCAAATTAATGCCATAACAAGTGTCTCTCTCCCGCAGAATGAAAAACAGCTACATTTCAAGACAGTCGAAAAACACTAGAATAATGTCCTCATCTTTCTATGGTTTTCATCTTTTAATAGACAGTGCTTGCTAATTGCACAAAAAAGGAAGATGTGATTTGAAAAAACTAAAAGTGCTTCAACAATAAGTCTTTTAGTTTAACGATGTCTGCCTCACTCCTCTCCTGTCCTTCATTAGTCTTTACATGTATTGTCTGCTTGCTCTGAAGGCCTCCATGAGCTCGAGAGGCTTTTGAAACTCAGTAGGGATGTGGTACTTTGTCAGCCGCAGATAAGAGCTCAGAGCAGTGTGTTATGTGTGTGTTCAATGAAGTCTTTGATTCTCACAAACTTCAGAAATTACAAAGAAATGAGGAGTCATTTTGCCTAAACGTCCTAGAGCAATAATCCATCACATCCCACGAGGAGGATGTTGTGTCCTCAAAGTTAGGAAAGTTTTATTCCATTAAACATGTGCTATGCACCCTGAGCCTCTCGCGACTGATTGATGAACTAATTATGGGTTGTTAAAGTGACAGTACAAGAATTACTAACCCTTTGAAATCTCACTGCTATTCTTTGATATCCATTACATTAACATTTATTCTTTTCTTCAAAGTGATTTACAGTGCATTCAAAGTACATTTGATCTGGATGTATTTCCTCGGAATCAAACCCACAATCTTGGCATTGAGAGTACCATGTTCTACCGTCCAAGCTACAAGGACAATGGAAAGTTCAGGTGACTCAACCTGGTCTCATTAACATTACGTGACCATGGCAACATTTTTGCAAAAACTAAATTATGTGCTTCATTACAGGTTTGGCTGCAGTTTCTCAGTGAAATGTCCGGAGGAGGGCGCCAAAAGCTAGTAAAATTATGTCATAATCAGATGAGGTTCTAAGGTGAATATTAGATGGAGGTTTTAATGAGTAAAACATACCTCCCTAACCTAAAAATACTACCTAAACCTAATCAGTAGTGATCTAAAATAACGCGAACAGGCGAAATAGGCGAACATCCTTACCTTAAACCAGTGGTTCTCAAAGTGTGGGGTGCGCCCCGTGGGTGGGGGTGGGGCAGAGGTATTGTAAGGGAGGCACAGAAGCTGGCCCGTTGTCAAATCTCTTTCACTTTCACACATTCAACAAAAAGACTGACAATGAACACAAGAAACAATGTGTGAAAATTATTTTCCTCTGCCTTTTCTCCTGCCTTGTTTAAACTTTCGACTGGCACCGCAGCGTGTCCTACCACGCAGCTCTCAACAGCCCAAAGCGTTCATGGTGTCAGGTGAGCTCGAAACGCTTATGTAAACAAGCTGTTCTGGCATGCGCGCCAATTTCAAATGGGTGAAGAGGTGAAGTAACTCTTAAATTTCGGTCTGTTCCTCTCACAACACTATCATATGGCTTCAGAGGAATTTAGATCTAAGGCATGAGTGTTATGGACTACTTTAAGGTGCTTTGATGTATGCTTTTGGAGCTTGGACTGCCACAATCACGATCCTCTCATCCCTCAATCTTGTGTTTCATGGATGAAAAAAGTCATACTGGTTTTGAACGACGAGGGTGAGTATATGATGGCGGAAAGAGCCATTTTTATTTCACTGGTAATTAAAGTTTGTTAGTATAATTAATCAAGTTTAAATTATTGTACAGAGCTCCTGTCCGCAGCCGAAACAGTGCATAGACAGCACTGTCATGTAATACTTTTTTTTTTAGCGCTGGCCAGGATGGGCCAATCACAGTCGTTTAATATAAAGGATTTAAAAAATACTTTTATAGAGACTGCTGAGGCTTATCTCCATTCACATGTTTGAATGCTTGCAATTATCAGTTTTTATTAAAAATAACTATCTAGTGTAAAAATGTCTCCACTGAGATATAAAACTTTCTGATAGTTCAATGCGAATGAATGGAGAATTCGGTTTTCTGAGTGGCCAAGCGCCCCCTAAAGGAAGAAAACTTTGTCTCATGAAATAAACAATAGTCTTTGGCTGACAACATGTGCAATTTGCAATGTGTTCATGCCCAGGGGTTGCTCCTGCAGCAGTATCACTTTTTATTCATTATTATTATTATTATTATTTATGTTTTGAAATTACACAGGCATAATTATTTATTTTTATGTATTTATGTAACAGAAAGTTTTCAAAATAACAGAACAACCTAGTGACAAACGTACATAATTTAAATTAAATCAATTAGTTTTTCTTGTTTCAAAGTGGGGCATGAACCAAACAAATTGAGAACCACTGCCCCAAACCAATGCTTAAACTTAACCGACAGTGTCCAAAAACAAAATAAGAAATGAAAAGCACATTTTCTGAGGCAACCACATCATTTTGTGTTGCTTCTATCTCACGTGTCAGCTTGCATGCTTGATTGGTCTCGAACCACAGATTGCGAGTCAGAAGTCCAACGCTCAATCAGGTGAGCTACACCAAAGCTAATCACATTGGAAAAAGTGTGTGAATGTAGGTGTCTTTAATACAAGCTTTAAAATGTATAGTTTTTCAAATGATGCATTTGAGTGAAAATGTTTTGATATAATAACATAGCAGGGTGTGAACAACTGAGTGAAAAATAAGTGTTTATGAAGTCATAGTCAGCCATTGTAGTCGTAATTTGTGTGAAAGTGAATAAAACGCACTGTTGTTGTAGCGTCTCTAGTGTTTATTTCACCAGGAAACTGCAGCGAAACGTAGAATGTGGCATGTAAAAGTCAGTTTGCAAAAATGTAGTTATAGACAGTAACGTTCCTTCTATGACACTAGGTTGGGTGACAACAATGAAAATGAATTTCCTATAACAAAAAAACTTCAGGAGAACTTCTATCTAATATGTCAGAAAAATGAACAATTTGTGCTTGACCCTATTTTTACAAGCCGTTTATGAAAAGCTACAATTTATGCAGCAAAACTGACATCTACCCATAAATGTATTTTCCAAATCAGAGTGTCAGTAGGGAGTACAAAAGTTTGATGCATGCGTTGAACAGCTGGATGTATTTCTTTCTTTCTTTCTTTTCTTTCTTTCTGACATAAGTTTTTGCATGAATTGCAAATAATGAATTGCTGCTTCTTTGAAAAGCACAAATTTAATCTGATGAGTCATTTGAGAATATTTTACAGACTAATTTAGTTTAATTCTATTCAGGCCAGATTTGTCACAATATTAGTACAGGTCAAGATTTTTGCACATGCTATTTCAGTGGTGTCCCGCAAGACACCCAGAATATTCACATGCTCCTTCAATTTTATATTGGAAAATAGCCTTGCCTTTTGAAACCACACATTTTGTATTGGCTGCAGATTCCCGGGCGTCTCAGTATTAGCTTCATTAAAGCAACATCTCTTCAAGACAAATCCCCTCTGCAGAGTCAAAGCCCATAGCTTCGTTCTGACAAATGATACAGCTCAATATTTACTGAGGCAAGCTCTGCGTTGCTCACTATGGCTAGCCCATTTAATACTGAATATACTTTGATATATTGTGAAGATGCTAACATTCTGAAAATACAGAACCTGCCCAAATTACTTTATCTTCTTTAAATAAGACCTCTGAACATGAAAGTATTATATGTGTTGAATATGGATGTTGTAGTAAACTATGGTTTCATCCTACTTTACACTGAAGTACAAATACAGTTGTTACGTTGCTTGTTCAGTTGAATGCTAGAACACTTTATTTTGAAGTCTATGATTGTTCATCTTTAAGTTATATTTACAATGTGTCCACACAGGAACAATGGACAAAGTTCAAGTGCTATTCATACCATTTAAGTCTCAGTTATGAGGAGAATGTTACAACTTTATAATTCCTAAATCCAGTATAGCAGCTAGCCCTGGAATTACTGGTTTATTACCATTGTAGTGTGTTATAGAATTGAGTGACACTGAATTGAAATTGAGGCAAAACTCTGCATAACAGTAGTGCTGTGCTAGCAAGACAGTGATGTAAACAACAAAAACATCAACTTAAAAATACACATTATGTAAAAAAGAAGACATTCCCTTCTTTATGTTTAATTATAAGTCTGTTAGATGCAAAGGAACATGGATGTCTCTTAAACTGTTGACCATGCACTCTTGTCAGTGCTGGCTCAGCCCAATAAATCTTTCCATGAGACTGTTGCAACCATTATTCATGTCTCTGCTTAATGCAGAGTTTCTAAAATCCTGGAAAGGAGAAGTTCTATTTCTCAGTTTGGTCTAGGTTTTGTTGTTCCCTTGATGAGATGTGTTTGATAGTACCACTATCAAAATATGCCACCATATCCATTCTGTCTCTATATGGCAAGCGCCTTCTGGGTTAGATGTTTGTTCTCACAAAATACTGATCATATTGCCTTTTCAAAAAAATTATCTGTGCTTTAGAATGAGAGGTCCATATTGTTGAGCTTGTTTAATTGTGGTTTACAGGAAAAAGCATTCCGAATTGTTAAAAAACTTGAAGGTGGTTTTATCTCTCTACCATCTATTTTTGGGTCTTGTTGCAAACAACCCTGAAAAACAAAGAGGACTGTTCAGTAATACATCAGTACAGAGCCACAGTTCACAGTCACTTAGCAGGGCCAGATGCATTTTAAACATACAGTTTCATGTCCTTCTATGTCCCTCATTGACACTGAGATGATTAAGTCTGCACATATTGCTTTCTCCATTACCGTTGTTGAAGCAGATGTCAGATCTCCACATTTGGGTCTGTGAAACCTTTCTTGCCTTCATTCACCAGGACGGGTTTTTCTGTCCGTGTGTGCCACACTAGAATCTACAAAAAGAAAATAGAAATTCTGGTTTATTTAGAGTAGAGAGATGAACACAATGAGGGGGGAAACGAGAATAGGGCTGGGTAAAAATACATTTCCCTATGCAACGTGATCTTAATTTGTACAATCTCAATATCAATTCTTGAATCCCAAGACCAATCATCTACTTAAAGGTAGACATAACATGAGGAATCAAATTTTCCTTGATCTTTTGACATATTACATACTGTAAGTTTCAAAACTCAAAACTTCCTCCTCACTGCAAAAACGAAACAGCCAAAATGACTTGTTGTCTACTTCCTGCACAGTGTGGTAGACATTTGCATCTGACCGCCTCTATAACAACACATCAATGCTTACTTTACCTTATTACTTCTGTAGCCCCGCCCAATAGTTGTGAGAAGTGAGATGGCAAGAAGAGAGCAGGACTGTAAAGAGCAGAGAGCCAATCATAACAGCTGCTGTTTACTGTCAAGTCTTAAAGGAGAAACAGCACCAAAACAGAACATTTCTGATAGAGCCAGAATGAGAGTGGAAAAGATAATGTTTTACAAATATACAGTATGACTGTTTTTTTTTTTTTTATTTATAAAAAAAGACATGCCATGACCCCTTTAATTCCAGTCACTCTACAATGCAAGTAAATCACTTACATTTGTGACCAATTTTAGCGCTATGCCAATAAAAATATCTGCCATTAGCAACTGGCTGGTAAATGTTTTCATATTTCACTTCCCAGTAGTATAGTGGTGAAAAAGTTAAGCAACGAGATCCTTTTATTGTGTGTTGAGAGTAAAAGTTTGTTTTGACTCATTTTGTGTAACATTTGTCCAAATACAAGATCCATGCAATCCATTTGTCATTAAATTTCTCTTTTAATACACTTTCTGTTCTTTACAGTCAGTTGTTGATAAAAAAAAAGAAAAAAAAAAAAAGAAATATTTAATTCTAATCACGGATGTGATAATAAGGTCATTGGTCTCTACACTTGTTAATATCTGCTATGCCAAAACAGACACTCACTGAACTGCTGGTATTCTTAAAGAGACAGTACCGGTTATGTGCGTGTTTTCAAATCAATGCAAATACATGTAAATAGAATACATGTATATGCTGTGTGTTTGTATATACAGAATATATGTGCAAATGTGGTGCAACTGTGTAATAAGTTTGCCCCAGAGTTCTTCCCATTTGTTTCTGTGGAGATTTCAGAATTCAAAACTGTTTATAACTTCTCACAACTGTTAAACCTGCTCTCTCAGGAAAGTCTTATTTTCAGTATTCATGGTTCTGTAGTTTGTACTCCCACTCCTTTACAGTCAGTGTTGTATAAATTATGCATTCGTCATACTTAAGTAAAAGTAAAGATACCTTAATGAAAACTGACTCAAGTAAAAGTTAAAGTAGCTCAAGAGAAAAATAAAAAAAGTATTCAATTAACTGATTTTAAATTTACTTAAGTATCAAAAGTACAAGTAAATCGCATAAATTATGGAACAGCTAATTAAACTCATTGCAGCTTATTTGATTGGTGGTGCTCATAATTTACTAACTCTCATGCCATCCCAGATGTGAATGACTTTTTTTCTTCTGCTGAACACAAACAAAGATTTTTAGAAGAATATGTCAGCTCTGTAGGTCCTTACAATGCAAGTGAAAGGTGGCCAGAACTTTGAAGCTCCAAAAAGGAGATAAAGGCAACATCAAAGTAATCCATTCAATTGCAGTAGTTTAATCAATGTCTTCTGAAGAGATACAGTTGGTTTAGGGTGAGAACAGACAAACATATAACTCCTTTTTCCCTGTACATGTTGCCATTGTAGTCTTAAGGCACGATCATGATTTCAAGCTCGATTACACTTCCTAGTGCTTGTCACATATACAGAGAGCTAGACACCGCTATAGGAAGTGTAATCAAGCTTGAAATCATGATCATCAAGGAGACTGCTGTCAAGATGTACAGTGAAAAAGGAGTTATATATTTTGGTCTGTTCTCACCCCAAACCAACTGGATTGCTTCAGAAGACATTGATTAAACCACTGGAGTCTTATGGATTACTTTTATGCACCCTTAAATGCATAAGAACTTCAAATGTCTGGCTTCTACTCACTTACACTGAAAGGACCTACAGAACAGAGATATTCTTCTAAAAAAATGTTTTGTGTGTGTTCTGCAGAACAAAGAAATCATACATCTGGGATGTGATGAGGGTGTAAAAATGATGAGATAATTTTCATTTTTAAGTGAACTATCCCTTTAATGAAATGTTAAATTCACGTCAGAATGATCTTATTTATGAGATTAGTGTACATGAACACCATCACAAAGTCATAAATCCAGTGAGATTGTCTTGGAGTGCCGATTTTCTGAGATGGGGGCATGTCAATTTAAGAAGAATGGCAAGAAAAATGCAAATTAGTGACTACATTTTAGATTTAATGTATTGTTTGTCCTATTGATGAAGAATAAAGCTTGCCAGAAAATAAGACTCATTTAGCTAGTTTATATTAGGTGGCAGACAGTCTTGTGCGACAAAATTAACATTTTCCATCAGTATACACTGCGGCGACACAAGAATGATCAAATAAGACACACCTAATATGCAGTGTGTATGTGAATACATGTACATGTCATTGCATGGTGCTGAAAAAGCTTCCTGCTTTTTCAGAAAGTGAAAAAAATGAAAGATTGCGAACTAAAATCACTTGAACGCTCATTTCATAAAAATTACAACTTCTGAACTTGTAAGTGTGAACTTCCCAGGAGGACTTGAAATCAGCTTAAACCACAACATAACTGAAATCGTCTTTATAGTGGCTGTGTGTTAAACATATTTGGATTAGACATATGATTCAAAAAGAAAAAAAAAAAAGTATATATATATATATATATATATATATATAATAAATTGTAACACTGAAGGAGGGAGCCGAGTCATATTTAGTGACCAGAATAGAGACTTGTGAAGTGGGCTCTTTTCATTTGGGCCAGTAAGCAACCACCCAGAACACCCTGGCAACTGCATAGCAATGTGCTAAAAACACAGTTGAAACAACTTAACAACAGCATAGCATAAGGTGACCAGATTTCTGAAATGAAAAATGGGGACATTTCAAGTTCAGTGGTCAATAGGTCATTGAAATTTCATGTTACTTATTAAAAAAGGGGAAAAATCGGATTTTATGTATTTTGACCATGGTGAATGTGATAATGTGCTGAACTATGCACTGTAAGAAATTATTTTGGTTTACCATAAAAAAGTAAGTAACCTGGTTGCCTTAAAATTTAGTTCATTTAAAATAAAATTTGATAATAAAATAAATAAATAACAATTTGAATAAAAACAATTAGTTTAGTAATTATTAATTATATCATTGTATTGCCATTGTGCCAATAGTTTACTTAATAAAAACACAAATTCTTATGTTATCTGAACACATTAGTGGATCCAAGTTAATTTGGAAAAAAACAAAGTTAACAAATCATGGAGAAATCTTTTACGGTGTTGTGTATCATGCTTTATTGAATTGCAGCCTTTGTCTCAATAAAATTCAAACACGGAGATAAAGTTTATCATTTTTAGTGGTCTAATTATTATTATCATTATTATTATTATTATTATTATCTTAATACTATTTTACCTAACTGTTTGCATATCTCATATGGACCTGTTTTTCTCAATTACTACCTTTTATTTTGATCAAGTCTTATGCATTATGGTGCTCCGTTTCAGTCACTTGTTTCCCAGCAAGGCGCAATGTAATTTATGCTGTAATGTACTGACTAACTGTACATTTCTTTGCAGGTATTTTATTATATTGTTATTTATTTTTCCATGTTATTAATGTCATATTCTTCTTTGAAATTTATTTTGGGTATATGTTATGAGCAAATATGTGAGAAAGTGCTTCCTTTAGTGTGTGAATATTACACTGATCATGCTGAGAGATTATCACACTGATTGGTTTTACAGTCCAATACAAAGATAAAATTGTTGATTTTATATGTTCATCTGCAGGGATTAATTTGACTACTTTTCACCAGCATGTTATAGTTTGTGTGGTCTGTGCAGGAATTCCCACATTATGAAGGCCAAACTTTAAATACAATTCCGTGCCAAATTCTGAACCTGTTGTAAAATACATAACAATATAACTTTATAACTTAAATAGCTTGTATGTTCCTTACCTTGAAGTTTATAACAATGATGATAATTCTCTTCAATTGCCTGGTCCAGTTCTTAAGAGCAAAACTGGCCTGACCAAATAATCAGTGAAGGAAGACGAATTAATTGATGCTGCTATAGCGAGCAGCCCCCTCTGTTGGTCAAAATAAACAGCACATGGTAGGATTTGCTGCTCAGGCTAAGTTTCTCGCCATGTAATAAATGCTGCCTTCATGTGCTATCGGAATTTTCCCACTTCTGAAGTGGTAATTACGAGTATTATGTGTTCACGTATTTTGTTGTCAGAAAGAACAGGAAACATGGATGACTCCAGGTTCATTCATTCATATTTGTTTAGGAACTTTTATTTTGACACCATAATACATTTCACTCAGCCTGCTGACGATGATGGAATTTTGGTCAAATACAAGCTATATTCACGGTTTAAAAATGTAAAACATGCATAACATTTTTGCTGATATACATAAATGAATATGACCAAAACGGCAAGTGCTAAAAATGAGCAGTATTTAGAAAAATGAACAAAACCTTTCATTCACTACAGAAACTGTACTCTCCTCCGCCATGTTGAAAGTTAAGGACTCCTCCCATCTCTGCAACTTTGGTATCATCTAGAATTCCGAGTTTCCCACTTGAACTTCCGACTTCGCTGGGTCACTCGTGCTTGGAACTTGTAATTACAATATTTATGAGTCCACTTGAAGGGCACAATAATTCACTATGCGGGCTGTTTTGAATTCTCGGGAAAAACAGGAACATTTCCAGGGACAGCTCCAGCCGGGGACAGACCACCAAAAACTGGAACTGTCAATGGAAAACGGGGATGTCTGGTCACCCTAACATAGCAACAGCCTGGCAACCACCTAAACAGCCTAGCAACTACAGAGCAATGTGCTACAAACACAGAAAACAACTTAGCAACAGCATAGTAACAACCTGGCAACCACATACTATAGCAATGCTCTAAAACACACAGCAGATCACCTTGACAACTGCATAACATGCCCCGGCAACCACACAGAACACCCTAGTAAACACATCCTGCAGCATCAATGTGCTAACAAGCAAAGAGAACACTTTAGCAACAACCCAGAACACCCTTGTTTATAAAATAAATATTGTTAGACATTTTTATGAGTGCTGGTAATTATTAATACACATCGCACCTTGGTTAAATGCGTTTGATCGACTTTTATATGAACAGGTTTCCTCGAAAGGTGGGAGACTGATAACAACTTAATTATTTCACAGCTTTCATAATGTTTAAGCCTAAACTTATCAAATTAATTCCTTAATTCCTCATCGGTTCAAATGAATCAAATTTAAAAGATTCGACTCAAATTATTCTTTCACGAATCAGACATCACTTTCGCCGATCTGCATGCATTTTTGCACTTACAGCTTGTTATTTTTTGCAGTGCTCAGTCCCAAAAGTAATGAAAGGGTCTGGAGAAAGTATTAATTTTCTCTTCAGAATGTATCGAAGTAAAAGTAAAAGTCCAAAGAAATATTTATACTCAAGTACAAATATTGAAAAACTGTATTTAAGTAGGCTACAGTAATTAAGTATTTGTACTTCGTTAATATACACCTCTGTATACAGTATGCACACACACACACACACACACACACACACACACACAAACACACTCATACTATGTTTTTATATCATTGTGGGGATTCTCCATAGACTTCCATGCATCTTTTGGATTTTATACATATCTAACAATAATTTCTATCCCCTAACCCTAACCCTACCCCTACCCCTAAACCTAACCCTCACAGAAACCTTTTTGCATTTTTACATTTTCAAAAAAACATCGTTTAGTATGTTTAATAAGCCATTTCCCTCGTGGGGATCGCTGGCTGGTCCCCACAGTGTAGGTGATCTCAGGTTTTACTATCCTTGTGGGGACATTTGGTCCCCGCAATGTAGTATAAACATGTACACACACACACACACACACACACACACACACACACACACACACACACACACACACACACACACACACACACACACACACACAGACACAGACACACTGGAGGACTCTCCATAGACATAATGATTTTTATACAGTATGAAATATAGAATAGATTATATCCCCTAACCCTCACAAAAAACGTTCTGCATTTTTACATTTTCAAAAAAAAAAAAAAAAAGAAAAAATATAGTATGTTTTTTAAGCGATTTGAATTATGGGGACACTAGAAATGTCCTCATAAACCGCATTTATAGCATTATACCCTTGTGATTACCAGTTTGTAACCTAAAAAAATGTCCCCGTAAACCACACACACACACATACACACACACACACACACACACACACACACACACACACACACACACACACACACACAAATATAAATTTCCTCCTCAGCAACAGAGTACCATCCACAATTTCTCTCCAAATTTAGCATGGTGCTCCTCATGTAGCACAGAACATTTCGACATGAGAGCATCTCTGGGTAAAAATCTGAAGTGCTAAAATATGCATTCGCTGTAGCTATCACACAATGTTTCCATCATATGGGTGTCTAAATGAGTCTCTTGGTATTCCAGTGGATAAACAGACGGTGTGCAATATATTTTAATCTACCTATTCATGCAATTAAGATTAACTAATCAGAAAAAAAAAAGAAAAAAGAATAATAATAATAATAATAATAATAATAATAATAATAATAATTATCTGCCACCTGGAAAATTTCTAAAGATTCTTGTTTACATCCAGAGGAATAAACAGTGTCCAGCTCATCTTTTATACTGCTCCTGTCAGTTGAGTTGCTCTGGTGGAATAATACAGAATCATGTTCATGGAATAATACAGAATCTTTTCCAGAAACAACATGAGGGCTATACACATATGCTCTTAAAAATAAAAGCTTTTTGTTCACAGACAGTGAACAGCAGCATCATTCAAACCAATAGTTTTCAGTTTCCAATGACATTGTAGAAATTCACTGTTCACAGTCAGCCATGATTACTTTAATCCTTGAGTGAAAGTGTCCAATAACAGGATGAAGTTACTGAAATTAAACGAGTAGTATTCAGCTGGTCATGTGATCTAAGCGTGGCAGCCCCCATGAGGGGACCCTCTCCAAGATTTAGACCATTATTAACAGGTACTGAAATGACTAAAGTCTTCATCTTTTTTGTGTGTTCATGATTTTATACATATTTCAAAATAATTCATTTCTGAAGGAGTTAAACTTTTTTAAAGAGAGCGTTGCAACCAAAGTACCAGAATTGCTCAGAAAAGTACAAGCAAGTACAGAAATGCAAATGAGACTCTATGAAACAACATAAAGTGAATAGTCATGAAAAGGGTATTGAGAGCAACTGAGTGCAATTTTTCCAGTGTTAAAATACTTTCTCCTATCAAGTCAAGACAAGCCATTTTTATTAGTATAGTGTGTTTCACAACACACATACTATAGTTTCAAAGCAGCTTTGCAGAACATTATGCTGTAATGTCTTAAAGTCCTTATTAAGCAGTTTCATTTGCAATTCTGTTTGGTGAAGCGAGGGGCTCAGAAATGACATGCTTTACCTTTATGAGTAAATGCATTAATAATCAAGGTAAAGAGCCTTTAGTAGAGAGGAACTCAGCTGGGTGGGAGTGCACATGCATATACATGGTATTAACATATTTTTTATCATTATGCTGAAAACACACATTCACCCTTCACATTTGTGAATGTTTCCTCACCTTAGTGCAGTTGGCAGCTTTTGGTTCAAGGTCATTGAGAGTGACCAGCTCTCTGAGTAAGCTGCTCTCCTGGTAGCCTCCCTTCACCCCCCGCAACTTAAAGTAGGCCTGAGGCTTGAACAGAATGAGATGCAGGTTAATGGCAAAACCTGCCATGTCAATGGCAAAGGGCCGGTGAGGGTCGAACACTGTTTTCCAGCCATACACTTTCCCTGCTGCATTGACCTTCGGAGATTCATACCGTAGACCTCCAACAAACGCTACAGGCCACACAGATACCTTGCGGGTCGAGCGCATCTGGCAAAATGAGAGAGACAGGGAAAGAGAGATTTTAGTTCAACTTCAACTGTTAGTTTAAGTCAGGGGACTGTCATACAGGGCATTTCCCCTAGCTGAGTTTGGTTCCTCTCAAGGCTTTTTCTCTCCACTAACTAAACATCTTAAGAAGTTTCCCTCTACTCACTAACATCTTATGGAGTTTTTTCCTTGTCACAGTCTCTTTTGGCTTGCTGACTGGGGGGCTAAAAGGGATAGTTCACCCAAAAATAAAAATTCTTACTTACCCTCATGCCATCCCAGATGTGTATGACATTCTTTCTTCAGCAGAACACAAACAAATATTTTTAGAAGAATATCTCAACACTGTAGGTCCATACAATACAAGTGAATGGTGAACAGACCTTTGTAGCTCCAAATATCACATAAAGGATACATACAGTAGAAGTTATCCATAAGACTCCAGTGGTTAAATCCATATCTTCAGAAGCAATATAATAGGTGTGGGTGAGAAACAGACAAATTTAAGTCCTTTTTTTTACTCTAAATCTCCACTTTCACTTTTACATCTGAAAGTCACATGTGGTGCCTGTTTAGTTTCACTTTCACATCTAAAAGTAGGGCTGGGTGATATGTCTTAATAAATTATATCTCTATATTTTTTAGCAAATTGACAATATTCAGTATATATCTCAATAATTATGTATTTGCTCTAAAATGGCTCAAAAGTGTGTGTGTGTGTGTGTGTGTGTGTGTGTGTGTGTGTGTGTGTGTTTTTTTATTTGTATTTTTTCAGAGGAACCATCACTTCATCCAAACAGCCATTGCAGCCAAGTAGATTCAATATTTTAAAGACATTAAATTAAAATATCATAATTCGTTTTTCATTAAATAAACACACGGGAGAATTAAATTCAATCATTTTCATTGATATGTACTTGATATATATATATATATATATATATATATATATATATATATATATATATATATATATATATATATATATATCACACACATACACATACATACACTACCGGTCAAAAGTTTTGAAACACTTACTCATTCTTTATTACATATATTTTTTTCTTCACATTTTAGAATAATAGTAAATTCATCAAAACTATGGAATAACATAAATGGAACTATGGGAATTATGTTTTGACTAAACAAAATACAAAATAAATCAAAACTGTGTTATATTTAAGCATCTTCAAAGTAGTCACCCTTTGCCTATAATTTGCAGATGTACTCTTGACATTTTCTCAACCAACTTCTTGATGTATCACCCTGGGATGCTTTTTAAACAGTATTGAAGGAGTTCCCATCTATGTTGGGCACTTATTGGCTGCTTTTCTTTATTATTTGGTCCAAGTCATCAATTAATAAAAAAATAAAAAATAAATGTTTAATTACATTTTAGCTTTATAATGAAATAAATTGATATGGTGGCACAATTATATTTTTGTTTACAAAACTAATTTCAAAGATTTTTAAGATCATGAGAAACATTTCAGTCAAGTGTTCCAATACTTTTGACCGGTAGTGTATAATATATATATATATATATATATATATATATATATATATATATATATATATATATATATATATATATATATATATATATATATATATATATATATATATATATATATATATATATATATATAATATACAATGATACATAGTAGCTTAATAAAAAGCATTATTTACCTTCAAATGTTTTTACTAATACATTTTTGTGAATGAACTGGGTGTGCAAAGCTACTTCACTGACTTATTTTTGAAACCCCAGTTGTACATCGCATAATACTTAATTATTACTGTGGGACAATTGAGTTTAATTTTTATAATATAATGCTGAAGTATCATTATTATTCTGATTATTAAATTTGCGTTATACAAAAGTAATATATTTCTGTCCTTTTTAATTCACCTCCACCTGGGGCTTTTATTTTGTCACACGAAAGTGCTGACGTATTTACTTAAACTTCACAAGGAGCTTTTATTTCGACACATGGTGCGTCTCAATTAAGTCAGGACATTGATCAGGGAGTCGGGCATTTTTAAGGCTGTCTCAATCGCAAAATCATTCCAGTGCACTAAAATGTTTGCTCCCTAAAAAATCCCACAATGCACTGTAAAAACCAGGGAGCATCGTTGCTCATTATGCTCCCTTACTGGTAACGTCCTCATGTCTTCTGAAGTCTCAAGTTGTTAGATGATGAGCACAAGTGTAAAACTATGAAGTCCAAGCCTTATTTTGTCTTTAAAAGAGATGTTGTTTGTAATGTCTTTCATTCATAATTGCAATGAAAGTTAAACAATCTTTTAAATATTTAAGTTCTTAAAAGAAGGTTTAATATACACTCCTTTATATTTTTATATCTTTGTTTATGCCATTTATGTTATAATAACAATATACGTTTGATATTCTTCAACAAAAATGAATGATGGTGTCATTTATACAGCGATGGTGCTGATTATTAACAGCTGAGCTTCAGTGAGCAAGCTTGTTAATGTTTCGTGGGTGATTGAGTCTTAAGAGTCCCAATTTTCAGTGGATAAACAACCTTGCCAGTGCCCGAATCTGTGTTCACAATATACTGATTCATGACATAGTGAGCTAGGGAGCTGATAGAGCTGATAGAGCTGACAGAAAAAGCAATGTGTATTTGACAGTTTACAGATGTTCCACATTCCTGAAATGCTGTAATCTCCTTTTCTGTTGTATGGTGCCCGTGTTTGTAGATTTGTATAATATCTTGTAGTGGTTACTAATGTTTGGAAATGCGTGAATGCTTGAACCTGCATTACTTTGACTTCACAATGCACGTAACTGATCTGAGAGCGCCACCATGCCCATGCACACAGATCAGCGCGTCACCGGTTTGTTCTGAATCACACACAGACCATGTTTATCTGTCTTTAAATCACAGCCTTTTGTGGATTAATAATCACATATGACCAACTCGCTATGTTGATGTAATTTTGATTAATTGTGCAGCGTGCAAGGATCGTGAAATTAGTCTACTGATGCGCTCTTTATGAAACTTAATGGCCAAATGAAAGCATATTAAAATCATTGCGATATTCACAATATGGTCAATTTTACATCATCAGCAAAAGTATCTCGATTATATCATTAATATTCAATATATCGCCCAGCCCTATCTAAAAGTGAAAGGTTTAGAGTAAAAATTGACTTAAATATTGTTCTGTTTCTCACCCACACCTATTACAGTATATTTCTTCTGAAGATATGGCTTTAAATACTGGAGTCATATGAATTACTTTTATGTTTCCTTTATGTGATTTTTGGAGCTACAAAGGTCTGATCACCATTCACTTGCATTGTACGGTCCTATAGAGTTGAGATATTTTCTAAAAATCGTAGTTTATGTAATGCTGAAGAAAGAAAGTCTTGCACATCTGGGATGGCATCAGGGTGAGTAAATAATAATTTTTGTATGAACTATCCCTATAAAAGATATAAATAAATTTCTAAGAAGCTGTTCACTGGGGACATTGAGATATTAAGGCATGACCTTTGGTAAAGTTGCTTTAAACCATGTGCATTGTGAAAAGTGCTTTACAAATTAAAATGACTTGACATGTTTCATTGTCCCTCCCATATTAATGTTTTTTTAATGTGTAATTTACGTTTTTCTTTTTAAAAAAATGTATTGTGTATTTGAAATGTATTTTAATGTTTACTTAATGTATTAAGTAAGATTTAAATGTAAGCATATGACTCTGTCAGGGGTGTAAAAAGTACTCAGAAATTAGATTTAAGTGAAAGTATGGATACTGAGTGAAAATTTTACTCAATTAAAAGTCCAAGTATTTAGTCAAAAACATACTTGAGCGAAAGTAAAAAAGTATTCACATTAAATTATACGTATTAAAAAAGTAAAAAGTAACTTTTTTTCCTATGAAATCAAGAGAGGAGATTGTGTGAGAGAGGATGTTGTTAAATTCGATTGGTTTGAAAGTCGTCTTTTTACTGTCTCTGACGACTGTCATATTTCTCCCCCAGTGGCATTCGCAACCTGGTCAAAGAATCATGTTACAATAACTACATTTTGCAAAATTATTCTTATGTGGCCTGTTGTGTGTAACACAGCAATTTCCTGGTGGAATGAACACTAGAGGCACTAAAACAACAATTATTTGTATCCCCTTTCACTCAAATCACGAGTAAAACGGAGGATTATCAGTTCATAAACACTTACTTTTCGCTCTGTTCCTCACACAATGATATCTTATGACATATAAACACTTTTACTATAGCGCATGACTAATTTTAATGTTTGCATTACATAACCAACTACATTTACAAGCTTGCTTAAGTGTGATTAAATTGCACGGAAGCTCAACTGATAGAGTGTTGCCTATGCGATACAAAGGACCGGGGTACGAGTCCTAAAGAGAATACGAGTCGACGCGTGAGTCCAAAGTGTCATAGAAGCATCACAAAATTACGTGATTGCTTCAGAAATTGTGTTTTTCATCTAACACTTGCTTTTTCTGACACTTTCGGTTAAGTTTAGGTTTAAGGTTAAGGGTAGGGAGGTTGGTTTTGTTGATTTAAATCTCGATAGAACATTAACCTTAAAACTTCATCTGTTCGTGAGAACATTTCACTCGCTTTTAGAGCCACACAGTGGACATTTCACTTCGGAACTGCCCTGAGATGTGTAATGAACCACATAATTTTTTTACATTTTTTTTTTGCAAAAACATTGTCACAGTCAAATTGAGCACCCAGCCTCTTGAGACATAAAGAAAGATAAAAATAAATAAATAAAAAAATAAGAAAAAGCCTGAAGAAATTTAGTAATTTTGTTGGTTTGTGAATTGTATTCTGAGGTTTGCTACCAAACCTTGCTGTTGGGCAGATGGATGAATTCAGTAAAATTCATAATTAATATTTACTCTAATTCCATTATATTTATTATCATTATTATTATCATAATCATTGCTGGTTTTATAGTTATTATTAAAATTAATAGTTGCCTAACAACAACAACAACAATAATAATTCAGCAAATAAGTAAAAATTCATAGATATGATTTAAATATGAAGGCAAGTGTAAAAATAAGATGTACACATTTAATTACAAAATCCTTTTGTTTATATATATATATATATATATATATATATATATATATATATATATATATATATATATATATATATATATATATTTGCAAAGTGAATGATCATTTTTGACTTCATAACTGTCCAATCTGTGAAGTATCAGGCATTTAGAATAAAGTTTAGTACAAAAACCGTCAGAGTTTCTCACTTCTTGCTCATAGTTTTGAATGAATACATCACATTTAGTTGGGCAGTCACATACGGTCTAGTCACACAAATACTGCAACGTATCCGAAGCTCTAATCAGATCCGAAATAATGGTCAGAACTCCACACAGCCGCAGTGCGACACTTGTCCATTTGTCAATCTGTCATTTGTCGGATGCAATAAAAGGGCGGCTTCAGTCCAGTAAGACGAAAGAAAGTGATCTGCAGAAATGTAGTGAGCACTTTTCAAGTTTAAATAAAATTGTAAGGAGTAAAAAAAAAATTAATTGGAAATGTAAGTAGAAGTACAAGTATTCTATTTAAATTGCACTAAAGTAAAACACAAATCCCAAAAAATAATACTTAAGTATAATACTTAAATATCTTTACTCAATTACTTTACACCCTGGACTCTGTACATCATTAAAGGGATAATAAACCAAAAATTAAAACTCTGTCATCATTTACTCACACTAAGATCGCTCCAAACCCATTTTACTATCTTTTTTACATGGAACACAAAAGATGAATTAAAAAAAAAGTCTTCACAGGCTTTTTTTGCCATGTTGTAATGACTCTTGTCTGTCAAGCTCAAAAAAGGACAATAAAACACCATAAAAAAGTACAAGTTATAGATACAACACTATATTCCAAGATTCTAAAATGATTGATTCACTTCATGCAAAACAAAATTTAAGTCATTGTTAATTCTCAAATAAAATCACATTAATACAGTAAAATGCTTAAACCAAATATAGCAGACAGCTACACTGATAACATCAAATTGTAGCTTTTTAATGCTGATGTTTTTGTCCTTTTTCAAGCTTGACAGACCGGAGTTACAATGAACTAACATTCTGGTGAATAAACCCTTTGATGACTTTTCAAAAATTCCCCTAATGTGTTCCATGGAAGAAAGAATGTCCTGTGGGTTTGGACTGGAGCGAGATCAGGGTGAAAAAATATTAACTGAATTTTCATTTTGGGTGAACTATTCCTTTAATTATCATTTTTATAGGTTTACAATGTAAGCATAAAAATTAAGTACATTAATACAATAATTTGGACTATATGAATGTTATTATAGTCCAGACTTAAACACTCAGTTTTATACAATAAAACAGGAAGCAGGTGGTCCCTGCTCCGTCTCTCTACCCATCAAGGGTTGTTGGCCTTAAAATGGTTGAAGACAACTGGTTATGTTGTTTAAGGGTACTGAATGCCACAAAGATCTCACAGCCAAGCCAGTATGACCTGCTGTTCATAGTGTGCTGTTCAAAAGCACAGGCCTGATTATACACCTCAGGACAGTAGATCATGTTTTGGACAGCGTGGTGACACGGACACAGAAACAAACAGATCTCAACAACAGGATTCATCCTGATCAGGTCATGGGAGGTGATCAAAGACCAGAAGAGAGACAATGAGAGACACAAAACAAGTGAGTGAGCAAGGGAGAGACAGATACTCCTTTAATCTTCCTGGTTCAAACACTCCCTACCCACCTCCGTCCAAATCCTTTGTGTGTCGTACAGTGCAAGTGGTGCCCATCATAAAAGGAAACTGCCTAATGAATAGTGAAGGCTAGAGCTGGCCAGTGAAGCAGTTGTCTTTATACACATAATGCATCACCCACCGTATCGGAGAAAAGCTTTTTACAAAGAACTACAAAAGGACTGTCGATGGAGAAGCACAGTGTTTCTTTATCTCACTCAGTTTGTAAATTATATAAATAAACTGATTAAGACTCAGCGAAATGTAAAGGATGGTTTCGCTGACTGAACTGTTATAAAAAAAAAAAGTTTTTGAAATTGATGACTTTGACCAAATAATAAAGAAAAGCAGCCAATAAGTGCCCAACATAGATGGGAACTCTTTCAATACTGTTATATTATATTGTCAGTGATTCTTCATTAAACTCTGCATTTGGGTTCAAACTGCATCCCTCTCCATGTTCATGCATGACAGAAGACTAGACCCAAAGATGAACCCAGCAGAGGAACTACTTTGCCTCGACCAGGGAGATTGTACAATTGAAGAATATGTTATGGACTTTTGTGCTCTGGCGTATAAGGTGAATTTTAATGATGTGGCACTTAAGGACTGTTTTTGGGCTGGGTTGGAAGAACCAATTAATTCTCTAATGCCATCTGGAAGAATTGTATGGGACCTCCAACAGTACATTGACTTCGCCCTTCGTCCATCTCAGAGCCAGCATTTGAAGCCGTGTCCGTCCCAGAGAAAGCGTTTGAAGCCTCGACCATCCGAGAGCTATCGTTGCAAGCCTCGTCCATCCCATAATCAGCTTTCATGCCTGCTCCAGCCCTAGAGGAATTTTTTTTTTTTGGGGGGGGGGGGGGGGGGCTACTCTGGTTCCAGTGGTCTCCGAGTTTCCTTCAATGGAGACCACTTTTTACCCAGCCTTGGTGGTCCCGGAGATCTCCTTCATCGAGCCTCCCATGGCTCCACCTTCCTTCATTGAGCCTCCCATGGCTTAGCCCCTCAAGCCTCCCACGCCTCTGCCTTCCTTCATTGAGCCTCCCACAGCTCTGCCTTCCTTCATTGAGCCTCCCACGGCTCCGCCTTCCTTCATTGAGCCTCCCACGGCTCCGCCTTCCGAGCCTCCCACGGCTCCGCCTTCCGAGCCTCCCACAGCAGTGCTCACGGCCATCCGGAAAAGGACGAGGAGAAAAAGGGCTCCTACCCCCCAATCGCTGCCAGTGCTCACGGCCACAGAGGTCTTTCCCTGTCACTGCCTGTGCTCATGACCACAGAGGTCGTTCACCAGTCACTGCCTGTGCTCATGACCACAAAGGTCATTCCCCTGTCACTGCCAGTGCCCACGGCCACGAAGGCCGTTCCCCAATCACTGCCTGTGCTCATGACCACGGAAGCTATTCCCCTGTCACTGCCAGTGCCCACGGCCACCAAGGCTGTTCCCATGTCCTTGCCAGTGTTCACGGCCACGGAGGTTGTTCCACTATCGTTGCCTGTGCTTATGACTACGGAGGTCGTTCCCCTATCACTGCCTGTGCTCACGGCCACGGAGGCCATTCCCCAGTCACTGCCAGTGCCCACGGCTACGGATGCCATTTCCCAGTCACTGCTAGAGTCTTCCATGACTCCGCCTACTCCTCCAGAGACTCCTCCTCCAGCAGTTCTGTCCGCTCCTACTCCCAAGACTCTGTCTGCCTCTTGTGATACTCCTCCGGCTACACCTTCTGAGTCTCAAGTCCCAACTCCACCTGCTCCACCTCCTGAGACTCAGCTCCCTGAACCAACTGTGGCACCACCCCCTAGGTCTTCACCACAAGCAGCTCTGCCCCTGAACCCCTGCCAGTTCCATCCTGGTGTCCTGATCCTCAGCCAGTTGCCTTCCTGGAGCCACCTCCCAAACCGCCGGACCCCGTACCTTTCCTGGAGCTGTCTTCCAAATTGCCGGACCCCTCTCCCTTGCTGGAGGCTCCTCCCTGGCCACCTGATCATCTGCAGGCTCCTCCCTGGCCTCCTGATCATCCGCCAGCTCCGCCTTGGCCTTACAACTATCTGTTTTTGGGCTTCAGAAGCCACCCATTTAAGGGGGTGGAGGGGGGATTCTGTCACCATCCCTTCATGTCACCATCCCTTCATTTTCACGGACTCTTAATTTTACACTTTCATAGACTTATGTTGTAGTTTGTCCCCACACTACAATTCCCAGCAGGCATCATCATCATCACATTCACCTGTTTCCTATCAGTGTTCCCAGCTGTTCCTTGTGTTGTAATTTCCCATGTCTGTATATATTCCCTGTGTTTCATCATTCATGGTCTAGTCTCATCTATATTAGCATGTACATTTGTCTCATTGTTGTATTTATCCTTGTACCTATTGTCTTTCTAGTTCTATATATATATACATATATATATATATATATATATATATATATATATATATATATATATATATATATATATATATTGTCGGTGATTCTTCATTAAACTCTGCATTTGGGTTCAAACTGCATCCCTCTCCATGTTCATACGTGACACTAATGTCATATTGTGCCGCTGCCATTTTTCATTAAAGGAGGCACACCTCCCCTACCTCGTGGTGGAAACAAAAACTGCTGCAATTGGAAAACATAACTCTTAAAAAGGATGCATGCTCATTGCAGATTCAGGATGAAATTAATCTTTCCTAAACAAGCTGTCAAAGGGGAGGGCTGCCAAAGCCAGGCTGCCCTAGTTTAGAGTAATAAATGACTGTTTTCTGCCTTTTGCCTCTCATCTGAGCTTCTTCAGTTCAGAATTCAGCGTGAAACAAAGGAGACAAAGGGGAGAAGCTAGACATGTTCAACTTACTTTTCAGTATAGTGGATTTTGAAATGATTCTTTCAAGTCAAAAAAGTCATGAAGGTGATGAGAACAGTCAGAGGAAAGTACCTTACGGTCCTCAAAGGGACAGTTCACCCAAAAATGAACACTCGGCCTCATGTTGTTCCAAACCTTTATGACTTTCTTTCTTGCGTGGAACACACATGGAGATTTTAAAGGCTGACATTCTGCCTAAAATCTTCTTTTGTGAGAAAGTCATATGAATTTGGAATAATGTGAGGGTGATTAAATGCTAAAATAATTCAGATATTTGGGTGAACTGTCCCTTTAAGCTCAGAACTGAGCACTAACAGCCAGACAACAGTGAAGGTGAAACGCAGGAGAAGAGGGGGTAAAAATAAACAGCATCTGTAAATAAGGCTTGTCATTCAGAGTGCCTACTTAATTGTTTTTAATATAAGCTTAATAATTAATTCATCCTGGCAGGGACTGTTGTTTTAAACAAGGCCAGATAAATTTTTCATGAAATATTACCCTACAATATTTGTTATTTCCAAAGATAAAAGGTATTACAGCTTCATCTGTGATGATGATGATGATGATGATGATGCTGTCTCATTGTGGGTCACTGATTTGAGGCTATGTACCTCTGTGATTCTTAAGTTTGACAGGGAGCTAGGTTTCAACAAACTTTTCTCAGCGCAAATGCATTTTAATACATTATATATAAGCTATGATGCAGTTTCCCTTAGAATTAATATATTTAAAGTCAATGGAATGGCAAAATCATTGTGCAGTGTCCATTTGGAGCATGCAGTTGAAAGCAAGCATGTTAATCTTTTAAAATGCATGAGCCACATATCAACAGAAGTGGCAGCTTTTGTTCAACCCTAATTATAGCCTTTCTTCCTGCTGTTGCTAATGTTTCAAAAGTATTTTCTTGATCATCTTTTTTGCCACTATCAATTATCTTGGTCAGAACAGCATCTCAGATTGAGGGAATCTATTATAAAGGGGGTTTCATAAGGACAGAGCATTCTGGGTGATCTAAAGACAAAGGTAAGACAGTCCTGACATGTATTAACACCTACCTTCAGCACTACAAGATTCGAAACCACAGGCATTGATCACCTCTCATGTGGTAAAGTAGCCTAATGCATTATACTCTATGTTAAGTGTTGCCAATGTAGGAAAGTCCATGGGAATTTGATGCATTTGTTCATGGATATTATTTCCTTTACAAACTTCAAGAATTTAGGTTAAAAATGTATTTTTATAATATATTACATTGTATATTTATATGATATATATTAATATATACAGTATAATGGAAAGTTTATATCTTAGGTCCTCAAAAATATTTCTGCCTGTTTTTAAGATAATATATTTTAACAATATCCATCACTTTAAATTAAGCAATCTTTAAAGGTGCACTCAGCATTTTTTTCCTCATTAAAGAAGTTTTACTCCTAAATAAATGAATTGTGTAATTTTGTAACATATGTATAAAATCATGAGCACTCACATAAGGTGAGGACTCTAGTCATATCAGTAACCTTTTACTTAGTAAGCTGTTTTATCTACATGGGGCTGGGGCGCCCTCATGGGGATTGCCATTTTAGAATCACACGTAACCATCTTGTTATTGGACACTTTCACCCTTGGATTAAATGAATCATGGCTGATTGTGAATAGTAAATTTCTACAATGGCATCTGTAACTGAAAACTATTGATTTTGAATGATGCTGCATCCACACCACTAGGTGTCACTTTAAGTCCAAGATGACATGGAATAATTTACTGAGTGCACCTTTAAATAGTGTACATATAAAGAGTTCAGAATAAATTAGAAATATGTAATTAAAATGAATGACTATAAACTTTTAAAACTAAGTAAACAAAATTCTTAAATTTAATCAAAATTGATTTTAAAACGGTAAAGCAACTGCATTTGTTTTTGCATTGAAGTTTATTCATAGCAAAGTTAAGCGTCTTTAAATAAATCTAATTTAAACCATTTGTTTAAATCTTACTTTTGCCAGGAATACATTTTTGAACTGGTCACCATTTCTGTTTTCACCATTTTGAATCATCTTTTTACCTTTACTAATTCATTTTAAATGGTCATGCTGTGTGACAAATTAATTTGTAAAAAGACTAATATTTCACATGATAATATGAGATTATCAAATCTGCATGCATCAATATAATTAGCAAAATGCTGTTTAAATAGTTGTAGATAGAGCATAGCATGTAACTGCAGGACATGTCAAACTTTTCAAAAGTATTTCATACCAACTACATCTATGTAATGAATAGAATATTAAACACACATATACAGTATTTTAACCTGCTATAAAGGAGTTGCAGTCGGTAATGGATGGGAAGATAATATACTAAGACAGATGGTCATGCAGTAGAAGTACTCAGATAAAGCGTATTATTTAATCAACGCAGAGTCCTTGGAAGTGCAGTCACTTAACAACACCCATTAATTGATGCTACAGTTCACAAATTTATGAATCCTGTCTTAACTCACCTCCTCAAAGAGCTCTAAGCTGTATGTATTATCATCATCTGCAAAGTAGACAATTCCCAACTGGCTGCTGTTGGAGTTGAAGGTCTCCCGTAGCCATCTGAGAGCCAGGTTCCTCTGCATGGTTCCTCGAGGAATCCGGGGATCTCTCATGTCCCCTCGCAGCTTATAGTTCCGTGGGGTTTCCACATTGAGGTGTGTGTAGTTAAGCCCCGTCTCCCTCAGCAAACTTGTGACTAGAGGGGTTCTTCTCTGAGAGTCCTCCACCAGGATCCAGTGAAGGTTGGGCACATGAAGGAAGGTGTTGGCCAATCGTGTAAGCTCGGCCTTCTGAACTGGACGGCTATATGTCGGGGTGATGATATGGATGGTGGGCAATACATCAGACCAGGGTGGAGGTCTTGTGTACACATACTCCGTACGGACCACCTCCACTATGTCCTTGTCTTGTGAGCAGTATTCCTTTGAGTCCATGGCTGCACCGGTCTCATGTCTGGTCTCTGTCCCGACATCTGCAGGTCAGAGAAAGAGAATTATGACATTAGTACACCCCAGGGCTGCTCTTATTATGTCTGACACATGCCACAAACCTTAGAGGAGTACCTGCTAGCCATTGTCGGTGGATGGTTAGTCGCTCTGGTTTGATTAAGATCTCTTTTACTAGATGGTGACAGACTGAAGAGGGTGAGAGCAGGAACCATAAGATCATAATACTCCATAGGGGTAGATGGCACTTATTCAAACCCATAATGCACAAGTTGACTTCTCCTTGATCTACATTTTAATCCTTAAAGGGATAGTTAAAAATAATTAAAAAAAAAAAAAAAAATTAAATTCTGTCATCATTAACTCACTCTCATCTTGTCCCAAACCCAAATTTCTTTCTTCTGAGGAACACAAAAGGAGATGTTAGGCAGAATGTTTGCTTCAATCACCATTCACTTTCATTGTATGGAAAAGAAAAATGCAATGAAAGTGAATTGTAACAGAGGTAAACTCTGTTCTGCCAAACATTCCCTTTTGTGTTCCACAGAAAAAGTAATACAAGTTTGAAACAACATGAGTTGTGAGTAAATTATGACAGAACTATCCCTTTAAATCTACAGCTCTGGAAAAAATTAAGAGACCACTGCAACATTATCGGTTTCTCTGGATTTTCTATTTATAAGTATGTGTTTGAGTAAAATGAATTTTTTTGTTTTATTCTATAAACTACTGACAACATTTCTCCCAAATTCCAAATAAAAATAGTCATTTAGAGCATTTATTTACATAAAATTACAACTGGTCAAAAAAATGATGCCATGTTTTCAGACCTCGAATAATGCAAAGAAGACAAGTACATATTCATTTTTAAACACAATACTGATGTTTTAACTTAGGAAGAGTTCAGAATTCAATATTTGGTGGAATAACCCAGATTTCCAATTACAGCTTTCATGCGTCTTGGCATACTCTCCACCAGTCTTTCACATCGCTGTTGGGTGACTTTATGCCACTCCTGGTGCAAAAATTCAAGCAGCAAGGCTTTGTTTGATGGCTTGTGACCATCCATCTTCCTCTTGATCATATTCCAGAGGTTTTCAATGGGGTTCAGGTCTGGCCATGACAGGGTCTTGATCTGGTGCTCCTCCATCCATACCTTGATTGACCTGGCTGTGTAGCATGGAGCATTGTCCTGCTGGAAAAAAACAATCCTCAGAGTTGGGGAACATTGTAAAAGCACAAGGAAGCAAGTTTTCTTCCAGGATAACCTTGTTCGTGGCTTGATTCATGTATCCTTCACAAAGACGAATCTGCCCGACTCCAGCCTTTCTGAAGCACCCCAGATCATCTCCGATCCTCCACCAAATTTCACAGTGGGTGCGAGACACTGTGGCTTGTAGGCCTCTCCAGGTCTTCGTCCAACCATTAGACGACCAGGTGTTGGGCAAAGCTGAATACTGGACTCATCAGAGAAGATGACCTTACTCTAGTCTTCTATGGTCCATTCCTTATGGCCTTTTGCAAACCTCAGCCTGGCTCTTCTTTGATTCTCATTAATGAAGGGCTTTTTTCTAGCTTTGCACAACTTCAGCTCTGCCACTAGGAGCCTGTTTCGAACCGTCCTTGCCGTGCACTTCACCCCAGCTGCTGTTTGCCATTCTTTTTGTAGGTCACTTAGTCATCCTATGGTTGTTGAGTGACATTCGAATGAGTTGCCGGTCATCCTGGTAGTGGAGAGTCGTCTGTAGCTTTGTTGTCCACAATGTCTGCTGCTTGACCTTGTTCTTATGAACCGCCACTTTTCTTTTCAACTCTTTTGGCATGATCAATAGTTATTTTTTTAATTCCAATTACTTTTGAAGTACTACTAGCACTGTTTTTGTCATCCAGCTGGTCCTATTGCAAGAGGATAGCGATGACCACAGCAGTGGTTTTTATACTTTTCCTTGTTAAATAAAATTAGGTTCAGGTGAGCCCCTAATCAGTACCTCATTAAGTAGAATGAAGTATGCTTGTGTTGGAATTCAACAGACACTGGAATGGAATGGCTGCCATACATGTAGAGATGCTGATTTAAGAAATATTTGGAGTGGTCTCTTAATTTTTTTCCAGAGCTGCATGATTAAAGACCCCATGAAATCAAAATTGGTGTTTTGTGGCTTTTAGTTCATGTTTGATAGCTTTGAGGCCATCTACGTGCTAGTGTACTTCTAAAACTTCACAAAATTAACTTTTAGCAGATGTGTGCATCTAAAGAGTACAGTTCTTCTCTTCCACGAAAAGTGAAGACAATTTTAATGAATCTTGCACTCAGAGGTATGTCCTCATTTTTGTCCAATTAAAGGGTGAACTATACTTTGGGTGAACTATCCCTTTAAGTGCTTTCAAGAATGAGCATGTCTACTCCCTCTAATACAGTGTTTCCCAACCACTGTGCCGCGGCACACTAGTGTGCCGTAAAAGATTGTCAGGTGTGCCATGGAAAATGATCAGATTGCACAAAATAGATCAGGGCTCCAGACTGCGACTAAATATTTTTCCAAATAGTGTAATTAAACTTTGCAAGAGGTAGCACTAGTGCAACTACAAATTCGGCCAACTATCTGACTGTGTGCTGTTGTTTTTTGTTGCGTATGAGAATTATCAAATGGCAAACGTTCCAAACGTGAAAGGAAACAGCTCTACCTGGATCAATCAGCGCAGCTCAATGCACAGATCAGTGCAGAGCACGTGTGTTTACATGTGGACCGGTCTTGAGCTCTCAGTCATGCAGATCATTATAAACAGCGCTGCGAGAATCGCGGGCTGGGTCACGGATTCGGCATGATTATTTGTTTAAAACCTCTATAAAAACCCATAATGTGTCAATGATTAAACTATTTAAAATCCTATTAAATGGCCCCAAAATTCTAAACAGCATTGAAAAGGAATAAAGGAGAAATCTGCACAATGAACAGACAGAAATGATAAGGCTTTCAGTCCACACATCACAGATATATAAAAAAAAAATATTTACCATGAACTTATATCAATATATCGGGGAAGTGAGGGAATACAATTGAATTTCTGGATGTGTTTGTCTTATGAAAAATGGCGCCATAATTTGTTTTATGGTTACTGCTAATCATGGTTTTACTTTTACTTTTGGTTACTATTATATTATTGCAAATACCACAGTTAAAACTATGGATACAATGGAACTTTCCTTCTGTGTAAAATCTTTTCTAATGCTCTCTGATTGTAGAAAAAGGTTTTGTTTGTCTTTAGATGACTGTATTTTAATCAACAAGATCCTGATAAAAAGAAAGAAACCATGAAAGAAAACTTATTCCCACTGAGTATTTTAATTAGGCCCCCCTAATTAAAGGGAAACACTGCTCTAATACCACCTCCCATTGACTAGCAATAGTACCAGTAAATAGCAAACCAATGTGCTTGTCAAACCATTTCATGGGGTATTTTTAATAGAGCATACAAGAAAGCTTTTGCTAAGAATGGTTATGGAGTATTACCAAATATCTTCTTTTCAGAATATTTGCACTTGTCACAAAATGATGGTGGCACCTCACATTTCAGATTTTTATCACTGTTCAATTAGTAACCTGCTCTCACTTTATACATTTTAGCACTACGTAGATTAGCATTCTCTATTAACAGTCCAGATGTTCTCTACCTCCTATGCATCATACAGACCCATGTTAATCGCTTCATGAAAGGTTCTATGAATATAAATATCTAAATCTCCAATAACTGATGGTATTGATGTGCAGGGTTGGGGAGTAACAGAATACCTGTAATGGGATTACATATTTAAAATACAAAATATAAGTAACTGTATTCCACTACAGTTACAATTTAAATCATTGGTATTTAGAATACAGTTACATTCAAAAAGTATTTTGATTACTGAAGAGATTACTTTGCATTTTATTGTCATTTGTTTCATTTAATATTTAGTCCTTTCAGATGGAAAAATGTATACATATAAATAATGCATTTAAATCCAAAGTGCATTTGAATAGCGGTGAAAAACTTTCTTATGATGTGTTACATTTATACGAGCAGACAGAGAAGTAAGTTTGAAGTAAGTTTGGAGCACAAGAAATAGAAATAAACCTTGTGAAAATTGTCAGCTTTACACTAAGCTAAAATGCTATTTCTAGCCATTTTACATGTTACCAGGCACGATCATATTTTTTTTTATCAAGAAAATTCACGTTGGATCATTATTTCTTTTTTTCTAGTAAGTCCTTCCTAGGGCAAAAATCTTATTCTTGATGATCAGTCTTGTTTCCTGTAAAAATATCTAAAAAATCCTTAAAACAAGATCAGTTTGATTGATCTTGTTTTAGAAACAACACTGCATAAGATATTTAGGTTTTTCAGAGAATGTATTTTTAACATGTGTATTTTGATTACTGAACTGGCAGAGTTTTTATAGTCAAAACAAGTGAAAAAATCTACCTGTGCTGAAGAAGTAATCCAAAGTATTTAGAATACGTTACTGACCTTGAGTAATCTAACGGAATATGTTACAAATTACATTTTACAGCATGTATTCTGTAATCTGTAGTGGAATATTTCAAAAGTAACCCTCCCAACGCTGTTGATGTGCAAATACATGGGTCATCAAGTGTTGGTGGTGTTGCTCCACGTAGGAGGAGCTAGAGGTGGCCAGAGACTGATGGATCTTTGTGAAGTATAACATTGTAGGCTTTGCCCCCATAAACCCTTAAATAACAATTTATGTGTACAGCTTGTCATGTGTGTGAATCATCACTTACATAAGTGTTTCAATGTGGGTGCTAAAATAAACTGTGTAGATATGCTAACTGGTAATTTTGACTTAAAGCCACCAGAAATTCACCACAGTGAGGGTTTTATTGAAAAAATCTTTTGCAATTTATCTTTCGAATGAATGAGGACCTCTTGAAATCTGCTGGATAATTTCATTGGAGTCATTTGAATTCTTGAAATGAGGCCCATGCACTCAGCTAGCTAAGTGGAGGAAAGTGGAAGTTTTTATCTGCAGTATATACAGTGTATGTATGGTGAATTTTTAAACTGGGTCATGTGAAATGAAAGTGCACTAAGTTGAGAGACTAATATAAAAAGCATGTTTTTTTGGAGAGAAAACTAATTTGTATTCGTGTTTCGGGGAAAAACTTCTTGTTTAGCACCTCTTTAACACTGTTTAATAGATAATTTTCAGTGAGAGGAATAATATGCAAATTTACTTGAAACAGAACTGTATTTGTATAAGAGAAAGGAGTTCTTATAAGACACAGGTAAATCAATAAATCTGAGTTTATCTGAGAGTCCTTTAAGGGGGTTACACACCCGATGAGAAGTGCCATGCCGCTTCATGTCACAGGTAGGACAATAAAGTATTGTACATAAAACGCAGCGTTCTGTATGCGCAAGTTCAAGTCTAAAGTCAGCTCCAGATGAGATTTAAGATGGATGATTTTACCATTATACTTTCTCCAGTAAAGATGAACATTTTAGGTGGAATAATAAATCCTTATTATTTATGTATCAATGGTTAAGTACATAGTAGTTAAGGCCACCTAATATAAAGTGGGTCCAAAATATTAATCATTAATATTTTAGACCCACTTTATATTAGGTGGCCTTAACTACTATGTACTTAACCATTTGATACAATCTACTTATCATGTACATACATGTTGTTGCATTGTTAATACATTTAAAGTACCTGCATTTAATTACATTTTTAGTTACACTGTTAACTTAACCCCTAACCCAACCCTTACCCCAAAACCCAACTCTAACCCCCAATCCTAACCCTAACCCTACCCTTACTCCTAAACCTACCCATACCTCAACCTCAGTAGCAGCAAATGTGGGAAGTTTGCAGAACAGCATGTAGTTACACAGTAAATACATAGTCTTGTATGTATTTAATGTTAGTACATAGTAGTTAAGGCCACCTAATATAAAGTGTGACCAATATTTCTTTTTAAGTCTCTATTTTGAATTTTAAGATGCTGTATGACATCCACATGCTGCATCTGGTTTGCAAACCCCTTTAGACTTCGTGCAGATTTTTGTCTTTTTTTTTTGTCTTTTTTTTTTTTTTTTTGAGTGATTAAACATTTTGAAATATATATTTTTTTTTTAATTGGCATTGACAACAGAACTTTATATCAGTGTATATAAATACTGTTTTTACCCTTTCGGATGGCAAGCAGAGGTGCAATTGCACTTTGGTGCCACACAGTGATGAGGAGGGTCCATGGTAACACAATCAACACGATGGCAAGAATATCTCTTCTCTTCGGCATCTCCAGGGTTGGTGCTATGCCTGGTCATTACCTAAGAGTGGGAATTAAACAGAGACAGAAAAAGAGAGAGTATGTAAATGAGAGGATATGTGAGAGCCTGATAAGTGACAGTGTGTGGCCTCTTGAGAATGAATGTAAAATGTTATCAAAAAGATCACTTTGTATTAGACTTCAGCTTCATATCATCAAGTAAAATGATAATCCAATATAGGCTGTTTGTCTCAGATCCCTTGTGACATTACTTAATTTAACACTTTTATCTAACCAAAGAAGGACCTAATGGGTCCCATGTCTCTTTTTTAAGGGTTCCTCCAAATATAAACTCCAAATTTACAGTAAATGCCAAAACATTACAGACGGATCACAGATGAACATATACTACACTACAAAATAAAATAATAAAATAAAATAAAATTAAATTAAATACAATTAAAAAAAAAAAAAAAAATCATTTCTATCAGTATTTAGTATTTAGGCTGTATTTATGTCTTGTTTTCCAGGAAAAATATGTGAACATTCTTTTCAATCAGTATTTTTTCTCTTGTTTCCCACAACAAATCTTAACATCCTTAAAGCAGGATACATTTTATTAGGTTAGGTAACTTTTTTAATTTACTTAAGAATCAAAATGATGCAAGATGAAAAGTAGAGTTGAGAATTAATTTATTAAGAATAAGTTAACTTTTCTTACCTCATTGGCAAATAGTTTTCAGTTGTTTTAAACAAAAACCACACTCAATTGTGTTATATTTATGCTTAAAACAAGAAGAGACAATCTGCCAATAGGGTAAGTAAACTTTATGTATTTATTTTGATTAATTATTAAAGATATTTTATGCATTTTTTATCTCAAGTAAATGTATCTTATTGTAACAATGTTTCAATATTTTTACTGGACAACAACACAGAAATACAGATTTTTGCAATGTAGACATAAAAACAAAAGGGGGGAGCACAAATCTTTAAAAAAAATTTTGAATAATATAACATGCAGCACTCTTTATGTGTGTTATAGACGAAATGGTGTGTGAGTGCGTGCGCACATATGATCTCCTCACCCTTGGTCACACACGGCGGATGGTCACAAGCGTGAGATCCAGCTGTGACGGCCGCATGCTGGAGGTCATCCACCGCGCTGCTGGCTCCCAGAGCATCCCATGCTGCACTCCAAACTATCTAAAACATACAGTACCAAAATTGCATTTAAAAACCTGACAAAAGACATACAAGCCATTCCGAATACACACACACACACACACACACACACACACACACACACACACACACACACACACACACAAAGTTTAGTTTAAAGGTTTAGTTTATAAGACAGTTACTTTGATGTTCTTCTTCCTCCTCCTATTCAACTATCACAGTAAAACATGTTCCTTGGCCCCAGATCACAATATTAATACTGTACCTGGTAAAGCAATTCATGATGATAAATTAATCTTTTTGCATTTATTTCCTCTTACTCTCCCTTAATCTCAGTGGTAATATTTGCTATACAAGAACAGATTAATTAGCTGTCAGCTGCTCTCTGTGCCAAACCTCTTCCTAAGAGAATAATAATTCTGTTATGAAACTATTATCATTGAAACTCATCCAGTATCCAGACACACATATGAAAGCTGGGCATGATGATGCTGTGCCTTGAACCAAGCCTGTCTGTGTGTGTAGGCTGTAGCACAGATGCTGTTTGACTGCAGTAGCGACTGTATTTTTAGCTTCTCTGGAGGCAGATAAGTTGAAGAAGAGAACAATAGAGAGAAAGAGAGAGAGAGAGAGTTCCGATGGCAGTTGGCAGCAAAAAATTTCAGCTCCTGCTGTAACTTAAATTTTTGCCAGAGAATGTATGTTTTTATTACTCAAACACTTAAATGATTGGAAACTAAACTACGAACAAAAGAGGTAGAAGATTTTTAAGGTAAGACAAAAAAAGAAAAAAAAGAAAAAAAGAATGACATATATTCAATACATCAAACTAACGGCTAGCCAAGCTAACACTCCATGGCGGTTAACACTGTTGATCACAGCTTGCGCCTGCCTAAGGCAGTAGCATCTTTCAAAAATGAAGAGGAGCTGGAGATAATACATCCAGAAGAAATTTTATCAATCAAAGATAAGAAGAAGATGAAAGAGATAATCCTGAGAGAGAACCCAGAGATGCTGCTGTCTGACTACAGTAGACCAGAACCCAACAAAGTTCGGTGTAACCTGCTCTTCTTCACTGATCAACCATCAGCCTGGCTGTATCAGGACTGGTCAGTATGGGAATGAGGAAGCATGGTTAAGGTATCTTCACACTCTTTTATTTACAAGAAATAACACTCTTTAATGTCAATAAACACTCTAATGCGTCGCATTCCTGTGCATCACTCTCTCTCTCCTCTGACTCTGGCATGGGCTCATCTTATCGCTCTCCCTGGATTACTGCAAAAAGAAACAGCTGCTAGACTTAATTATCACCCAGGGATGAATCCTTACCGCTTCCCCTCTCCAGGGACGGATGCTCAACCGTGCCCTCGCCACACTGGCACAGCACTCTCTACACTGCCATGAACTGCAGCAGAAAAGGTGGCGTGTTTAAAGGTAGACAAATCACTCTGGAAGGTGAAAAAGAGATAAAGCTGACTATAAACTTGTACCACAATGGTACAGTCATGGTCCAGGGGTCAGAACCCAGCCTTGATGAATTCCAGAAGAATTTCATGAACTTTAAAATGGAGGTTCGGGAGTTAAAAATAGATCCTGAGATGAAGAGCAGTGTGGAGTCCTGCTCCACAATAGTCACAAACTAAGCCCTCAGCTCGAGCACCCCTGTAGAACACAGACACCCTGTCTCACCTGCATCTCCAATGATCAAGGCCTTGAGAGATAACATCACTGAGCTGTAGCAGGACTACTTCCTGTTTAAAGAGGAAACTTCCAACAACCTCTGTCAGCTCCAAAACCAGACCAGCCACCTCAGCACGCAACAACTTCAACAGCTATGCTCTGCTGTCAGACAGCTGGAGGAAAACAACCAGGAGCTACGAGAGGAGCCGAGAAAGTTGAGATTGGAGCTGATCAAGAGAGATCAACACAGCAATATGCTGGAGAAACAACTGGAGGAGATAAGACAACAGCTACACACAAACACTGAACACATCGCAACCACAGAACAACAGCAACATTGTACCAGCACAGAAACACTCAACACCTCTCCTCCTGAATATATCAGAAAAACAACACAACACTAGCAGTGTGTCAACACACAAACACACCACTCCATCCCCTGCAACCCATCAGGTTTTTCAGGTCTCTCAAGCTTCTCAGAACTCCAAGAGAAAAGACATCAGAACCAGACAGAGATATCCACAGACCACAACAACATCCAACAGAGAACAGAAGAGACAACACAACATCATCATCCTCTGTGACTCTAACAGCAACCACCTGGACCAGAAACAACTGTTCCCCAGGAGAACTGTAAGGAAACTCTGGTGTCCTACCTCTCACTCTGCTTTGAAGCTGCTGAGAGAGCATGTTTTGGGAACAACATCACACATCACACATTATACTGCACACTGAGACAACACTGAGAGTGGATGTTGCCAAAGCTCTCATCAACGTGGTGAAATCAGCAAGAGGAATCTACCCTAGTGCCAAAGTCATCATCTCTACACTGCTGCCTCACAGAGACATTCCACAAAACATCATCAATGCAATTAATGCAGAGATAGCTGATGTGTGTGCACTCATGGGCGTGCACATAGAGGAGGACCTAACCTGGAGCACTAACACCACAGTTCTGGTAAAGAAGGTACAGCAGAGACTTTACTTCCTAAGGATCCTTAGGAAGAACCACCTCACCCAAAAAGTGCTTCTGTCCTTCTACCACTGCTCCATAGAGAGCATACTGACTTATTGTATCTGTGTGTGGTTTGCCAGCTGCACAGAAACAGAGAGGAAAGCGCTCCAGAGGGTCATCACCAACGCCCAGAAGATTATTGGCTGCCCTCTCCCCTCCCTGGAAGATCTTTATAGTTCCCGCTGCCTCAAAAAAGCCCAGAATATACTTAAAGATCCATCTCACCCCGGACATTTACTGTTTGAACTGCTGCCCTCGGACAGACGTTTCAGGTCAATGAAAACATGAACAAATAGATTAAAAAATAGTTTTTGTCCAAAAGCAATAGCAGCACTAAACACTACTTGAATATTAAGGAGATGTATCGTGCTGTGAACTGTTGTGTATGTGTGGTATAATGTGTTTTCATTTCCTTTAGAATCTTTTTATATATTTTTTAAAGATACTTTTAGAGGCTCTTTTATATTTATATATTTATATACCTATTGCACTTTATTTAATGTTGCACTGATCGGATTTCATTGTACATGTACAATGACAATAAAGGTTCTATTCAATAAGCACCTTTATGACCATCTTCACATTCATCGAGAGGGCATGAGAATATTTGCTAAAACGATCAACGATGTAACACTGAAAAGCTCTGAGAACACACCCCCTGACTGTGAGGAGAGGGTGAGACAGCATGCCGGCAGACAGACAGACAGCTACACTACTTTTGTGACAGGAAGAGGTAGTGCAGACACAAGCGACCTCAGCCAGATAAAAAAAATGTTGAAACTTCTATGTGAAAATGTATTAGTTGATTAACAAGTGCTTAATTTAAGAGCTCTATTTCATTTTTCATTTCATTTTACTGTATATTCTCTTTTTGTTATGCAGTTGATATTCTAAGGTACTTCATTTAATTTGGAATATTTCATAACATGACTGGGTAAGGAATCATACATTCTTATTTCTGGTAAAAATCACAATGTCATCACTTAAAATCACAAGCTACAACATTCAGGGAATGTTTTCTGTTGCTTTTGGAGAAAAAAAGCAAGAACCCTGATTTTGTAAATATTGTATATAGTTCAGATATCATAATATTACTTGAGACATGGAGTCGATTAGATTCTAAACCTAAACAACTACAGAGAATTACATATACCATCAGTGAAACACCCTCATGTTAAAAATGGAAGAGATTCAGGAGGAATTATTGTTTGGTTTAGAGAACATCTTTTCCATTATATTCAGCCTGTTAAAAAAAGGAGAACACATATTTGGATTAAAATAAAAAAGGAACTAATTTGAACAGATGAGGATACTTACCTGTGTGCCACCTACATCCCCCCACATGAGTCACCCTATTACAGAGGTGGACAGTAACGAAATACATTTACTTGAGTACTATACTTAAGTACACTTTTTGAGTATCTGTACTTTACTTGAGTATTATTTTTTCTGGAAACTTGTGACTTTAACTTCACTACATTTGAAAGACAAATATCGTACTTTTCACTCCACTACATTTCTATCAAGGTCCTCAAGTAGAAAGTCGTTACTATGTAGCAGCTTTGAAAATCAGTGGATGATTTGTTTTCTTCTCTAAAACATGATTGTTTTTTTTTTGTAGGTGACAGACAGCCTATCAATAATCACGGGTCACGTGTCGTGAAGTTCAATGATTTCCCAGCATTTTTTGAACACTGATCAGTTGGCAAAATGGAAGATGGTGGTTCCTCAGCGCAGTGCGCGCACCCATGGCCATACTTAGAAAATATTTTCCAGTTTTCTGAAAATAAAGATTCGTTTCGTTTGAAATGTTTGCTATGTTTGCCTAAAACAAACCATATCACAGCCTTCAAAAACTCGCCGTCCAACCTGCCGAAGCATATTGAGATATGTCATCTTTTAATTTCTTGTGAAAGCTTAAAATTATCTGTGCTTTAGAGCTAAAGTTTCAGTATGAAGTATGGATTTGCCTGTCAAGTTGCCATAGCCTTGTGGATACACCGCTAACGCATAGGTAAGGTTCGACAATGACTTTAGTTAGCATACAAAAGCATGATTTCAAATGTAAATGAGCTTAAGAGTTAAATAAGTTAATATCTTGTAACTTTTATATTTTTTTGTTGTTGTTGTTGTTGTTGTTACCTTGCATAATTACTATAGTTATGTGTAGAGCTGCACGATTAAATCATAAAAGATCGCGATCTCGATTCAAACACCCACACGATCTCTTTCCTAAATGATAATGATTCGCCTGTCTATTAAACCTTTGACAAAAATCATACCGGAAATATTCAGATCTGCGTTGGTGCTGCCGCTGAGCCAGAGAGAGCAGTTATCATATATAGGTATGAAACATCTTCATAAACAGTCTTTTCTACCACACAGTATCATTATTTCTTTCTGCATTACAAATATTCAAATTATCACAGAAGTACTGGGATAAAAGGTTACAGTTCGCATATAAACACTGTCTTCGATTAAAATAGGGCAAGCTTGTGTATTCAGTAGGTTGCTTCAGAGGCAAAAGGTATTGTAAGTATTACATACAACAATGCAACAATAATAAAACAATGCATTGACATAAAAAAGGAAATTTACTTTTGATACTTAAGTACTTTTAAAACCAAGTACTTCTGTACTTTTACTTAAGTAAACATCTGTCTTTACAACTTTCACTTGTAATGGAGTAATATTTGACAAGTAGTATCTGTACTTTCACTCAAGCAATGGAGTTGTGCACTTTGTCCACCTCTGCTTTATTATAATGAGGAGATCTTCTCCGCATTACAATCTGAGATCATTCAGTTTCAGTCTCTTGGCTCAGTCCTGATAATGGGGGATCTGAATGCAAGAACCGGGAAAGAACTGGATACAACACAAATATAAATCAAAATAAGCATTCCACTAAACCACATCAGAACTATGACAACACAATAAATAGAAATGGAAAACAAGTTCTGCAGCTCTGTAAAAGCCTAGGTATCTACATAGTGAATGGCAGAACAAAGGGTGATTCTCTGGGTCGATTTACCTACTGCTCTCTTTAGGTAGTAGCAAAGTGGACTATGCCATCACAGATCTAGACCAAAGCAAGATCAATTACTTCACAGTGATGCCACAACTACCTCTCACAGACCACTGTCACATTGTCTTTAGTCTGAACAAGTCAGCCAGTTGTCTACCATCTTCAAAGCAGAAGTCTAAAATATATTCCCTCCCAACCAGATTCTTCTGGAGAAGACAGTCCAGACCAGTATGAAGCTGAACTCAACAGAATTTATGCTGAGAACAAGATGGATGCATTTCTCCAATCCACAATTGGGAAAGACTAGAAAAGCATCAATTTGGCAACAAAACAATTGACTAAAAAATGTTTTCACAGTTGCCAGCAAATCATTGAATAAAATAAAACTGAACAGGAGAAAAAAGGAAATCACAAAAGCTGACTGGTTTGATAAAAAATGTCAAATGTTAAGAAAAGAACTATGATTTTTATCAAATAAAAAACACAGAGACCCCGCAAATCAACTAACACGTACCATCTATCAACTAATGCTTAAAAAGTACGGGTCACTGCTAAAAAGCAAAAGAGCCGAACATATTACAACAAGGCTCAACAAAATAGAAGAAGCAGTTAATCAAAATTAAATCTGGGAATTATGGAACAATTTAAATAAGTCCAACAAAGAAGAACAAATTCCCATCTGTGACCCAAACACATGGACAAAACATTTTGGAAACCTTTATAAACAAAATGAACAAAACCCCACCCAAACAATTCTGAATTCCCAACTATATAATCTGGAATGCACAATAAAGGGTCAATTAAACCATTTGGACAACCCCATATTAGAGGTCTTCAAGGGTACACCCCAACCTGAAGACCCAAGACCAGACCCGGGACCCATACGGATACAGATTCACATTTTATATGGTCAGCTGGGTCCGGGTCGGGTCCCATTCTATTGCTGCGGGTCCCGGGTCTGTTTAACTTTATGTGTAATACCCGAGTCGATCCGAGAACACCCGGCTGTGATCAGACAGCGCTGATGATGATGGTGCTGTGTGTGTGTTGTAACTAAGTTGCAACATTGTAAAATTAGGATGAGAAAGTGAGGGCAGGAAATAAGGTGAAAACGGAGAGGAGCCACAACGAGCTGAGTGACATCAGAGGCAGAGCAGAGTTAAGGCACACGATAGCAAAATAGCAATGCTAATGTTAGCAGTCGTGGCAATGAACGAGCAATCGTTATTATAGTTCAAAAGGGCAAACAGTCGGAGTAATCTTATGCAAGATACAAAAAAAACTGCAAAGCTGATTCTAAACAAGTCGCATATGTCATCAGTCACCGTGACAGCAAGTGGACTTTTGAAGCTGAAATAATGAGTGGATTAGCTATGCTGTTTCAATCAGCAAGAGAGGAATCACACCTGGATGTATTTAACCAACTTTCTTGGCAAAGAGGATGGATTATATGCATCACAGCCAGGGACAGGGGAGAAGACTACTAACGTTACATTAGGTAAGACACAAAGTTTTGTTATCACAACTTTTAAATTAACTTGTTAATAGCAATCCGCTGTGAAATCGGTGTCGATCAAGTCTGTGTCTCCCAGCCGGGTCTGTGTCCCAGCTTTCAAATAATAGACAGATCCGGTTCGGGTCTGGGTCTGGCATTTCTCGGTTCTGCATGGGTACGGGTCCAAGCTTTCAAATAATAGAAGTGTCCAGTTCGGGTTTGGGTAGTACATTTCCAGGTCTCTTTGGATTCGGGCACAAATATTTGGTCCCGTGAAGACCTCTACCCCATATCACTGAAAAAATCTTGCAGCTCAGATGGAATATGCAATGAGATGTTGAAACATGGCAGCCCAAACTGAATGAGGCCATTCTCAAATGATTCAATTTGCTCTTAAAATCAGGACACTTTCCTGATAATTGGAAATCAAATCAAATCACTCCAATCTTCAAACAAGGTGACAAATTTAACCCAAACAACTACAGGGGCATTTCAGTGAGCAATCTTGGCAAACTATTCTGTTGCATTATAAATTACAGATTAACCCAATATCTCCAAGAAAACAAGACTTTACACAACTGTCAAACTGGATTCATGCCAAAACAGAGAACAACTGATCATATACACCGATTAGGCACAACCTTAAAGCCACCTGCCTAATATTGTGTAGGTCCCCATCGTGCCACCAAAACAGCACCAACCCGCATCTCAGAATACCATTCTGAGTTGCTATTCTTCTCACCACAATTGTACAGAGCAGTTATCAGAGTTACCGTAGACTTTGTCAATTTGAACCAGTCTGGCCATTCTCTGTTGACCTTTCTCATCCACAAGGCATTTCCATCCACAGAAAATTCCCTCACTGGATATTTTTTGTTTTTTGCACCATTCTGAGTCAATTCTAGAGAGTGTTGCGAGTGAAAACCCCAGGAGATCAGCAGTTACAGAAATATTCAAACCAGCCCATCTGGCACCAACAATCATACCACGGTCCAAATCACTGAGATCACATTTTCCCCCATTCTGATGGTTGATGTGAACATTAACTGAAGCTCCTGACCCGTATCTAAATTATTTTATGCACTGCACTGCTGCCACACGATTGGCTGATTAGATAATCGCATGGATGATTGTTGGTGCCAGATGGGCTGGTTTGAATATTTCTGTAACTGCTGATCTCCTGGGATTTTCACGCACAACAGTCTCTAGAATTTACTGTAAACCATGGTTTATCGTTATTGAATGATAAAAATGTCTTAGTAGGGATGCACATATCCTCACAGAAACTGATATATGATGTCACAGTAACTGTGAGCTCATCTAGGTCTGTGGCTGCAGTCTCAAAAACACTCCAATCAGTGCAGTCAAAGCAGGCTTGTAGTTCCAGCTCTGCTTCATTGGTCCATCCCTTTACAGTCTTTACTACAGGCTTAACTGATTTTAGTTTCTGCTTGTAGGTCGGGAGAAGATGAACCAGACAGTGATCAGAGAGTCCTAAAGCTGCACGTGGGACAGAACAATATGCATACTTTACAGTTGTGTAGCAATGGTCCAATATATTTCTTTCTCTGGTGGGGCATGTGATGTGTTGTTTGTATTTTGTAAGTTCACAGGTGAGGTTAACTTTATTAAAATCTCCCCGAATAAAAATAAGTGAGTCCAGGTATTGTTGCTCCTGCGTTCATGCATGCTTGTGGCGGGATGTACACATTCAACAGCATAAACAAGAAAAACTTGAGTCTTCAGGTGAGTAGAACTCGAGTCTGAAGGCGAGTAGAAAGGCTTACAGTTGAGGAAGAGTGCTTCTAAATTAGGACTGCACATCTTCTTTAATGCTGTTACATCTGTACACCAACTTTCGTTGATGTAAAAGCATGTTCCACTGCCTCTCGTTTTCCCCGATGATTCCGCAATGCGATCCGCTCTGAACAGCTGAAAGCCCGGCAGATGTAATGCACTGTCCGGGATTGCTTCATTCAGCCAAGTTTCCGTGAAACACAGAGCAGCAGAGTTAGAAAAGTCTTTATTTGTTTGAGTGAGCAGAAGCAGTTCATCCATTTTGTTGGCGTGGGAGTGGATATTCGCCAAATGAATACTCAGCAGCGGAGTCCTAAATCCGTGTTGACGAAGCTTCACAAGCATGCCAGCTCTCTTCCCTCATGTGCGTCTTTTGGATCGCATGTTGAGCATGTTGAGCACTGCTGTGCCTCCAACTAAGGTGTCTAATAAAATGTCTGAATAATCAAACACCTGCAAAAAATGATCATATATGCTCTGCCAAATATTCAGCAGTTCATCCCTAGTGAAACTGATCAGGAAAGAGTGACAAAAAACATGACAAACAAACAAAAGTAACAAAAATGCTAGAGAGCTCCACACCGAAGCAGCCATCTGCAGCGCCATCTTGAAACATAAGTGCTTCTAACCTGGGCTGTAGGGCAGAATTGGGCAGATTCCCTCTTTTGACTGACATTCAAAAGAGAGCCAGTAAATTCTGGTTAAACCTATCAGACTCTTTCCCAGAATATCACCATCGCCCCTCGAACTTGCCATGGCTCCGCCTTCCATGGCTTCGCCTCTCGAGCCTCCCATGGCTCTGCCTTCCACGGCTCCACCCCTCGAGCCTCCCATGGCTCCGCCTTCTAAGGCTTCGCCCCTCGAACCTGCCACAGCTCCGCCTTCTATGGATTCATCCCTCGAGTCTGCCACGGTTCCGCCTTCTACGGCTTCGCCACTTGAGTCTCCCATGGCTCTGCCTTCCACGGCATCGCCCCTCGATCCTGCCACGGCTTCGCCCCTCGAGCCTCCCATGGCTCTGCCTGCCATGGCTTTGCCCCCCGAGCCTACTACAGCTTTGCCTTCCACGGTTCCACCCTCTGAGTCTTCCACGGATCCAGTCTCTAGCCTGTGGTCACCACCCAGGCCTCCTGATCCTGTTTCAGCCCTGTGGCTGCCAACCAGGCCTCCTGATCCAGTCCCTACCCAGAGGTAGTCTTCTGGGTCTCCTGGTTGTCCACCTGATCCGCTCTGGTATTCTTGGTCTCCTGGCAGTCCGCCTGATATACTCTGGTCTCCTTGGTTTCTCGGCTGTCCACCCAATCTGCTCTGGTCTCCCTGGTCTCATGGCCTTCTACCTGATCTGCTCTGGTCTTCTGAGTCTCCTGGCCATCCACCTGATCTGCTCTGGTCTTCTTGGTCTCCTGGCCGTCTGCCTGATCTTCTCTGGTCTCCTTGGTCTCTCATCCATCCACCCAATCTGCTCTGGTGTGCCTTGTGTCATGGCTGTCTGCCTGATCTGCACTGGTCTCCTTGGTCTCTCGGCTGTCCACCCAATCTGCTCTGGTCTCCTTGGTCTCTCAGCTGTCCACCCGATCTGCTCTGGTCTCCCTGGTCTCATGGTTACCCGCCTGATCTGCACTGGTCTCCTTGGTCTCTCGGCGTCCACCCGATCTACTCTGGTTTCCCTGGTCTCCCGGCCTTCCGCCTGTTCTGCTCTGGTATCCTTGGTCTCCGGCTCCATCTTGGCCTTGCCTCCCTGACTAGCCTTCCTTGGGCTTCAAGAGCCGCCCATTAGAGGGGGGGTTCTGTCATGATTCACTGTTGTTTGCCTTGTGTTTCTCCCCTGTCATCTGTTCGTCCCAGACTACATTTCCCATAACTCCCTGCCCTCATCACTGCCAGCTGTCCTTGATTGTCCTCACCTGTGTTTCATTAACTCATTAGTCTTTGTGTATATAATGCCCTGTTGTTTGCTTGTTCTTTGTCAGTTGTTATGTGTTTTGACCTCCTGTTCATTGACCCATTCCCATCGTAGATGTTTTCTCTGTTCCTGTGTTTTCCCATCGTGGATGTTTCTTTTGTTCCTGTGTTTACCCCGTTAATCTGTACTTTGTTTCCTTTATTAAATACTATTTCGCTGCACCTAGATTCAGCTCTCATGACTTCCTTCCTTATGTTACAGAAACACATATTGAAACTTTAATTACAACTGCCACTGTTGATATAAAATGAGGTCTAATAGATTCTACCTTTAGATTATTTCATATGAAACTATAACATTTTGTCAAAATATAACAGTTACTTTTACTCATGTAAAATCGTGAAACAATTTTGTAAAGGTGATGATGCATAATGGAAAAAAAAATTAGCGCATAACACAGTGTTGCTCTTTTCCTCCTCAGTGCTGTTTGGCATGTCGGGCTGCCTACTGTTTGAAAGGTTTACCTTGACTTCCTCCGTAATGCTTTAAACTAGGAAAGTCTCACTAGAATTGAAATTGGTCACATCAGTTTTGAGGTCTGCGCTCCACAATATTGAGGGAATCCAGGTTGTTGCATACGCGCGCCAGAGAGAAGAGTAGATCATGATCGCGAGCTGGTTCCGTTACAATAGTGCGAAAGTGCAAATGAGAAGCATTTAGCTGATTGCAAGATTATCATTAAATCTGCCTTAGCAGTCCTAAACAGGCTATCACTTGGGCGGACGCCAAAATATCTTCAATGGGAGAACCATGGCATTGTTCTTTCCCTGCTGTCCGCGACCCAGTCCGAATAGACCTGCAACCCACCAGTTGACAAACACTGCTTTAACTCACACACACACTCACACTCACTTATGTCAGACCCCCCTCGCCTCACTTCTCTCTGACATTTTCTCTGCTGCATGTGTGTGGGGGGGTAAGTTGATGAGTCTGACAGGCAGTCGAGGAGGAAAGGAGATGTGCACATGCAGTTGAGATTCTCTGTCTGGTTGCATTTTTTTCTTTCAATACCGTAGATAAGCAAATGTACATGGTATGAAAACCATCAATTTTCATACCGTGGTACATTGTGAAACCGGTATACCGCTGCAGCCCTAATGCTGAGTCTACATCTTTAGACGACTGTGCAGTGCAGGACCCTTAAGCAATCTAACAGACTCATTTTACTGAAATAATGCTGCTCCCTAGAAATGGCACAGGCACTCTGCATGCAGATACCAAGCTGACTATGTGTATGCTGAATGTTTTAATCAGGGTCAGGGCAGTGGTGTGACCAAAGAAGAGAATGAGAGAGAACAGGCCAACAACACAAACCGTCTCTGTCATTTCCTGAATGAATGAGAGTATCAGCAACAGTTAAGCAAAAGACACAAATAGGGTATCAAAGCCTTAAACTCCAAATAGTTTGTAAAGAAAGTATTTATTTTCTTGTTTAAACAAATGGTCAGTTAGACAAGGTGCTTAATCCTCAGAAAATGTTGATTGTTCACCTAAGTACACCAAACTAAATATATTAGCTGTTTTGATTTTCTGTTCATTTTATATAAAGCAATTTTTCCAACACTGTTAATAAAATATAGTTTAAAACCTTGATTTGTATAATTTTTTTCATTTTACTTCTGTCATTAAAGATGTCATGACCTGCCTTTTTATATATACTGTATGCATATATTTATGTTCGTTGAGGTTCACTTATAATATAGTAGCCGAAAGTTGTTGTTTTTTTGCACAAAAACATAAAATATATACTGTATATTATATTATATATATTACATATATTCTATATATTATAGTGTTGTTAAAAGTACCGGTACTTTGGTACCAAGTCGATACTAAAATAAAAAATATATAACGATACCAGTGTTTCTGCAGTACCGGTAGTACCGAGCACCGATTTTATCCGGTACCAGTATGACTGACACACAACAGCTTTAAAATGCTCACATGCTTATTTTGAACATGAGCTCTGTTACTCCTTGTACACTGAAATGGACAGTTAATCAAATTAAATTCATAACATGTCCTAGTGTGATTTATTAAACCGCTGAAGGCTGCAGTGTTACTGTGGACGAGCTGCGTACTATAAATAAAACCAACTGCTCATCCACTAAAATCTCCAGACATTGAGAATCATTCACGTTGTATGAGTTGACAGAGCAGAGCACCAATCCAGGGTAAAATGCGTATTACATGTAGACTATATATTCTTAATTAAAATCACAGCATCTGCTTTTTAATCTCAGCTCAGCTTTATTTATATCACATTTAAAACAACAGAGTTGACCAAAGTGCTTCACAGTAATAAAGTTTAAAACATAACATTTCAAAATTACCACATACACAAACACCAGTTATCTAAAATACAAACACTTCAAAAGTGTGTCCTACATTTTATTCATCAGACTCAAAGGCCAGTGTAAAGAGATGAGATTTCAGACATGACTTAAAAGTCTTCAGTGATCACACCGTGCCTGCAAACTCTTTATCTGGAAAAGTGAAGTTCCGGCAAAAAACACAGGTCATAATAAAAGATACAAAATAAAATCTAGATTCCTGAAATTGAAGAAATTGAATAAAAATATATGACAACTGTATAGTAAATTTGTAATATTCACTGTAATAATAATAATAATAATAATAATAATAATAATAATAATAATTAATCAAAATATCACAAGCAAGACACTGTTGAATAAAAGCTTGGTGAAAAAAAATGCAATGACATGTTGAAAAGTTATATTTTCACTTGTTAAATGTTTTAAGAATTTATTGATTAGACACCATTTTGATGATGAAATTAAACTTTAAAAAAAATTCTGGAAAGTTCTGGAATTAAACTATAATTATTAAAATAATTATGAAATAAATAAAAATAAATAAACTGGTGTGTTAGCACATTATCATATTAGCATATTTTTGCTGTGGTATTGAAATTGGTGTCGAGACAGGGTGGCCAGATGTCCCGTTTTTCCCGGGACAGTCCCTTTTTTAAGCGCTTTTTCTAGAGTCCCGACTTATTCTGAAAAAATCTTGTATTGTCCCGTATTTCCCCTCTCCTAAAATTTCTCTATCACCTATGTGGCTTTCTCAGTCACATGAATATTCTAATCAAAGGTAGCCAAGGATACAGCTTGTAAAACCAATAAAATCACACCATGTTATTTGAAGTACATGATTGGATTAAACTATCCAACCACAATCCCCTATCAGCAGATGTCCAGTTAGTGAACTGATCGAAGGCTGTGTCTCGTTTCGAAGGCTGCGTGCTAGGTAGGACGCGTCCTTTGAAGGCTGCAGTATACCGAGCGTCCTCCTTTAAACAAGCCTCATTTAAATGAGACGGCCTTCATAGGACAAACGGAAACATAACGTAACATGGTTGCTATGACAGCACGCCACTCTTTAACAAGCACGAGTGCTTTGAGTGAGACGGGAACAAAGTCCCTTTAGAAGGGAATGTATGAGGTAAATTTTAGGAGAGTTATAATGATGTAAAGAGAAAATAAAATAGATTTTACAGGTGTACTTTTAGTCTAATACTTTATTTGAATTATATATTAATATAATTATACATATTATATACGCTGCACCCATCTACCGAGGTACTTCAACTTGGGAATTAACATTACTTGCGTTTGAACATCATATTTACAGGCAAATTGGCGTTATATTTTTTTAGACATTTCCGCTGAAGCAAAGAATTGTGGGTTGTGAGTGCCCACGATGGATACACCTCATGCATCCTCCGAATTCCTGTGAAAGAAGGTCGCATTTGAAGGCTGCATTCGAAGTGTCCTACTCGCTTTACTGAAATAAGACAGCCTCGATGACATATGTGGCCGACAAATGCGACCTCCGGATGATGCATCCTTCTAAAGGAGACACAGCCAAAGAGTTAGTTTGAAAGAGCACACAGATGAAATTGCGGCTGGAAAAATGTCAAGGAAGCATGCATGCACATTTAATGAGGATCTTCAAAAATAGGTCACATGTAAAGTGAGGTGTGAGATTTGTGGAGCTCACTTTTCCATTGTCCATGGAGGCCACACCGACATCACCAAGCATATTCTTACAAAAAAGCATGTGGATGCTGCTAAAAGTAAGTGTGCCACACCAAGTATTAGTGATTTTTTTGGTGAAGCAATGTTCCGAATCTGACAAGGTGCATGCAAGTGAAGGACTTTTTGCTTATCATTCTGCTGTGCACCACCATAGTTTGCACATTCATGAGCAGAGAAAAGTCTTGCAGGCCAGTCTGGAGGAATCATTCATACCCTTTGACATTAAAAAGCAGTTGGATTCCCTGGTTGAAGCTGGTGACATGTGAGCAGATGATTTCTTTTGTGCAGTGAGAAACTTTTATTCAGCATCGGTGGATTACGCTCATTGTTTTATGCCTGCCTGGAACATCTGCATCTGTGGAGCGTGTGTTCTCATTAATGAACACAGCATGGACACTGGATAAATCTCGACTCATTGTAACAGTCATGAAGGCATTGCTTTTCGTACGTCTTAATTTTGGACTGACTGCTCTGCATTTTACAATAAACTCTTGAAAGACAAACACATGCTGAGAAAAATTGCTGCCAGCGAAAAGTACAAGGTGACAACAGTTACAGATACGGATGCACCCTCTACTTCGCATTGATCTGCGCCTATGTAAGGATACTCCAATTTAATTTTTGCTGGGAGGGGGCTGTCCCGTTTTCCACAAGCAGGAATCTGGTCACCCTATTTCACTGGTATCGGTACCGACCAGAGCATGTGAGCGAAGCGGAGCGGTGTGACACTCCGCTCAATAACCCGCCCCATGTGTGTGTGCTCCGCTCAGCCGCTCATGGCCCAAGCAGATACTCCGCTCAAGTACTGCTCACGCTCACCGGTAAAAAAGCATTCGCTCAAATCCGCTCCTACATTAAATCTCTCTGTAGTATACTTGGTTCCAAACACGTACACAGGTGGTAGCTACAGTGGCCAAAGCAACTGCCTCTTTGCCCACATGGGCTGAGGTGCCCCTCTGGGTGAAATATAGACTATAGGGCAACATTTATTCAATTATCAAATGATCAGTAATGTACACATCTGAAATTATGTGATTGTATTGTTGTGTTTTAGTATATAAAATATCGCTGTTTATTTCGGACTGGTTCTACCAGACCTTCCTTATCATTTGTAATCAGTCAAATATTCCTCTGTTAGCACATGTCATTATACATCTTCAAATAATGCCTTAAAAAATTCCAGTTCTAAATTGCCTTTATTTACTTTAAACAAGTCATCAAACATGCCTCTACAAGTGAAAAAACATATGTGCGTTGGCACGGAAACTCGCATATGTGCAAATTTGCGCTTTTCAGTTTAAACTGGACCCGAGTGATACAACCAACCCAGAAAACTACAATCTTTTCAACTTTAAAGTTTGTTCGAGTCGTTTATGGCAATAATGAAAACATGGACTGATACCAGGAAAAATATTGCAGGTAAAAGTTAAATTCATAATTGTTTTTCAGTTGTCTCCACAGAAAGATTATACTGTAGATTTGATACATTAACAGGTTTCTGATTTAATGCTATCAGACTGTCTGTAAATTAAAATGAGCAATTTATCATCCTAATTTTGTGTTCAGTTTTAAAGGGTGTATTAAGTTATCCAGAAAAACAGCAGTGAATGTTTTTCTCTTTCTTTATTGCTTTATTAATATTCCCTACAATTGTATATGTTATCAAATGCAATCTAAAGGACTGTGGTTATTTATATAATAATTATATTAGTAGATACCATGTGCCCCCATTGTTTTTCCTTGGTATTTTTAAAGCATTATAAAGTGAATCTGGACTTTATATGCATCAAACGATCATGTCTTGTGCATGCACTCTTTATATGTACAGCAAGGTTTAACCATGGATTTAACAAATAAAACATATTTGTCCTGCATAAAGTGAGATTTTGTCCAATATATATATTAGATGAAATCATGTTTAATGATCCTAAAACAAAAAAAAATTATTTAATTCACAAATTACACTGCCTTCGTTTTCCTAATGTACAATCATTTATATTTTTTCTATGCGCATGAATGCAGCAAGTGATGTCGAAGATGTTTTCTGCAACCATAATCTAGAGTCATTTTTTTTTACATTTCACTTATCGTTAAGGTGTGGATTTGCCTGAAACTGACCAGCAGTTATGTGCCACTTTATCCCAAAGCAGAAATCGAAAGCAACAGGCGGTTGATTAAGTGAGAGAATTCCGCTATGAAATTCACTATGCGAGAGTAGAAATCTTTAGCAATCAAATGATCAATTGTACAATGGAGGTATGAAAGCAGAATGCTCCGCCTGCGAATTAGAACACACTGATCTGCAAGATCATACATGTTTATTGGTTTTGATGCAGGGATTTTTTGTGTGTTCGCCGGGATTCAAGGAAAAATGCTTTACCAATATACAGTATTATTAAGCTTACATATTCAATTGAAGGTGCTCAAATGTTCACAACCCTGCAGAACTGCATTATAGGCAGCTGCACTGACATGATAGCATAACAACAAGATATATTATTTATCTATTAATTTATTATCGAATAGTAGTGTAGACTACTAGCTCACCTTTTGCTGCACTACCATTGCATAGCACATCCTCGTGCTCTCTGGCAATGTGACGCGTACGACTCCAAAAGGAATATTTGCTAATTCTCATGGTCACTCCACAGTCCTTTTCGATTTCCTCCTTCTTAATTTTGATTTATACTTTGCATTTATTTAGGTGATAAGGTCATATACTTATATAGGTTATAACTTCACTAAGACAATGTTAGAGCTCCATAACCTCAGGCCTACTGGTTATTTTGCAGATTCCCAAACCAGCATATCATGAAGTGCATTCTGGGTTGAGCAAGTGGCACTGAGCGGCCTGAGAGAGTGGATCGGAGTCTTCAAAAATGTGCTCTCCGCTCAGGTGGAATTATCACTGCTCAGCTCAACGCTCCACGCTCGCTCCACTCCACTTATATTCTCTGGTACCGACAACTGAAATTTTGGTACTGTGACAACACTAATATATTATATAGTAATATATTGGTAAAACATGATAATTTTCCACCCTCATTCTGACCCTCTGTCAGAAACGCTCGGTTTTTGTTACTTCTCCTTTAAGACTTGACAGTAAATGCTCACTGTTATGACTGGCTCTCTGCTCTTGACTGACCTGCTCTCTCCTTGCCATCTCATTGTTCACCACTACTGGGAGGGGCCATGGAAATGATAAGATAAAGTAGGCTTTGATTTGATGTTGTGGAGATGTCAGATGCAAATGTCTTTCACAGTGTGACATCACAATATGGAGGAAGTAGAGAATGAGTCGTTTTGGCAGCTTGGTTTCAACAAATGCTCTGTTTGCAGAGAGAAGGAAGTTTTGAGTTATGAAACTTACAGTATGTTTTTATAGTGCAATGACCTCTTATACAGTGTCTCAAGATCAAAGAAAATTTGATTCCTCATGTCATGATTGCTTTAAATAATAAAAGAAGAATGGGAAACAGGATTGCAAGTAACAGGGTGGCAATTATAACCTAAATTAAGCTATCACTTGTAGGGGCTAAATAGTTTGTGACAAAATGCTAGTTTATAATTTTTGTAACTGTTACTTGGGTTTCAAGGTTGAATCGTTGTTGGTGCATTGATGCAGTCATCACATCAATGATAACATGAAATTTGATTATTTACTTGTCATCCTACCATACTGTAGATTTTTATATATATATATATATATATATATATATTTTTAGTATGGGGAAAATCTTGTCATAACAGGATTGTGAACAAAGCATCTCCGGTAAGTAAAGTGATTTAATATTTTAAAATATTTTTTTTACTACTGAATTAAATATCAACTCAGATTAAGTCAAATTTATGACATTGTATTTCACAGAACCAACTATATATCTTTCATGCTTGGTTAATTTAATGTTAGATAAAAGCTGCCATAACAAAAAACATGGGATTTGTGCCTCTAATACTTTATATATAAATAAAAAAGTCATAGGACACCAAAATGTACCATATTTGTAAAAATAACCAAACGAACAGGTCGAGCTTAATAACACAGTCTGAATCACAGACAGCAGCACCAATCACTGTCTGACTGGGTGGCCCTGACAGTGTAATACATCAACCCCACTTAACAAGCTGTGAATAGAAAGCCTGCAGGTAGATGATTACCATCCCCGTCATGAAGAGAACCTGCCAAATTGTCTCTGGACTGACACAGATGCTGGGGTCGCTCACCTCAGTCAACCTCCCTCTAAGTTTATGTGGGGATTCTGGTGAACTGTGCATTACTTATAAAATAATCTGGAGTTCCGTGGCCTGGGGATTTGTAATCTGGGTAATGAAAGATGGAATTGATAAAGCATATTTTCTCAAATGCTGATATTTCTCTTGCTTCTCCTCAGAATGAGCTAATTGGAATGCACCCCAGACCTGAGAGCATGGAATAAAGTTGAACGTATTAAAGCTCCATCCGGCTCATTTTCTGTCCCTGTTTATGTATTCACTAATTTCTTGACCGCTGGCCATAGCTTTATATGTGTCGCAGTAATGACTTGGAACGCTGCTATAAAGGTGGCCTGATGGTTCATTATTGATATTTATAAAGCCAATTTACCTGGTGATCTCAGCTAAGATGAACAGTAAAAATGGAATCTTGACACAAGCAGTCACTGCACTAAAAATGGACAATGTGATCATCTGGTGTTTTTGATTTTACAAGGGGGCTTTATGATAAAAGGTATTTCTAATAAGAAGTGATGATTATGAGTCTTGAGATGGATCTGGTTCTGTCTTGTTTCATTTATGAGGATTGCAAAACATTTTTAAAACTATTCTTATGTTTGTATTCATACTGCAGCAGATATTTACTTCCCTATCTGTCACTCACTCGACGTTGGTGTCGATGTAGTGACGCTAGGGGTCACTCTTGGGAGCCCGAGACACCTCTGGTCTTTGATAAAAGGCCAATGAAAATTGGCGAGTGGTATTTGCATGCCACTCCCCCGGACATACGGGTATAAAAGGAGCTGGTATGCAACCACTCATTCAGATTTTCTCTTCGGAGCCGAACGGTCATGCTCATTGAGCTGAATACTACTGTTCATTCACCTCTGCTGGATCTGACGGTGCATTTCAGCGGCTTCTCCCCCCTCTGCACTGGTGCACTGCAGAGAACGCCCCTGGGCGCTTCGGCAGAAAAACTAGAGAGTATATTTTCTGAAAGAGCATTTTTCACCTCTAAAAGAGTATATATTTCTCTAAAAGAGCGCACATACGGAACATCTTTTTAAAGACGCGTCTTTTTAAAGATGCTTTTCCGATTGTGTGTTATTCCTGGTTGTGCTCGTTATCTCTCGCCTTCTAACGGTCACGATCACTGTCTTTCGTGTCTGGGCACTGCTCACACGGAGACAGCGTTCGTGGATGGTCATGTTCTTATTGCGAGAATATGTCCATGGCAACGTTGCGGTCGCGGCTCGCCTTCGTAAGAAAGCGAGCCACCCCAGAGGCTCCCGCCTCGGTCCTTTTACCCACGGGTATGAGGCCAGCGCGGCTAGCACTGGGGGTGATTTGGGGACCCCAATGGGACCGCCCCCGCCGGGTATCCCCCCGCGGAACTCCCATTCCCCAGCACGCTCATCTGCCCCGATCGGGCTTCCGGGTGAGTCCGCCGGCTCGTCTCACGGCGAGTTCGACCTCTTATTCGGAGCCCATGAAAGTGATGAGCTCTCGAGCGCAGCATTGGAGAGCGGGCTCATCCAGTCAGAAGCCTCAGCTGGGCTCCTCCCTTTGGGGTCGATTGCCCAGTCACTGGCTGATGCGGAGATGACGACATAATTTCCCGGGCAGCCACGAGCGTCGGTTAGAGTGGATTTCACCGCTCTTCCCTGAACCCTCGCGGCTCGGTGATTGGTTCCTGGGCTCGCGGCGCCGCTCAAAGCCACGCCCCGCCCCCCCGTTCCTTTCTTCCCGGAAGTGCATGAAGAGCTGACAAGGTCACGGGAGGCACTTTTTACTGCCCGGTCCCGATCTTTTCAGCTTCCCCGCCCTCACTACCCTCGATGGCCAAGGGCTATTTGGCAATCCCCCGGTGGATAAAGGCGCTCGTGGTGCACCTATGCCCGCAGCGCCGCCACCTGGCGCGAGTGCCCAAAGCCCCCGTCCAAGGCCTGTAGGTTTACATCGTCTCTGACGGCTAAGGCCTACGGTGCCGCTCGACAAGCCGCCTCCGCCCTGCACGCCATGGCTCTCCTGCAAGTCCGCCAAGGCGCTAAAGGAACTGCACGAGGGTAGTTCCGCCCTGGGATTGATGCAGGAACTGCACTCGGCGACCGACCTTGCTCTCCGAGCGACGGAGGTCACGGTGCGGTCTCTCGGGCGGACGATGGCCACACTAGTGGTCCAGGAGTGCCACCTTTGGCTCAACCTGGTCGAGATGTGTGAAGCCGACAAGACATGATTCCTTGCTGCCCCCATTTCCCAGGCGGGCCTATTTGGCGACACCGTCGAGGACTTTGCCAAGCAGTTCTTGATGGTAGAGCAGTAGATGGATGCTAGCCGGCATATCCTGCCCTGGCGCGGCTCAAGATCCTGCACCCCGTCTACTCATCGCCAAGGGCGTCCCCCTGCGGTGACTGCACCGGCTCCGCCGCAGCCCGCCCCTTCAGCCCGGCCCTGGCGTGGAACCCACCGCAGGAAGCAGATGCCACCCGTCTCGCGGCTGCCCAGAACCCGTGAATGGCTTCAAAGCGCCCTTGAGACGGGCGACCCAGGGACAACGAAACCCGCTGCTCTGGAGCTGGTAAGCAGATCTTCATCTTTTTGTTACCTTTTGCATTTTGTGCTGCATGCCCAAGTGGATGCAGTACTCAAGAGCTCAGCAAGAGTGGTTTCCTTGTTCCCTGGGTCACGTATCCGGTGTGTACGGCCGTCATCACGACCACCATCCACCACTCCATTTGGCAGGTTTGGCAGGTTTGGCAGGTTTGGCACTCCAGCGGCGGTCTCCCGCCCCTGAGCACCCAGCTGTGGCACAAATCCACCCCGATGTGACAGTCTCCACGGGTCACGAGGACAGGCCTCTTCCTCCACCGTCCCAGGCTGTTCCGGGGGTGGTCAAAAGGAGCCAGGTAAGTGCTTCGATGTCCTTAGACTCGAAGCACTTAGTGTTGTGGTGTGGCACCTCGAGCTCCGCTCCGCCACAAGGCCCCACCTGCCGGTACATCCGATGACATTGTCCCTTTGGTCCCCCTTGCGCGGAACTTGGACGCATGGCTTGCGCTTTCCAATCCGTCACAAGGGCTGGTCCGGACCGTCCGACTCGGCTGCGTGATTCACTTCGCCGGGCATCCGCCCAGGTTCAGCGGTGTCCACTTCACCTTGGTGAAAGATGAAAACGCTGCTACTTTGCGTGGAGATAGCTACCCTCCTACGGAAGGGCGCGATAGAACCTGTCCCTCCAGCCGGGATGAAGAAGGGGTTTTTTCAGCCCCTACTTCATCGTACCGAAAAAAGGCGGTGGGTTGTTCTGAACTAGGCTTTACACAGACTCCCGTTCAAGATGCTGATGCGAAAACGCATTCTGGGGAGCGTCCGGCATCAAGATTGGTTCGCGGCGGTAGACCTGAAGGATGCGTACTTCCACGCCTCGATCCTTCCTCGACACAGACCCTTCCTGTGGTTCGCGTTCGAGGGTCAGGCGTATCAGTACAAAGTCCTCCCTTTCGGCCTGTCCCTGTCTCCTCGCGTCTTTATGCAGGTCACGAGGCTGCCCTTGCCCCGTTAAGGGAGGTGGGCATTTGCGTTCTCAACTATCTCGACGACTGGCTAATCCTAACTCACTCTTGAGACGTGTTGTGCGCACACAGGGACCTGGTGCTCTCACACCTCAGCCGACTAGGGCTTTGGGTCAACTGGGAAAAGAGCAAGCTCCTCCAGGTTTAGAGCATCTCTTTTCTCGGTTTGGAGTTGGACTTAGTCTCCTTGACAGCGCGCCTTACGAATGAGCACGCCCAGTTGGTGCTGACCTGTTTGAAGGCGTTCAAACAGGGAACAGCAGTTCCACTGAAACTTCTTCAGAGGCTCCTGGGGCATATGGCATCCTCGGCGGTGGCCACCCCGCTCGGGTTGATGCATTTGAGGCCGCTTCAGCACTGGCTCCAGACTCGAGTCCCGAGATGGCCATGGCGCCACGGAACACACCACGTGGCCATCACGTTGCTCTGTCACTGTCTTTTCAGCCCTTGGACCGACCTCTCATTCCTACGGGCAGGTGTTCCTCTAGAACTGGCCCCCAGGCACGTCGTGGTCATGACAGACACCTCCAAAATGGGCTGGGGTGCCGTTTGCAATGGGCACGCAGCCGCCGGCCTCTGGACGGGTCCGTGACTGCATTGGCACATCAACTGCCTCGAGTTGTTGGCAATTCTGCTCGCCCTGCGGAGGTTTCAGCCGTTGATCCAGGGCAAGCACGTGTTAGTTCAGACAGACAACACGACAACGGTAGCATATGTTAACCGCCAAGGTGGTTTGCGCTCTCGTTGTATGTCACAACTCGCCCGCCATCTCCTCCTCTGGAGTCAGCAGCACCTCAAGTCGCTGCAAGCCACTCACATCCCGGGCAACCTCAACACTACGGCGGATGCGCCGTCACAACAGGTTACCCTCAGGGGAGAGTGGAGACTCCACCTTCAGGTGGTCCAGCTGATTTGGAGTCGATTCGACAGGCACAGGTGCACCTGTTCGCCTCCCAAGAATCCTCCCCACTGCCCGCTCTGGTATGCCCTGACCGAGGCCTCCCTCGGCATAGACGAGCTGGCACACAGCTGGCCCCCTGGCATTCGCAAATATGCATTTCCCCCAGTAAGCCTGCTTGCACAGACCCTGTGCAAGGTCAGAGAGGATGAGGAGCAGATCATCCTGGTAGCACCCTACTGGCCCACCCAGATGTGGTGCTCGGACCTCACGCTCCTCGTGACAGCCCCCCCTGGCAAATTCCCCTGAGGAAGGACCTTCTTTCTCAGGGAAGGGGCACCATCCAGCACCCGCGCCCAGACTCTGGAATCTCCATGTCTGGCCCCTGGATGGGACGCGGAAGACCTAAGCTATCTCCCACCTGCGATGGTAGACATGATCACTCAGGCTAGGGCTCCCTCTACGAGGCACCTGTATGCCTTTAAGTGGCGTCTGTTCGCTAAGTGGTGTTCTTCCCGTTGGGAAGACCCCCAGAGATGTGCAGTCAGATCAGTGCTTTCCTTCCTGCAAGAGAGGTTGGAAGGGAGGCTGTCCCCTTCCACCTTGAAGGTGTACGTTGCTGCCATAGCAGCACACCACGACACAGTCGACGGTAAGTCCTTAGGGAAGCACGACCTGATCATCAGGTTCCTAAGAGGCACCAGGAGGCTGAATCCCTCCAGGCCATGCCTCGTTCCCTCATCGGACCTCTGTAGTTCTTCAGGGTCTACAGAGAGCCCCCTCTGAACCTTTGCAGTCAGCCGAGCTTAAGGCACTCTCCTTGAAGATTGCCCTCCTGACTGCGCTCACTTCCATCAAGAGGGTAGGTGACCTGCAAGCGTTCTCTGTCAGCGAAACGTGCCTGGAGTTCGGTCCAGGTTACTCTCACGTGATCCTGAGACCCTGACCGGGCTATGTGCCCCGGGTTCCCACCACCCCTTTAGGGACTAGGTGGTGAACCTGCAAGTGCTTCCTCAGGAGGAGGCAGACCCAGCCCTATCGTCGCTGTGTCCGGTGTGCGCTTTACGCATCTATTTGGATCGAACGCAAAGTTTTAGAATCTCTGAGCAGCTCTTTGTCTGCTTTTGGTGCAGAGCGGAAAGGAAGCGCTGTCTCCAAGCAGAGGATCGCCCACTGGCTTGTTGATGCCATAACTATGGCATATCTCGCCCAAAACATGCCGCCCCTGGTAGGGCTACGAGCCCATTCTACCTGTGGTGTAGCGGCTTCTTGTGCCTTGGCCAGAGGTGCCTCTCTAACAGACATTTGCAGAGCAGCAGGCTGGGCAACACCCAACACCTTTGCAAGGTTCTACAATCTCCGGGTGGAACTGGTTTCGTCCCAGGTAGTGGCACACAACACAAGCGGATAAGCCCGGGATAGCCGGCCAGGTGTATCGCTTGCACATAGCGCCTTCCACCTCCTTTTGAGCTGAAGACATGCGCCGTTAATTCCCAGTAGTGTTCACAAAATTTGTTCCCTGGTTGACTTCCTCCGAGCCCTGTGGCAGTCGAGTTTTCGGAGAGACTCGCTGCCGGCCCAGTACACGCGCTAACTAAGAGCCCGGTTCTGGGGTAGGTGCTCCGCATGTGGCGGTTCCCTGTAAGGCTAACCCCTTGCGATCTATATCTTCCGCTAATTCGTTTCCCTGCTGGCAAACTGCATCTTCCTTGGGAGGAGCCCCTCTGCCCCAGTCTCCATGTTTGTAGTAACTCCTCCCCCATTGAGCAGGATCTACCTTGAAGACTCTCCACATAGTTGGAAAGACCATGTGACGTATTCTTCCACTTAAATATCCCCCCCTCTCTTGGGGCGAGGTGTGGTCTCCGCGGTGTCCTCCCCTTGGGAGGGACACCCCCCGACTAGACCTGGCGGCCCAGTCAGATAATCTCCCTCCTTTTTTAGGGAGTGGAAAAAGAGAAGGGGAAAAGAGGCCACGACTGGGTTAAGCCTGTCTCTATCTTTGGGTAGTCGACTTGTCCCCAAAAAGGGCCGTTCGACACTCATAACTGTGTTGGGGGAGGTTACGTGTCGACCTGGTGTGCTGGCTATGAGGCACACAGCAAGTCTGCCCACCACACACCACCAGTTCACATAACACAGTTCAGCCTTGTGGCGTTTTGTATAGGGACCCCTAGTGTCACTACATTGACACCAACGTCGAGTGAGTGACAGATAGGGAACGTCATGGTTACTGGTGTAACCTCAGTTCCCTGATGAAGGGAACGAGATGTTGGTCCCTCCTGCCACAACGCTGAACTACCCGCTGAAATGGCCAGACCTTATATCGGCTCCTCAGCGTAAAACCTGAATGAGTGGTTGCATACCAGCTCCTTTTATACCCGTATATCCGAGGGAGTGGCATGCAAATACCACTCGCCAATTTTCATTGGCCTTTTATCAAAGATCAGAGGTGTCTCGGGCTCCCAAGAGTGACCCCTAGTGTCACTACATCGACACCAACGTTTCGTTCCCTCCATCAGGGAACGGAGGTTACACCAGTAACCATGACGTTTCCAATCTAGTATTTGCCATGGTGCTAAAGGAGATGAGTAAAAGGAAGTGTAAACACAACTTTAAGGGCAACTTTGAGATCACAGGAAGTGCAAACATTCTTTTGAGAAGACCTCTGAGACCACAAACATACATGGAATATAAATGTTAACTTAAAAAATGTGATTCATGAGGCAACATCTAAACAAACTGGTTTGGCTCAAGTCAAAAATATTATATAGCATCACCAAATCGACCTGAATACATCAGGTTACACCGACAAAACCAACCCTATCTCATGAAAAGATGTACATATTTTACGAGTTGGCTATTTCATATGAGTCATACGATTTCATTTGTATGAATTTGTAAGATTAGATCACGTGCAAATGCCCAGATGTGTAATGTGGAAGTAAGGGCGAGTTCCGCGTGTGAGGCGTCAAGGACATACTTATTAATATTATGCCCTTATCTAAACCTAACCTACCAGTACTGTGTAAACAAATAGGAAGCTGCTAGGTGTGACAGAAGCAAGTATTTTGGCATATTAGATGGAAACGATGTTGAGTGATGTCATTGGCTGTAGTGAAAGTTGTACAAATAAACACGAATTTGCCAAATTTAGAAAGGTAGTACGAATATTTACGATTTCACCAGGAGTGTGTTGAAAAACTAATTTTAACGGTTAGATCAGGTTGAAATAGCTTCTTAAAGGTGAACTCAGTAATTTTTTCCCCATTTAAAACGTTTTACTCCCAAAGAAATGAATTTTGAAACATATGTATAGAATCATGACCACTCACATGAGATGAGGACTCTAGTCATATCAGTAACCTATTAAATGCTTTTTTATTCTACATGGGGCCGGGGGCGCCCTCATGGGGCCGCCATTTTAGAATCACATGACCAGCTGAATACTACTCGCTTAATCTCAGTAACCATCTTGTTATTTGACACTTTTACTTTTGGATTCAATGAATCACAGCTGATTGTGAATAGTGAATTTCTACAATGGCATCTGTAACTGAAAACTATTGATTTTGAATGATGCTGCATCCACACCACTAGGTGTCACTGTAAGTCCAAGATGACATGAGTGCACCTTTAAAGTAACAGCTGAGTCTATCAGTCTGTCTATTTATCTGTCACTGCAATTGAGATAATTAAGTATGTAAGGCTTTGTTCACAGTGCAAGAAAAATCAGATTTGTTCTCAAATCTGATTTTTTAGACTGACTGTTCAAACTGTAGGTTATATGTGGACAGATCAGATTTTTTGCTGTTCAGACTGCAATCGCTTTTGCTAGCATGTCTACATTTGTTGTCATAGTAACGATGCAAACTTGCATATGTTCACCATGTGTGAGTGTTTATCAATGGATGTTTTCATGAAAGCATCCAAATATTAACACATTCTTCACAGAAAACGGCTTAAAAAACGGGAGAGGTGGCATATGCGATGTTTATTGCTGCCAGGATTTTCATCTGCCCCCTTTTTGCCAGATGTCCCGTATTTTTTCCCCATACAGATCAGATGCATTTTGTCCTGTATTTAATCATGTGGCAAAATGTCCCGTATTGATGGCTTTGTGTCTCATTTAGAAGCATGAATGGGTCAGACAGCGAGACTTTTGAAGAGGACCCCCGTCCTGTATTGAAGCGCTCAAAATGCTGAAACATCATTGTATTCATGTAAGACATTCAACCTCATCGCGCTGTGGTGGCCCGCAGCTGGTGTGTGTTACCGCACCTCATAGCATACCTCTTTAGGTGAGTAATGTCTGTATTATTTTATAAGAGGTTTGCACTGCTTTGAATGCCCTGTAACATATACAGTACACAACTTTTGTGTGCGTTCCACTCAGAAGAGATCATCTGTTCCCCTCATAGACTTCACCTTCCACTGTCGGAGGGCTGAAAGGTTTAAAGGGGTCATGAACTGCCTTTTTTTTTTTTTTTTTTGCACTGTTCTCTGAGGTCCACTTATAATGTTATCAAGATTTTTACATAAAAAAACATCATAATTTAGAAATAATAGGCTATTTTCTGTCCTGTTTTGACCCCCCTCATAGTAACACACGTTTGAATAGGAGTGGCGGATTGTAGACTCAGATGTAAATGCCCACTGGTATGATTGGCTAACAGTTTTGCATATTTAAAAATCCTACATCCTTCATAGATGGACGCTGCTGTGATTTAGATTAAAAACGCATAAATACTCAGTACATATCAAACGATCTGTAATAGCAGACAAAGCAATAGTGACCACGTAATAAAAACAGTGCGACATTACTGTCAGATCCAATATAGTCGGCACAGCATCGTCTTTTATTTTCAATCTTTCTGAAAATCCTGCGTCGAATTGTGCCTTGTTTGTAAACGAATCCGTGGTAAAATGAAGTGAACAAAGGACCAAGTTCTTACTGACGTGGTCTGGAACTTCATTAAAAATAAAGTTCATCCATTGTTTCCTAATGTTGGGATCAGAAGGAAGGCAATGCAAAGACTGTGTTTTTCCACAACTTGGCAATGCACCACGTCTTGTTGTCTTCGGAGCCATCTTTATCGTTTCTTTTCTGCGTAGACCTGCGTTTGCCTCTCTCGTTATTTACCTACTACATGCGTGAATCGGTGGGTGGGGCTAAACAGGCAGTGATGTAGAAGCAGGCATTGATCTTCTGCGGAGGCGGTGTTTAGCCACACTATTACGTAAAAGTGGCACATTCCACATCCTGTCGTTTTGTCAGATTGGCTTCAATATAAGCTGTTTTTAGACTAACAAGAAAGTTTTGAGTTCTGAAACTTACAGGATGTTTTTATAGTACAATGACCTCTTATATGTCAAAAGATCAAGGGAATTTTGATTTCTCAGTTCATGACCCCTTTAATATAATGGTCATCCTGAACTCACTTTTTAAGTCATTTCTTTTTGTTGAAAATTATTTTGTAATGGTCCTACAGCATGGCCATCATTATTGTGTTCCCTTTTGAAATGTCCTGTGAAGACAACATTTTTGCCATTTGGAATGCAGTAGCCTACATGTCCTCTCATTGCAACACCTGACGAAACAACCCGTTGCACACAACGAATGACCAAAAAAAAAAAAAAACAAACAAACAAAAAAAAAAAAACACATGAAATCCGATCTGACTGTTCAGACTGAGACATTCAAAACCGCCTACCAATGTGGTTTGGATCAGGCTTGTAAAAATCAGGTTTTTTTATGTTTTTGTCCTGTTCAGACTACAAAAACCTAAATAGATTTGAGTCAGATTTGCCAAAAAAAAAAAAAAAAAAAAAAAAAGCCTGTGTGAAAATAGCCTAATTGTCTCTGTGTGTTTTCTACACATGACCAGTGAAGTTCTTACATTTAAACATAAGTCTTGGACATTGTAAGCGCTATGTACACAGATTTATATCTCTTCATTTTTATGCATCAGCTCTATGTTTTGTTCCGCTTAGTGTTGTTAAATAATCTAATCAGCCAGAAGGAGATAAAGGGGAATGCTATTCCCACTTTGATTTAGAGGGGAGTATTTTTTTCAGTAAGGGTAATTGAAGTAGGTTTGAGCCATTTGCACAGAGATAAATCTGACTGATGGTGAGAGTCCTGTCTTCGGCATACTAGCTCAGCACTGACGGGAGATTCAAAGGCTAGCCTCAGGCTGGCCATGTCACATTGAGAAGCAGCACTAAGACCTGTCCTCCTTCCACTATTTCATTTATTTTTCAGTTTGCAGATTGTAATCTGAATGGCCAGGCACAAAATTCAGGCTGAGGCCAAAGATAAGCAACTGGCATTGGTGCTCAGAGCAATGTGCTATCTTGTGGTTGGATTAGTTAAGAAGGCACCTGTATTGATCTAGGATATTAATGAAAACGCTGTGCCTCTTTAATCGACCTAGTGTTTATTAAAGCAATACAATAAAAAGTGTTAACCTGCAATTGTAACTTCTATTTCCACTTCATCTTACCCATAAACATTACTTTCACTGGTTTAAACTAATTTTTCAGGTTGATTTAACAGATTAAATAAAAATGTTGACTAAAATTATTTAGATGTTGAAGCACATTGAGGCACACTTTTAGGTTTCCTGCTACGAATGGTCATGCTCATGATTTTACCACAGGTAAGGGGTGTTCTTAGGCACAATGCAAACACAGTTTTTCAAAAATATATTATTAACAATTATCTGCATACAGATATTTCGCCAAGTAAAACAGTTCATTATGCTAACTGTAGGCTGTGGTATGCTGTCATTTTACAATGGCATCGGCTGCTTCTCATGCAATCTGAATTTGGGAAAAAGAAGAACTCTTCATTTTATTATAACCATTTTGTTTTTGCTGTTAATGTACCAAAACATAACACAAAATATGAATCTCTGGAACAAAGACATTAAATGATTCTGACAGAACAGGAAGTTGTCTTCACACAGAGAGTTGTATTAAAAAACATAGATTCATTAGAGAATAAATTCAGTATTTTATTCTGTCTTGATATTGGACCTGTAATTCAGAAAAAAGTGTAGAGATGGATTATTTAAGAAAAAGGTGAATGGTTTCAATTATTGCCATATACTGTACCATAAAATATTCACTAATTTGTCTTTGCAAATTAGACAAATATAAATTTAACGGAGTGACTATTTACTGTAGGTGCCGCACAGCACAGCTATTTGCACTCAAATGCTATAGTTTGGTTAAAACTTAGAGACTGAAGACAAACCGCACCAACAAGCGCTGCTCCAGTGGCCAGATGTGTAAAAACGCTGTAGATATAATATTTTCCCATGCAGACGATCGGGGTTCGATTCTGCCTTTTGTCCCACTTTTTCCCATCCTGTTTCCTGTCTCCACTCTTAATATTTTCTTTAATATTACTTATAATAATACATAAAAATAAATAAAGGTTGATTTCGAAGGTCGAAGGAGTTGAGAGAAAAAATTAAAATTTACCATGTTTTACTATAGTAATATTATAGTAACCATATATATATATACTATTATATACTATTATATATAAATATATAATAGTATCTGCCACTATTTGCACCGGGGTGCAAATAGCATTGTTCATTTTTTGCACTTATTGCAAAGAAGATACTTTTGGTTGTTATTTACACTTATACACTAAATAGACTAAATTCAAACTCTGTTTAAATTGGCCAGAATTTCAAATGAGAATTCTGTAGATTTTTGTAGTCCAAAACCTAGATAAAAGTCACAAGAAAATGTCTTCACTCCATTTTCAATGTATTATGTTTTTTTTTTTGGAAAAGATCAGTCATTTGAAGATAATGATTAAAGAATACTGATTGAAGGCATTAGAGACAGAAAAAAATTTATTTACCCTTGATTTACAGCTGTTTAAGAGAAAGTAATAAAGTATGCAAATAATCCCATTACACCTGCTTTTCATTTCGCCTTGATTTTGACACAAGCTCTGGTTCTGATGCTTTAAATAGCTACAATATTAATACACCCAGATCTTATCCTTTGAAGACTGAAATCTCAGGCAAACATGAACCCTCTACGGTTTGCATTAGCAAATACAGTTGTGTGATCCCATACTTCCTACAGTGATGTGGGCCATCTTCCTGACCACATTAATATACTAACAACTTTGAATTATTTCATTCATCATATGGTCAAGGGTCATTACAGTACAACCCGCTACATTTTTCCTTAACAAGCAACTGTCTAGTGATCTAAACTCTTCTCTGGATGCTGTTATTAGCCTTCCAGCACTATTCTTCATACAATATATGGCCAAAAGTTTGTGGACACCCCCTTCTAATTAACGAATTTGGTTACTCCATTAAATCCAGTAAAGAAAAATGTTAATGTTTCTTTATGTAATGGCTTGGGCTTTGTGTGCTTCCAAATTTGTGGCAACTGTTTGAGGATAGCCCTTTTCTGTTCCAGCATGACAATGCCCCTGTGAACAACGTGAGGTCCATAAAGAAACGGCTTACTGTGTCTGGCGTGGAAGAAATTGACTGGCCTGCACAAAGCCCAGGCCTGAACCCCACTGTTCACTTTTGGGGTGAACTGGAACAGCAACTGTAAGTCAGGCCCCATCGATCAACATCAGTTCCTGACCTCACTGATAGCCTTGTGTCTGAAAGAGAGCAAATCCCTGCAGCCATGTTACTACATACAGTACAGTGGAAAGCCTTCCCAAAAGAGTGGAAGCTGTTATTACAGCAAAGGGGGAAATTGAAGGTTTTGAAATCAAATGTTCATCAAGCACATATGGTGTCCACAAACTTTTGGCCATATAGTGTATCACTGATCACAGCACCTTAAGTTGCTAACTCAAAGTTAATCAGACTAGGAGAAAGCAGTGAAGCCCTTTTAATGAGGCAGATTTTGAGGAATCCTCGCTCAAGGGATCTTATGAGTCATAGCTTCCGAAAATATACATGGACATGCAGGAAAAGAAATTCAGAATTCAGAATTTGATCATTGATAATTAAACCATAGGGAAATCACCTGAGGTTGAAAAGTTTTTTCTAAGCTTTTTATTCCCCAGATGGAGACAAATTGGTGTAGGTTTTAATGAGTGAGTGGATACAGAAGGTGTGTGTTCTTAACTAAAACTAGGGCAGTTGTCTTAATAACATTACTCCTTTTAGTACCATTCATAATAGCATACTGTAATAAGCTGACATACTCTTCTGATTCTAAAGCAGCTTATTCAGGAATACAGCACTCATGGATGGATAGTCAATCATGCTAATGGAGCTAGGGCCCCTGAATGCCAGGGGCCTCAAGCTAAGATGCCAGCTAAGGCCCAACAATTGAAAACAAGCTAATGCAAATGTGAAATTGCATTAGGCAGATGAACAGCACTTGAATGTGTGCCAGTGACTGTTGACACAATGAGTGTGCTTACATGTACGATCTTACAATGATTATGTTTAATAAGCCGACAATGTATGGTCATGTAAATACCTTAAACAGTTTTCCTTTATTGGGGTAAGATCAAAAACGGTTCAAGCTAAAAGTGATCGGCACACATAGATTTTTGCCCATTACCCCGATTTCGCACTGCATATAAACACATTTACTGGCATTCTTACTGGCTTATTCAATGTGCCCAAGTGTTAAAATTTTTTAACTTCAAAAGCAGAGAATAAAGAGGCTGGTTAATAGAGAATAAAGGCTCTCCAGGGCCTTGCAGGACCAGAATCCATTCTTGACAGCATTGCATGGGAAAATTCCAGATAAACCTGAACAGAGTACACATGTTCTGCAATGAAGATTAGTCTATTTTTGTAAGGGTAAAAGTCAGTAATATTTAAAATAGATATTTGAGAACTAAACACTGAGATTTGCTAGAACATGACCATGAGTCTCTTGTCATTCCAAGATAAGTTACATGGCCTTGGAGAACTGGAAATAGTTTCACACTCTCTAGTCAATTACGTATTTGTGTGGGATACATTTCAGTAAATAACAGATAAATATAATGCATTTACTATGTTAAGGAGAGGTAGGAACACATTTCCTGATGTCTCGTCATTTGTCAGTATCAAGCAGAGGAATCCCGGGACCTTTACACACTATTTAAATACTGTAATTTATACCACAACACACCTTATGGTGCTCTATGCGATTTTCTATGCAAACATCAATACAATTCTGTTGCTCTCTTAATTGCAAAATTACTCAGACTGATGATGTGAGTTATTTTGCCTTTAGCTTGCTATCACAAGCTTTGAACCATAGGTGTGCCTGTGAATGCCACAGGAACACAGTGATTTATAATGCCTTCCTAAATGAGCTACATTAAATTAAATTAAGAATTAAAGCATACAGCCATTAGCACCAACTCTGTTGAATTAATTGTTAAGGATACATAGGCAACTGTAGCAATACATTTCATAAGAATGCCCAAAAATATTCATGTTAACCACTGTGAATGGACATATACCACGTGGACTTTGGGATGCCAGAAAACAGCAACTACAGAAAGGATTTTTCTCTGTCTGTGAAATGAATGGGAAGAGTTCTTGTTCACTGGTATATGGGTTTAGAATAGTCCTTTCAATATGATGCATCTTGCCAAAGCATCGTTAAAACCCTCTTTTATACTCTTGCACATTATTTTGCACTACTGCATATATACTATAGATATGATGAACAAAGACACTATCTGATGGAGGCATGCCATCATTACATCAACTTGGGACAGCAAATCCATTTCCACATCATTACGTTCCATAAAACTAAGTATCACATCTTAGAAGTAAAAACAGAAGTAAAACTGTCCCTGTATTACAGTATGATTTCTTTGAAATATATGACTTAGAGCAACCAGAGAATAAGCACTTGTAACACAAATGTACATAAAAATATACTGCCTGGTCCAAAAGTTTGAGAGCAGACTTGCATTTTTTTATTTTTTATTATTTATTACAAATCATATTATCAGCATAATAATCTCAGTGACAATTCAAATTATTGAATTACCATGAATTTTAGAACTTCTTAGAATTTGGTATGTCCCCTTTTTGCTTTAATGACAGCATGTAATCAAGCTGACATGGACTTTACAAGTTTGTGCAAAACCTAATGATCCATGTTTTTATTCCAGCATGATTTAAGAATGCTCCGAAGAGCATTTTGTGTGCTTCAATGAAAACAAGGAAATCTGTCTTTTTTTAACATGGTCAATGTCACAAAGTTTTTTTGATTAGTGACCAAGAAAAAGCTCAGAATCTTAAATATTTCATAACAATCCTTTGTTTCAGATTTGTTAAATTCCAAAAAACTTTCTTTCTTTATTTCTTAAGTTTATTTCTATGTGGTCTCAAACTTTTGAACCCCAGTGTGAATTTTATCACTTGTTCATCATTGTTTTTCTTCTTCTTCATAATTTCCATGTGAATGTGCTTTGACATTTGAAATAGCTGGAGGAATCTTTAGAGTGTGATAAATCGAAAATAATCCATGGCTCAGTTAATAATGGATGTGGTGTACGATGGCAACCCCAGAGATTTTGTCCTTGAACAAGGATATTTTATAAAGCAGACTCTCCTTTTGACCTGATAGGATTTTCTCTTCTCATCTAATATTTTCGGGCATTTTACAGTCAGCAATGCACAGAGTGCTTATGCCAGTGTCACATTTTAATGTGCTCAGCACCAGATTAATACTACAGAAGGAAAGAACTGCTGACACACAGAGATGTTGGGTATCGGCAGCTGCAGAGGTACGGTGTCAGTGGTTCACAGCCAAAGGAGTGACATTGCAAAGAAACCTGACACCTGACTGGCTTCTTAACTCTCTGTAGCAACACTACCAGTGTCATCATTTACCAACTCTGGCAATGAACAAGCAGAGAGTGATGATGAAAGACATGATACAATGCCAGAGTGAATCACAGAAACAGATGCAGAAAAAAGCCTGCTGTGAGAAAAAGGGAAGATGAACACAAGGAAGGAAAAAAGAGACAGGTGAAATGATTGAGAAGCATCATACTCTATGTGTTTTTATGCTTATTTAGGCCTATTATTACTGGTGCTTGCTTAGGCATTTGATCTAACCCTAACCCTCAATTTTAGAGTGTTTGTTCTATAGACATTAAGCCTCGTCACTGCTGCCATTAAAACGCAGAGCATGCCTCTCCTTGGGAAGCCAGCTTCCATCTCCTTGTGTGCACACACTTGCGTCCTCGCAGCTCCAGGAACGGAGCGTGAAGTGTCCAGCATGAATTAGCTGTGTCGCCGAACCCGCACCCGTGAACCCCTGGCATGAATTATGACACTTACACACTAGGGAAAGATTTGACGGAGCGTTTGAAGCATTGGAATGCAAAAGGTCCATTTGGAATGTGTGTACCACACAGGGAAGATGTGGTCATGGATAGAGATGCCCTTTTTTTCTCTCCCCTTTTTCTCCCCAATTTGGAATGCCCAATTCCCAATTCACTCTAAGTCCTCATGATGGCGCAGTGACTCGCCTCAATCCGGGTGGTGGAGGACAAATCTCAGTTGTCTCCGTGTCCGGGACCGTCAATCCATGCATCTTATCACATGGCTTGTTGAGCGCATTACCACGGAGAACTAGCACATGTGGAGGCTTCACGCCATCCACCCACAACTTACCACATGCCCCACCGAGAGTGAAGCACATTATAGCGACCACGAGGAGGTTACCCCATGTAACTCTACCCTCCCTAGCAACCGGGCCAATTTGGTTGCTTTGGAGACCTGGCTGGAGTCACTTAGCACGCCCTGGGATTCAAACTCGTGAACTCCAGGGGTGGTAGTCAGCGTCTTTACTCACTGAGCTACCCAGGCCCCCAGATAGAGATGCCATTTAAAATGTATATTTTTGACAAAGTACCAGTAAACGTTGAATCTCTTCTCCAGGCTCTCTCTCCACAATTACTATCTTTTTAGCCAGACAGAGAAAGATATTAGAGGACATGGAATGACAACACCACATGTACGAGTTTGTCAGTCATGTTTTTTTTCCATTTCACAGCGCAACTAGTCCCGCCTCTCCGAGATTCCCATTGGTCAACGAATGCCTACATAGAGTGCGTTGCAGCAAAAGTTGAAATGTTGTCAACTTTTGGTTGCATGATGAAGCTTCACTATCAGAAACCCCTGTGTTTTCCCTCTCCATCCTTCCGATGCACCATCCTCATTGAAATCAATGCATTCGCAGCGTTCTCTGACACAGCGTTAACTCTAGTGTGCAGGCGCTGTTAGATGCGACGTCGGAGATTGGAGAACACGCTATTCCCCTCAACGACAAGGCCCAGGGAAGAGTGAAGACGCCACACCACGTGCCTCGGAGCCACGAGGGGAGCGTGTTGCTGATGCTGGAACCCGTCCATTATACTCGGACCTTGCCCTCTCTGCACTCCCTGCCTTCACATAGCCCCAGTGCACCACGAGGGAGCCAGAATCCCCTTTATTTTGGACACCAATTCCCCCATGGACACTTTATTTCCCTTGATGAACATTTTATGTTTATTATTATTATTTCCAATAAACGCCTCTCTGAGGCCTGACGCCTCACCCCCTGTGACTGTCTCTTGCTCACGTCGCCATACAGGCCTTATGATTTCTGTCTGCCGGATGATAAACAGATTAAAAAATCCCACACTAACATTTAAGGAGTTAAATCTAGAGACCAGAATATCATAGAGACTTGAGGGTGGGCTCTTTTGCCTTGGGACAGTTGGCAACCACCTAGCCACCACATAAAAACAGCACAGCAATAATCTAGGATATCCTAGCATTGTGACAGCAAGTTTTGCATGGGAATTCACATTTTCTTCAGCAAAATTAAAAATCTAGTTATTGTTTTATCATTTTTTCATATTGCATATTTTATTATATATACAGTAATATGGTTCTAAATTGATTTTGTTACATATTTTAGTTTCTTTTCCTCAGGTCATATTTGTACTATATATGTTTGTCTCTATTAGTTGTGGTAAAGAGCAAACACAGCATTAATGGAGGTTATACAGTACCATTATCAGCTAAGGTTGGGAGACAGGCAAGGCTAACCTCAGACCAAACTATTAAATGGTAAAAGGGTGGAAAACACAAGCTCTAATAAATCTCTATAGAGATGCTGTAGAGTGATTGGAAATGGCTTCAATTCATCTATTGAGGAGACCAATGTGTCTGTAGAGGACTCATTTTAACAAGTTGTGGAGGTCAAAGATGCCATGGAGGTGGTTGTAATCAGCTGTGTATTCACTCAAAGGTCTTAAATTAGTGCCTCCTGCTGTTATTCAGAGGACGGTTTATTCTTAAAGAATAGTATTCCTAAAAATGAAAATTCTGTCTTTATTTACATTATTACCATAAACGTGGTATGGTGGTTTATGGTAGTTGAGCTTGGCAGAAATGGTCATTATGAACTGTCATTGTTTCGGTTGTAAGTTTTAGAGTATATTTAAAGTGAATAAATAATGACAGAATTTTTATTTTTGGGCAAACGATTCCTTTAAGCATAGAGTATCACAAGTCTTAATTGAAGTCATCTTGTCTGTCCGGGCTAAGATGAGAGGGGTATGCTTGACTGGACAGTGTAAATCCGCCTTTAGGGTTTTGTGGAACAGAACAGCTTAAGTCCAGCAAAACACATTCATTATGACCAGTGTTGGGTAAGTTACTCTAAAAAAGTAATTAATAACTAACTACTAATTACATCTTCTACCGTGTAATAAGATTACTCTACTAATTACTCTGTCTGAAAAGTAATTGCATTACTTACTACTAATTACTTTCTAAAACCCTTATCAACCTCGACCAGATGAAAAATATAAGGATAGACATGAAACTGTTCTTTTAATTCTTTTAAATAAATTATATAAAATCGAACAAATTATTCATGAACTGGCCAAAGAATTTAAGGGGGCAGCGTTAAATTAGAAAAAATATATTTTAACATTAGACGTTAATTTTCAATGTTAAATTCACTATTGTTTTATATAGAATTGTTCTATAGTCTATAAAGTATTTAACACAATTACATCAGAAGTAACTGTAATTAAATGACTAAAAATTAAGAGTAATCCCTTACTTTACTTTTTCAATGAAAAAGTAATTCAATTACAGTAATCAATTACTTAGTAATGCATTACACCCAACACTGATTATCACAAATAATGGCCCAGACTCCACGATTAAATAAAATACAATTCAAGGAATCAATCTAGTCTATTATTCAAATGGCTATAGCTTTTGTACCACTTGATCTACAAAACCATACACAAAGGCAAAAAGGTTAATGCTTCTCTCACTTGTAATACTGTCATCTAAAGCCCTATTCAGATGGCAATTATTTTACATGGGGACGTGAGGTAATTCCAGCATTTACAGGGGGTAGTCAGTGATTTTATTGCCGTCCGCATCCAAAATGTCTTTGTTTTTCTCCCATCTCCCATGATAAACTTCCCGGCCAAATTACTTACTGTTTTTTGACAAGCACCAAGGTCGTGTGGTAATTTAATTACCGTCCGAATCCACATCTTTGAGTTTATATTCCAAATGTTGTTTTTTGACCACTGCTATGTGCCATATGTTTGCGCTGCGCACGATAGCAGCCAAAACCCTTCTAATAGGGGAGCCTACAAGCTTAGTCTAAAATAGCATAACGCGGTGCTCCCATAGACATTCTATGGCGGTACACTGCCGAGGAGACAAGAGGTCGTTCTTTTTGAATGGATATCTATGGAGGAGATGCCTCAGTGTGCTGAATAATCTACTTTTGTGAGGAAACAGCTCATCACTTAATTAATTGTCAGCCTTTCCTGCTAATCTTAAACATATTTTATACTAAACAATCCTTTTGGAATGAACAATGTGTGGAGTTTACTACGATAAATTGACGTTTTATAAGAGAAGTGACAGACAATTTTGCGATAGGTAGGTGTCAGTTTACGGCTCTCCACATTCATTTGTATGCTATCTGCAAACGGTGACTGTACTGTCGTAACATGCTAGTTGACCGTTCAGGCAACGGATGTAGAAAGGAAGTCCAGCCTTACAGTTAAAAGGGCCAATCACCTTTTAGATACAGACATTACCTGTCAATCAACTCTAGAACGGACATGTGCATTAGCTATACAAGCCGGAACATTTGAGTTTTTTAGCGTAATATGAGGTAAAGAATCATAATTCATGATACCAGTATTGTCCGATTTAATTGCTATAAATATATAAAATATATTCTTTGATCATAATCTTGACCAACCGTATTTGAGATTTTGGTCTTTCTCCATTCAAGTAGATAGGAGCTACACTGACATGACTGGAAATAACCTCCCGAGAGCATTCCAAAGATGGCCGACAGTGGACTGACTTGCTAGAAAGACTTTGCCGTTATACTCTCTCCTATTGTAGAGCTGTGGAGGTTGTTTTCTAATATATAAAAGATTCTCTGGTAACAACTCTAGTGGTAATGGACAACTGTGAAAATGGGAGGAATGTGTTACAGAAATTTTTTGAAATAATTCACAATAATAAAATAACTTCGCTGCTCCACAGTGAGTGGGAACTTTTAAGTAGATGGGAAAGAAAAACGAGAGCCAGATTGAGATTGAAATGGTCCTTTATTATGGCAGCAATCTAATAAAATTTTAATATATATAACATTTTAATATAGAAACTTGTACTATATACATTTATACAGTACATAGGGCTTGCATGACTACTCGTTTATACGGGACAACTTATAGTCCCAGAAAAATTGCATTTAAAAGGTTTAATTTCCACTGCCACTTTTTAAACACTGACAGATAATTCCAAATGATTTCTGTCATTTTGATTTATCAAGCATAAGAAAACCATTTTAAACACAGCTCCTCAAATTTAATTTTAGCTATCTTTACTGTCCTTGATATGTGTGGCTTCTATCTCTCCTTGTTTGCACTTAGAAGAAACACGCAGCTGAAGTGATACAGGTGACAAAACATGTGTACCCCCATTGACAGATTTATTTGGCTTGCGTTGATAAACCCTACAGTCTTGACCCTACAGTTTCTTCATTCGTTTAACTGCTCTTCGCAAGAATTTTGGCTTGTGCCGTATTTGAAAATGTACACTGTATGACCACAGGGCTTTGCAGTGAGGTTCCCTTATGCTTTAAAATTTTTATTTTCACTTAAGAGTAATTCCAAACATATTTAAATGCAAATACAGAGGACACAGTTTATGGATTGATGAATTTTACATATAACAAGCTCAACTGTAATCATGTGATTGACAGATTGTCTCGCTCGTCCCCCGTGATTTAATTGTAATCCGAACGCATGAGTTTTATCACAGAGGAGCCATGAAAATGTACTTTTACAGACGTCATCCTGAGAATCAATTGTCGTCCGAATAGGGCTTAAGACTGACTGTTTGATTTGAGAAAGGGATAAAATACATGAGGGACAGATTGAATAGAAAAGGTTGATTTCTCTTGCCCTATGTAACATTAAATTTCATCCCTGACTTAGCAGTGTTCCAATTTTTTTACTTCCAATAAAAATTCCTTGAGCTCACATATGAATTACCATGTTTTTTGGTTCTGAATTCACAAGACCACATGCATGTACAAATAGACATTATACAACACAGCGCTAGTTTACATTTTGTACTTAACTGTTCAGGGCTAGTGTACATATAAAAAAAAATTCCAAATATATTGCAACCATAGGCATGTAGAAGATTGTGAGCATTATATAAACCTTAATTTTTTCAGTAATTTTTTTTTTTTTTTTTGCTGTTGTTGGAAATCAGAACTACCATATTACATTAGGGAGGTGCTGGTGTACTGCCTCAGGGCTTCCAACTGCTAAAACGTTTGGCATCCATCTTCCAAATCCCCATAGAGGCTTGTGGAATTCTGGAATTATTTGTATCAGCAGCTGAGGTTCTCCACCCTCGGTTCACCCTGAGGCCTATCATAACTTCTCCACCACTATTTTTTTTTTTTTTTTTTTTTTTGGAGAGCCTCCAATTCCCTTATTAAGGGAAATGCTAATTAGCATTCCTTGATGACACAGTTTAAATTGGCTTCATGAGCTTGTTAAATTTCAGTCAGAGCCTCTCTCACAAAGCCCATGCTGAATTTAGTCAATCACAGAAAATTGGTAGAAACCGATCCAAATTGACCCCTAACATTTCATGGCATTTTAACATAGTTCAAGGCAAACATGTCTTGTACACTCATGTCCTCAGCCTCTTCATAATTTATTTTCCATTTTTATTACACAGCTCTCTGGAATACTTGATTCTGATTGGTCAATGGCACCATCCAGTGGTCTGATATTGCTCTGTAACAACCGCACATCCACATTATCATTGGGGTTATGCAAACCGTCTCTACTTCTTCTTGGATCACTGTGCGATCTCGACAAGTAAGCTAATAAAATAATTTCAACTCAAAGCAATGTTTCATGTCCATTTATTTGTTTATTTGGCAAGTAGTCTTGTAATAGGCTGAATAATGAGGAGTCAGACGGTCATTTTCACAAAATAAACACCAACAGAACTCCGATGAAAACCTGAAGTTGACTTCAGCTGTTCAATGGTTTCTTTCTTCTCAAATTACATAATTTCAAAACAAATCAATATTTATGTCCATGTATTTATTTATTTGGTTAGTAGCCGTGTAATGAGTGGGATACTGTACAGCCAGCCGGTTGTTATCACAAGATAAACCCCTTCAGAGTGATATAAAACCCCTCCGCTTCCCATCGGGGTCCTGATCACACTGTCGGGGTTTATAGTGTGATAACAACCAACTGACTGTACATTATCCCTTACATATCTCCCTTCTTACTTTCACACACATTTGTTATGCATTCATTTCTATGTATATTTCCACCTTTTTCCTGAATGCATAAGTGTTCCACGATTCGACTGTTTTCAATTCCGTTCTCCAATGTTTTCACTTGCATCGGCGTATATTCGGCGTATATACAGGAAATGTAATGTTTAAGGTGTTATTAATACATTTGTAAACTTTCTCAAAAAACGTGGCTGTAAAGTGCCGATACTTCACAGAGTCGAGATGACAGTTTTTTATTGACAGTGCCTCAACTGAGAGTGTAGATGACATGAAGCTATGGTCCGAGGTTAGTTATGTTGATATCATATTAGCCTCTTTCACGCATACAGCCTTTTCCAGAAAATGTACTGCATTTTTCAGGTTAGAGTTTGTGCATGAACACAGGCTTTTTGAAAATACTGGTAAATTTTGCTCTGGCAATTTCCCTTAATGAGAAACTTTTTCAGGTTAGAGTTTGTGCATGAACACAGCCTTTTTGAAAATACTGGTAAATTTTGCTCTGGCAATTTCCCTTAATGAGAAGTTGTACCATAAATTTCCACATTGATGGTATGTGTGAACAGCACATGTGGTACATTTACCAGTAAAGGTAACCCAACAATTTTGGGGCTATTAACTAATTTGTATTGTTATGACAGCTAACAACAGCACAACTTGAGCTTGAAATTAATTTTTACTCCAAAAAACTTAAATGGTTACTGTTCTCCATCTGGATTGCTCGTTTTGGTAATTTTTACATTGCGTCTCAAGACCAGAAACAGAAAACAGGCAATTAGAATCATAATGGTGATGTCCAGTGGTTGCTCAGGAAAACTGTGGATAGCTTCTTGAGTTAGAATTGTTTTTTTGCATAGCTTAGCAAATGTGTGCAAACAGGCTAGGAGCATGTAGGTAGTATATGGAAGTAGGCTACTTGCAGTAAATGCTCAACACTGAAAATGATGGGATTACTTCAAAGAGCAGAATGAAAACACACAGAAACGAGGAAAAGATTAAGTGTGGATTTACTAAACATGCTATGGCTCATTTTCTTGCATTATTCCCAACCATGCAAATGCTAAGAAAACCGTGTCACAGCTAAATACCCATAGCCTCCTTGAACATACACGCAAACAACCCACGAGGCAATGGTTTTGTCTCAGCCAGTGTTGGACATTCATGGATGTAATTGTGCGTTTAACTGAAATACATACATCTCTAACCCACACCCACACAGACTCTCTGTAGTATCGCAGTAAGCTATAATTGAACACATGCGTGATGAGACATGCAAGATATGGGGATTTTCTGATGATATCTAATCAGTCCCAGGCACAAAGTTTACATCATATTTCATGTTGGAATGTTTCCTGCTGATTTCTTAATGAATAGATAAAAACAGTCTATTAAAAGAGCTTCTTTTGGCTTTGCAGAAGAATACATCATAGTTGTGTGGTATCCATTATGTTGTGAGAGCAGACATGCTTTAAAAAAAAAAAAAACAGCTAAGGGTTTGTCTGACAAGCAATTGGCTTGTTCAGTGAAAATGTGTGTCTGATCCTTAATGTCTGTTTTTGGATTTCAAGTAATAAAGAAAGTCATATTGGTTTGGAACAACATGGGGGGAGTAAATTATGACAGAACTGAATTTTTTGTGTGTGTGAAATATCCTTGTATTTATACCTGAAATGTAAAGTTTATGTATGTAGCCTGAACAGCTACAGTGCATCCGGAAAGTATTCACAGCGCTTCACTTTTTCCACATTTTGTTATGTTACAGCCTTATTCCAAAATGGATTAAATTAATTATTTTCCTCAAAATTCTACAAACAATACCCCATAATGACAACATGAAAGAAGTTTGTTTGAAGTCTTTGCAAATTTATTAAAAAATAAAAAAATGAAAGAAAATCACATGTACATAAGTATTCACAGCCTTTGCCATGACACTCAAAATTGAGCACAGGTGCATCCTGTTTCCCCTGATCATCCTTGAGATGTTTCTGCAACTTGATTGGAGTCCACCTGTGGTAAATTCAGTTGATTGGACATGATTTGGAAAGGCACATACCTGTCTATATAAGGTCCCACAGTTAACAGTGCATGTCAGAGCACAAACCAAGCCATGAAGTCCAAGGAATTGTCTGTAGACCTCTGAGACAGGATTGTATCGAGGCACAGATCTGGGGAAGCATACAGAAAAATGTCTGCAGCATTGAAGGTCCCAATGAGCACAGTGGCCTCCATCCGTAAATGGAAGAAGTTTGGAACCACTAGGATTCTTCCTAGAGCTGGCCGCCTGGCCAAACTGAGCGATCGGGAGAGAAGGCCCTTAGTCAGGGAGGTGACCAAGAACCCGATGGTCACTCTGGCAGAGCTCCAGCATTTCTCTGTGGAGAGAGGAGAACCTTCCAGAAGAACAACCATCTCTGCAGCACTCCTCCAATCAGGCCTGTATGGAAGAGTGGCCAGACGGAAGCCACTCCTCAGTAAAAGGCACATGACAGCCTGCCTGGAGTTTGCCAAAAGGCATCTGAAGGACTCTCAGACCATGAGAAACAAAGATTGAACTCTTTGGCCTGAATGGCAAGCGTCATGTCTGGAGGAAACCAGGCACTGCTCATCACCTGGCCAATACCATCCCTACAGTGAAGCATGGTGGTGGCAGCATCATGCTGTGGGGATGTTTTTCAGCAGCAGGAACTGGGAGACTAGTCAGGATCGAGGTAAAGATGAATGCAGCAATGTACAGAGACATCCTTGATGAAAACCTGCTCCAGAGTGCTCTGGACCTCAGAATGGGGCGAAGGTTCATCTTCCAACAGGACAACGACCCTAAGCACACATCCAAGATAACAAAGGAGTGGCTACGGGACAACTCTGAATGTCCTTGAGTGGCCCAGCCAGAGCCCAGACTTGAACCCGATTGAACATCTCTGGAGAGATCTGAAAATGTCTGTGCACCGACACTCTCCATCCAACCTGATGGAGCTTGAGAGGTCCTGCAAAGAAGAATGGGAGAAACTGCCCAAAAATAGGTGTGCCAAGATTGTAGCATCATACTCGATAAGACTTGAGGCTGTAATTGGTGCCAAAGGTGGTTCAACAAAGTATTGAGCAAAGGCTGTGAATACTTATGTACATGTGTTTTTTTTTTTTTTTTGTTTTTTTTTGTAATAAATGTGCAAAGATTTCAAACAAACTTCTTTCATGTTGTCATTATGGGGTATTGTTTGTAGAATTGAGGAAAATAATGAATTTAATCCATTTTGGAATAAGGCTGTAACATAACAAAATGTGGAAAAAGTGAAGCGCTGTGAATACTTTCCGGATGCACTGTAGATGATTTACACTTGGCCGAGTTGTGTCTGTGTGATTGGACTGTTATCCGTCTCGAACACGTCATGTAGGGCATTTATAGTTGGTCTTTTTATGATTGAATAGCTATAAAAATCTGTGTTTAGAAAATCATGAGCGACCATACAGGGAAAGGGTTAACAAATGAATTGGCACAGGGAGAGCATTTTAACACACAAACCAGGCAGACGAATTTCAAATCATACTAGGCTTTATTGTGTCTACAAAACCCAAACTAGCCACGTAATTAAACCCATTACCGTTAATATCTCTCAGCTTCTATCGACTGTGTTTATCTCATTTTAAATTGCCTATACTGCTATTCTATGAATTTCTTATGTGCTTATGACTGCTACTTAAGCATTCTGAGAGGTAGGGCATGCTTGCAAAGACAAAGTATATTCATAAGACGGTACTATGGTGCTGAGTTCAAAGGTAGGAGGAGGCACAACAGCTGCTAGACCTCTGCTGGTATTTAACTCCAAGTAGTGATGGGAAATCCGATTCTTTTCCGCAAACCGGTTCTTTCGGACGGTTCGTTTCAATGAACTGGTTAAAAAAAAAAATGATTCAACAGTTAATTTACGTCATCATGTAATGATGTCACTATATATAATGCTAATACGCTGGCGTTGTAGAATACACACACAAACACATTCAGTAAAGCCATATGTAAGGACATATTGCTGATTATAACATTTTATTTAATGAAGTTAATTGATTATATATAAGTTAATATAATAAGGGTGTTTATTGTCATCAGTGTTTCATTCAGTGATCTTACATCCTACATTAAAGTTTTGCACATAAAGCACCCAGTACTGACACTGATATACAAACGTGGATGTTCTACACATGTTTAAAGCATAAAAAGTGATTAAACTAGTTTTAATCAACTTTTTTACAGAAACCATGATCCAGCTCATCACAACTTCAGATATAATCTGTGTGCACAATATTCAATAGTAAAATTTGTTTACATCTCTTGACTGAAACGTTTTGCCCCCTCATTCAAGTCCTCGGTTCACGCATGCTCATCAGCTGCTCCCTGATCAGCAGTTCTCAGTATTATGTCTGAAAGAGGTGATTCTCAGTTCAGTGTACTGGTGACTCGCAAACTGCTGTGTTCGACTCAACGTACTGCTGACGCAAGAGCTGCTGTCCTCGGATCAGTGTACTGTTGACTCGAGAACTGCTGTCCTCGGATCAGCGTACTGTTGACCCGAGAACTGCTGTGATCGACTCAATGTACTGCTGAAGCGAGAGCTACTGTCCTCGGATCAGTGTACTGTTGACTCGAGAACTGCTGTCCTCGGATCAGCGTACTGTTGACCCGAGAACTGCTGTGATCGACTCAATGTACTGCTGAAGCGAGAGCTACTGTCCTCGGATCAGTGTACTGTTGACCCGAGAACTGCTGTGAATGACTCAATGTACTGTTGACTCAAGATCTGCTGTCCTCGGATCAGTGTACTGTTGACTCGAGAACTGCTGCGTAGACTGGATCATCTTCATACGTTGATGAAATGGTAATACAATCAAGTCAGAAACATATTTCCAGTATGTTTTATTTGTCACACTCTCTGTTGTTCAGCAAAATACACCTGAAACATACTTTATGCTTCTTAATCACACACATGCTCAATGTCAGCAGCTCATTGGTTCTCAGTATGTCGGACACCTCCGAAAGAGGTGATTCTCAGTTCAGTGTACTGTTGACTCGAGAACTGTTACGAGGGACTCATTGTACTCTTGACTCGAGAACTGCTGCAACCCGAGCGTTCAGTCCGATTTGTGAACTGGTTGGAGTGGTTCATTGCAAAGAAGAGGTGAAAAAAGCAGATATCACCAGTTCTAGGATCATATTACTCCTAGTTATCAGCTCATTTCGATTCGGAGTGTCAGGCGCATCTGAGAGACAGGTTAAGATAGAGTAACCTGTAGATCAGTGTTGACTCGAGACGTGAACTGTTTCAAACGATTCAGTCCGATTTGGTAAACTAGTTCAACTCGTTCACTAAAAAGAATCGGTTCAAAAGAACGATTCGTTCACGAACTGGACATCACTAAGTCCAAGTACTGCTGATCAGCCTGGGTCTGTTAAGCTGTACTCTCTAGCACAAACACTGCAGGGGCAGGATGTGCCTCTGAAACACTGCTGTGCTGGAAAGGACAGTCTTTCCATTCAATTCATCACATCCGCAACCCCCTGGTGCTATCAGAGGGGTGTATGCCCACCTTTATATGTTGCTGTGTGTGTTTGTGACAGCCATTATGTGCCTGTCTTTTCTAAAGCTGCTAGACTTCTCTCTGAGACTCATTTAGTGATGCTAGACACTCACAAGCAAATGCGAGGTGCATGACAGCTGGACTCCCAGATTGATCGGGCTGATTAGCCATCCGTCCTTTTAAGAAACGAGACTGTAATGTATTACTGTATGTTTTACTGTGACTGATTTCAGGGTTGTTGCTGTTTCTGCTTTTCTTGTTTCCATTAGAAGAGCTGCCAAGTTTTGACCACAACAATGATGAAAACACCTTCCCATTTAACAAATTACCATTACATTACAAATGTCAAATAAACACGTGAATGGTCTTCAAAACTAATGGACTTGGCTTTAGACCACAGGCAAGCTATAAACAAATGCTTAAAATGCTTTAAATTACTCCATCTTCTAACAGAAAAAAGCATAAAAACTTCAAATACACAGAATTATTGATCTTTCACATAAACGTCAATGTATCCCAAATGACACAAACATTTTAAAGAGCCTCTTTAAAGTGAAAATTTACATTTAAAGATAAATTAATATGCACATTTGAACAACCTTTCCTTCCTCAGTACTTTTCAGTATTTTTCCACAACCATTTGTATTTGCAAAATACAAGTTTTACAATGAACATGCATAACACCAATTATTACATCTGGTATACTTTCCCTACATCTGTCAAGCTTCGAAATCCATTCTCACTGCCTGGAAATCTCCAGCAGGCTAGAGTGGCGAGTCGAACCATAGCAAACACTGAAACTACCCACAACCGTGTTGTACATTCATTTCAATAATTTACTGCAAAATAAGTTATAGTAGGCTGACAAACTGTATATGGCTCACATAGCCACTAACTGAAACATTAAAATGCCTTAATCCCACTCTAGGCATTTTGTGGCCAAAACAGTAGCATGACATCTGTTTTGAACATCAGTTCTTCCATGTCACATACTGTACATCGGTTTCAGTCTGCCTGAGTCTTGGAGGATTTTTATTATTGGTCACTTCATGAATTTTTACTGAATGGAAAACTAACAGATCATGAAAAGGCCAAGTGTAAATGCCCCCCGAGATGCCTTTGAGACAGACAGCAATCCTTAGTAAAGGAATAGTAGATTGGTGAGTTTTGCAGAGACATATTTACATGGCAAAGCATAAATGGAATGTGCATACACAATCATATAGCAATCTGTTCTTTCAAGATGCATGAAGTATACTGTAAATACCCTCTAGTTTAGCCTTGAGACCATTTCGGATATAAAAACTTAAAGTGATATTTCACCCAAAAATGGAAAATTCTATCATCGTTTCCTCACACTCATGTTCCAAACCTGTATGACTTTCTTTATTTTGTGGAACATCAAAAGGAGATTTGAGGCAGAATGACAGCCCCAGTCACTATTGACATTCATTGTTTGGAGAAAAAGATGCAATGACAGTGAATGAGGTCTGATGATGTTATTCTAGAATTTTCATTTTGGAGTGAACTATCCCTTTAAGGCTCTATTTTAGTTCATTTTTGCTCTGCCAATAATTAAAGTCATTTTGTGGAATAAGTCAATAATATTTGATGAAGCATTTCATTTGCTCTTCTCTGCATTTTGTTTTCCACAAAGTAAGAACAAAAGGGCAAAATGATTGTAATTGCAAGGCAGAATGGAGGCTCGTAGCAGCTGGGGATACTCACAAGTAATAGTGTGCCCTTTCTCCTCCGGCCAAAGTGGACACTTTAGTAATCCAGAGACTCAATAATCCTCACAAGTCCCAGGCCAACTGGGGGGGTTGAGAGCGTGGAATCGGAGGATGGGGATGTGTTTCTCAGATTGTCAGGGGCTGTCAGAGGCTCTGAGAGGCAGCTGCTGGCATCCAGACCACGTGGGCTGTCACGTCCTCAGCATGTGGCTGTGGAGACAAGAGGGGTCATCTGTGAGAGAGAGAGAGGCTCATTCTCATTCTCGGACAAAGGCGTGCATTGACAATGGGAACAAGGGGAGGGCAGGATTTGAGCGGGCGTCATTCATTAATGGAGGTAATAAATGGTGGGAATACTGAATGTATTAACATTAGGGTGAACAAAATGTTGCGCGTGGCTTTGTTCACACTGCACCTGATTCCGATTTGTTTTTCAAATATAATCTTTAGGACTGACACCGCATTGGCATTTTGCAAGTGATGAAATGAGAACTGTTTGTTCAGATTTACACAGTATCCCATATATCTACATTGGTTGTCATAGTAATGGCTTAAGCATCAGCATGATGCCAAGAGACTTTCTTCTACAACAATTGAGAATAGCTGTCAGTGTGGAAAGAAATGACAGAAAGCTGGAAATTTTGCTCATGTCATATCATACAATGACAACATAAGTGTCTGATGCATTATTGTATTTTATATATTCATGCATGTGTTCTGTTTGAAACCACATCATACACTATATAATGAATGCCCTACAGTTCACTTTAAGTGGTTAGGGTTAGAAAAGATATGCAGACACTAATGTGCATTGTGTATGACATTACATATGCCCCCCCAAACAAAAGGCAAGAAAAAATATACTTGAAAACCATTCCCAAATATTTTAATTAGAATTCAAACCATATACAAATGTGGTTTGGATCAGATATGTATTTTTTTCTTTTTCTTTTGCTGTTACACTACAAAGAGCTAAATGAATTTAAGTCAGATACAGCATTTGCTTTAAAAAATAAATGACTATGCACTATTTAAGATGTACAGTAAATCATACAACTGCAGTTCTTATAAATGAACTGTTATTGGTAGATATTTATTTTATTATTAATATGGCAATTTAACACTTGCACAAGATAACCATGAGAAGGTGAGAATGTACAGTGCATGTGCTTTGTAAACTGGTTTTCATTGTGCTGGCACACAGTTTCTGCAAAATTGTTATGCCTAGGTCAGAAGTTTGCTAGAACCTGCAGAAACTGTTATAGATGGTTTTTACACTTAAATAGTTTTGACACAAACCTGCATTATGGATAGAGTTTCTTCTAAACCAGCTTTAAGGGAACCAACTTTGATTTAGATTTTTCCACCTTCTGTCGCCTATACTTTTTGTTGGAGGCTGAGTCCCTGCTATTCTGACATCTTATTTAATGCTGTCTATTTGTATTCATTATTAATGAAGGAGAAAGTGTCTTCTGTGTCAGTAAAGAAAGTTATATGCTTCTGGCCTTGAGCTGTATATTAATTCAGTGTAATAGGCAAAATCACATTCTAATAATGGAACTAAAAACGAATTAAAAAAGTAAATGAGTAGTTTAAGCTGGTATATTCATCCAAATATATTTGAAATATATGTCATTTGTGACAGCTATCATTTTACATATATTTCCCAGTAAGCACTCATACGTCTCTAAAACGTCTGGAACACTTTGTCTGGAATCATCTGGAGCACATTATTTGGAAAGTGTTTTGTCCTTATAATTTTGTATAAACATCTGATAAACATATTGACAGTTGAAGATTTACATGCATTCTATATGAACTTGGAACACATTGTCAGGAAAACTGTGTCCTAATTATTGTACAAACATCTGATAAACTTTCAGATTCAGATACATTCTATGTGAATTTGGAGAACATAACTGTGTTTGGGAAGTGTAGTGTTCCATGTATTATACATAAACATCTAAAAAAAAAAAAAACACACATCTTAAAAATAAGAGCAGATTCACAATTTGCACAACATCTGGAGCACATCAGGAAAGTGTTGCATAGCATTGTGTAAAAACATCTGATAAATGTTTTAAAAAGAGCAGATTTCTATACATTTTATAAAAATTTGAGTGCATCATCAGGAAAGCATAGCATTCTAACTATTGTGTTTTAACATCTGATTAACATCTTAAATAGAGCATATTCACAAACATTCTAAGTGAATCAGGAGCACATCATCAGGAAAGTGTTGCATTCTAATTATAGTGTGGATCATCTGATTATGATCTTAAAAAGAGCAGATTAACATACTGTGCATTCTTTGTGAAACTGGTCTACATACAGGTGCATCTCAATAAATTAGAATGTCGTGGAAAAGTTCATTTATTTCAGTAATTCAACTCAAATTGTGAAACTCGTGTATTAAATAAATTCAATGCACACAGACTGAAGTAGTTTAAGTCTTTGGTTCTTTTAATTGTGATGATTTTGGCTCACATTTAACAAAAACCCACCAATTCACTATCTCAAAAAATTAGAATATGGTGACATGCCAATCAGCTAATCAACTCAAAACACCTGCAAAGGTTTCCTGAGCCTTCAAAATGGTCTCTCAGTTTGGTTCACTAGGCTACACAATCATGGGGAAGACTGCTGATCTGACAGTTGTCCAGAAGACAATCATTGACACCTTTCACAAGGAGGGTAAGCCACAAACATTCATTGCCAAAGAAGCTGGCTGTTCACAGAGTGCTGTATCCAAGCATGTAAACAGAAAGTTGAGTGGAAGGAAAAAGTGTGGAAGAAAAAGATGCACAACCAACCGAGAGAACCGCAGCCTTATGAGGATTGTCAAGCAAAATCGATTCAAGATTTTGGGTGAACTTCACAAGGAATGGACTGAGGCTGGGGTCAAGGCATCAACCACACACAGACATGTCAAGAAATTTGGCTACAGTTGTCGTATTCCTCTTGTTAAGCCACTCCTGAACCACAGACAACATCAGAGGCGTCTTACCTGGGCTAAGGAGAAGAAAAACTGGACTGTTGCCCAGTGGTCCAAAGTCCTCTTTTCAGATGAGAGCAAGTTTTGTATTTCATTTGGAAACCAAGGTCCTAGAGTCTGGAGGAAGGGTGGAGAAGCTCATAGCCCAAGTTGCTTGAAGTCCAGTGTTAAGTTTCCACAGTCTGTGATGATTTGGGGTGCAATGTCATCTGCTGGTGTTGGTCCATTGTGTTTTTTGAAAACCAAAGTCACTGCACCCGTTTACCAAGAAATTCTGGAGCACTTCATGCTTCCTTCTGCTGACCAGCTTTTTAAAGATGCTGATTTCATTTTCCAGCAGGATTTGGCACCTGCCCACACTGCCAAAAGCACCAAAAGTTGGTTAAATGACCATGGTGTTGGTGTGCTTGACTGGCCAGCAAACTCCCCAGACCTGAACCCCATAGAGAATCTATGGGGTATTGTCAAGAGGAAAATGAGAAACAAGAGACCAAAAAATGCAGATGAGCTGAAGGCCACTGTCAAAGAAACCTGGGCTTCCATACCACCTCAGCAGTGCCACAAACTGATCACCTCCATGCCACACCGAATTGAGGCAGTAATTAAAGCAAAAGGAGCCCCTACCAAGTATTGAGTACATATACAGTAAATGAACATACTTTCCAGAAGGCCAACAATTCACTAAAAATGTTTTTTTTTATTGGTCTTATGATGTATTCTAATTTTTTGAGATAGTGAATTGGTGGGTTTTTGTTAAATGTGAGCAAAATCATCACAATTAAAAGAACCAAAGACTTAAACTACTTCAGTCTGTGTGCACTGAATTTATTTAATACACGAGTTTCACAATTTGTGTTGAATTACTGAAATAAATGAACTTTTCCATGACATTCTAATTTATTGAGATGCACCTGTAGTCTGGAAAGCATCTCATTCTTATTGTGCACAAACAACTGATAAACATCTAAAAAAAAAGAGCAGATTCACGTACAATCTATATGAATGTAGTCCTCATGTTAAACTTTGGATACAGATCTTAAAAGGAGCAGATTTTCCATACATTCTATGTGAATCAGATGCACTTGTCTGGAAAGTGTTGCATTCTACTTATGTGTAACATCTGATAAAAAACTTAAAAAGAGTAGATTCACATCCATTCTATGTAAAACTTGAGCAAATTATCCAGAAAGTTTTGTACACGCATAAACATCTTACAAAGAGCAGATTCACATATTTTCTAAATCCTAACTCTCTCAATGGCATCTGCTGAACATCCGACCTGACCTGACAATTTAGAGATGTACTGTATAGCAGATGAGCAAAATACTCTTCCTTTCTCCATCAATGTATGGGCTGTGTACTTTTTTTTTTTTTTTTTTTTAGCAATTGTTGATGCTTATATGGTTTTTATGTAATCATATCCCAGAGGACTGTTAAACTAGTGTCCTCTGAGAGTCACTTCATGTGCACTCATGTGCTGACAGTAAGGGATGTACAGCTGGATGTGACCTGTGACGGATGAGGGGATTAGTATTGATCAAGTGCGCCAGCCCACAGACACAGGGGATGATGAATCAACAGTCCATTGCTTTCTATCTGTTGCCATGTTGTCAGTGAGCTCCCCACTTCCCCCTACAATCAACGTTCCTCACCACATCAACTGCACCATTAATCCAGTGGTAGAGTAGCTTAAAAAAAAAAAAAAAAAGTCAACCTTACAGAAAGTCTAATTTACTCACTCTCATGATGTTCAAACCCATATGACCGTATGAAGAAAGTAAGTCATACAGGTTTGGAACAACATGAGGGTGAGTAAATGAGGGTACAATTTTCTTTTTTGGGTGAACTATATCTTTAATATCCCAATGAAACTCTATTGCTGTCGGACCACTGCAAACATCTGCATCTCTGAAATGCACATGTCTTTTACAGTCGGTGTTTGTCTCCATGGAAACTACTCCTTTATGGAGGATATTTAGTGGAAGCCTGAAGTCTGGTAGGAGGGATAGGAGTGACTGGAGAGAAACAGAATATTTTATAGGGAAAGAAAATCCATATTTCCTTGGATCTCACAGGTATAACTTAAATTCTAAGGTAGTGCTTGCTTGCTCTCTGAGGAGAAACCATATTTTTATATATTTCAGTGTATGTTTTTATAATGGAGCTCTGAATAAATATTTGAAATGCTGCAGTTAAACATTGCATTGATTCAGTCTGGTATCAAGTTTCATTGCATCTACAAATCATGGGTGTCAATTAACTCTGATAATGGCTCCTTCAAACATTTCTGTCGTCAGACACATTCGGAATGCTGATGTCAAAATTGCATGTTGCGAGCTTTAACACAGTGGGTGGAAAAAGCAAAGATGCAGTGCAATGACAATAGACTGTCTGCTAAATGTTTGATGTGTGTGGTAAAGTGATGCTTTCGATAATGGCTGGGTCCTGGTTTGCAAGAAGGCATCTGTCATTTACAGGAAAATTGGTAGGTTTTGTAATGCCAGAGAATGCATCACCCATCTTAATCTCATGTTATAAATAATTCAGGCAAACCCACACAAGGTAAATGCTTCTTTTTATTTTTTAGTAATTCATCAATAGTTCAATTCTGGCCAAGTTCACAACTGTTTTGTATAAAGTTTTAAAACTCTTTCCAAAAAGGCCTTACACTCTCATTTCAACATACTGTAATAATCACTCGATCACTTGGTCTGAAATAATAATAGCAATAATAATAATTGTTAATAATACTCAAGCTGATTTAAAAAAGCTAATCACAATGTGATTCAAAGCAGTTAAAGTGATAGTTTACCCTTACCCTTATGTTATTCCAAACCTTTTTTCATAGGAACACAAAAAGAGATATTAAGCAGAATGACAGTCTCAGTCACTATTGACTTTCATTGTATGGAATAAAGATGACTGAGACTAACATACTGCCTAACATTTCCTTTTGTTTTCCAAGAAAGAAAGACATATGGGTTTGGAACAACATCAGGATGATTATATGTCACTTGTGTGGCAAGAACTAGATATCATGACATCAGTGTGAAGTTAACAACTCTATTTTCAAATATTCTTTTCTAGTTAGTCTTCTACCTGTTAAGTGTCTGTTCATTCTCCCCTTTGTTGTTGAGGAATGTTGAACACATTCCTTGCCTTAGCAAATATGAAGAGAAAAATAATGCTTACCAGTCTAGTTGCCATGACAATGAGTTAACCTCTGCTACCTACTTCCCAACCTATGCCCACCCACCTGAGGAGAGGTGTCAAGAGAGTGAACGCTTGATGGAGATCTATGAGGAGAAGGGAGGCACGTCCTACCAGTAGGCAATCGGCTACATCCCCCAGTTAATCTGCTTCTATTTTAGTATAATCTTAACCGCTGGTCATGATGATACCAATTTCTCTTCTTCACAAAGCCATGAAACAATAGAAAGAAGTGGACAATAATGGCTCCTACCCAAGAGGACTCTCATCCACTTCTACTGTGCACAGAAATGTATTTTATTTCGAGATGGTATCTGATTGCTCAGAGGATGAGGAGCATTCACCTTATGCACTGTGAAATTGAAACATGGGGACGTGTGATAGAAAACACATATTTGAAGAGCAGTGAGCACCACCTGAGGAGATTTTCAATACTTGACGCAGTAACAGTGGAAATCCTGAGGACACAGGTGTCCAAACTTTGAAAGAATACAAAGATAGCTTCACCACTGGATTCAATAGGTCTGACTAGTAATACAAATGCTGATATGTCTGTGTGCCATGCTGTCTTGTGTTCTTTCCCCTACATATGACCTAACCCACAGCAAGGGGGCCTATTTATGGACTTTGGACACAGTTGAATCGCTGAGGCAAAGTTGAAAGATCAAGCTTCCCTTGAAGGAAAAGCCCCTTTGAAACATTCCGCAGAGAAAGAGAGAGGGTTCCACTAAAACCTGCCAGCTGCAAGCATGCTGATAACAGCCATATCTGGGTATTTGCAGAACTCTTGGTCTAGGTTTTGAGTTCTGGCACACCTGTGAGGTTTAACAACACTCACTCGCCTGGTTCGTGGGTTTCAGAATGCATTACTTTTTTTTAGCTAGTGGGTTTGAATCACACCCCCTCATCCTGTGTAAACAGATATGCCGATCCATGTGGGATACCAGCCAAGTAATAAAGGTGGACAGGAAGGCAGGTTCTCACCATAAACTTCTCAAGGATATTTGGAAGGACATAAGTATATCAATTACTGTAATACAACACTGCTGAAATAAGATGATCTTTTTGCTCATGAAGGTCAAGCAAATGTTTGAATGTGCTATTATTAACAAAAAATAAATCCAAATTAAGCATGTAAACTATTGTTAAAATTGCAATGAAAAACAATAATTGGGCATTCACAGAAGTCCTTGTGTCCTTTGATTATGTTTTACTGAAATATTCATGTTTCTTCTTATTTTTGTCAGTTATGTGCACTGGGGTGTTTTATGTTACATTTTATGTTGCTTAGTTCCGTGGTTCTCAACTGTTGGGTACTGACCCAAAAATGGGTAGCAGATCTTTCAGCCTTGTCTCATGAAAATTACGTGACCATGGCAACATTTTTGCAAAACAAAATTACATGCTTTATTACAAGTTTGGCTGCAGTTTCCCAGTGAAATGTCCAGCGAGGGACACCAAAGGTTAGCAAATTGTGTCGTATTTAAACAAGGTTTTTAATGCGAATGTTAGATGGAGGTTTTATTAAGTACAACATACCTCCCTAATCTAAAACTTTAACCTAAAAGAAACCAGTAGTGTCCTGAAAGAAAATGAGAGGTAACCAAAACAGACATCCTTGCCCTAAACCAACACCTAAACCAAACCGATAGTGTCCTAAAATTTTCTTAAGCATCCATATCATTTCATGTCGATTCTATGGTACTTTGTCTCACGTGTCAACTTGTCTGCTTGGCTGGGACTAAAAACACAGTCTCCCGAGTCCAGAGTCCAACCAGTGTTATTATAGTTTTGGATTTTTAATTTAGTTTTTATTTCTATTTTATATGTATCTGTCATTCCAAATTAGTTTTAGTTTTCACTAGTTTTCACAGTTTGTCTCTTAGTTTTAGTTTAGTTTTCATTTTCTCAGTTTCAGTTTCGTTTTATTTTAGTTTTAGTTATTTTAGTTTTAGTATTTTTCATGGCTGCCAAAGCAGAAGCATTTACTGGTATCATTTAAAAATGTCTAACATCATTACATTTCTCAGGGCAGTCTTGTTGATACCTCTATCTATTTGTATTATCGTGTTTAATTTGGATTGTAAATGTTGCAAATTTTATAACACAGGGTGAATCCCCATTGATCCCCATTGTATCCATGTGATATTCCTTAGATGATTATAAATCATTTCTTAACTAATCTTTGGGAAGTAAACAATTAAAGGGATAGTTCACCCAAAAAGGAAAATTCTCTCATCATTTACTCACCCTCATGCCTTCCCAGATGTGCCTGACTTTCTCTTTTCAGCAGAACACAAAGTAAGATTTTTAGAAGAATACCTCAGCTCTGTAGTTCTATACAATGCAAGTCATCATGGTGCAAAACTTTGAAGCTCCAAAAAGCACATAAAGGTAGCATCCTTTTTTACTGTATAATTAATTATTTTTTTTAATAATTTTTATTTATTTATCACACATTATTCATTTGCACATATACAGTGAAATTCTTTTTTTTCACATATCCCAGCTAAGCTGGGGTCAGAGTGCAGAGTCAGCCATGATACAGCACCCCTGGAGCAGATAGGGTCAAGGGCCTTGCTCAAGGGCCCAACAGTGGCATCTTGGCAGTGCTGGGGCTTGAACCCCCGACCTTCTGATCAGTAACCCAGAGCCTTAACCACTGCCCCTGTAAATCTTGACATCAGCATTCTTATTTGTGATCTTTCCTGTAGACTGCAATTGCTAGATTTAGAGTGAAAAAGGAGTTACATTTTTGTCTGTTCTCACCCAAAACTGACTAGATTTCTTCAGAAGACATGAATTAAACCACTTAAGGATTACTTTGTTGCCTTTTAGAGCTTCAAAGTTTTGGACCATTGTATGGACCTACAGAGCTGAGATATTCTTATAATATCTTTGTTTGTGTTCAGCAGAAGAAAGAAAGTCAAACACATCTGGGATGGCATGAAGGTGAGTAAATAATAAGAGAATTGTCATTTTTTAGCAAAATCTCTCTTTTTATTTATTTATTTTAAATTTTTATTTTTATCTCAGTTTTAAATTGATGATTTTTACATGTGGATGTGTGGCAGCGCTCATTTCATGGCCACCGGTGGGAAATGCAATGGTAAAGAAAATAACAGAAATTTGAGGTGTAATGTTTGTAAATGTTACATAATGATTTATTATGTAAAAGTGTTACAAAATATAAAAAATGTATTCTAAATACATAAATAATTTTTCCTCTGGGATTTGGTCAAAATAGGGGCATCAAAAGTTCTACTTCTCAGTATTAAGAATTTCTTCATTTTTGCTTTTGTCTAAGGTAGAAGACATCCTAAGCTTGATTCAAAGGTATAATTTCAGGTTATGTGTGTTTGGATCATGATTAAAAGTGCCAAGAAATTTACAATTTCCAAAAGTGTCCTACTTTGCCCAAAACTAAAACTAAACTAAAACTGAAATGAATTCGAGATCATTTTTATTTGTATTTTTATTTTAGTTAGTTTTGGAGTTAAGAAAATGTATTTTAGTTTAGTTTGAGTTTTTTTTAGTTGTTATTTCTTCTCAAATAATTTCAGGGTTTTTTCTTTCTTTTTTCTTCTTTTTTTTAGTTAACGAAAATGGTTTTAGTTAGTTTTTGTTTACTATAAAAACACTGAGTCCAACACTCTATCAGGTAAGCCATGCAAGCTAATCATGTTGAAATAAGTGCATAAATGTTGGTGGATCTGTAATGCAAGCGTTAAAATTATAATTTTTCAAATAATGCGTTAGAGTAAAAGTGTTTCGATATCATAACTTAGCAGAATGTGACTAATAGAGTGAAAAATAAGTGTTTATAAAGTAATTATCAGCCGTTGTACTGTGAAAGTTAATAAAAAGCACAGTTGTTGTAGCTCCTCTATTGTTAATTTCACCAGAAAACTGCAGCGAAACTCGGCATGTAAAACTCAGTTTGCAAAAATGTAACGTTCATTCTATGAGACTAGATGGATCTTTTCTGATAGGGTTACAGACAATTTACAAAATTGTTAATTTTCATATTCAGCCTATGCAATGTTAATAGTTTTGCATATTTCTGGGTCTATGCAGTTTATGGGAAGATTAATACATTTTAATGTTTGATTTGAAGGACACTTTTGTTTACTTTTATATGATTACTGTAACAATTTTAGTATTATGTTGGTCCGCCTCTTGGTGTCCAATATAAAATCTGGGTCCTGAAACAAAACCAGTTAGGAACCACTGGTTTAGTTATTGTTTATTTCATATTTAAACATATTTTCTGTCCACTGCTTCTGAAAGGGCCACTCATGATGAAATTTAAGTCATCATGTCGCCTTTTGTTTTACCACCTGTTAATGGCTTTGTTAATTTCCTGTAAGTTTGTATATAATTGTTATTTTTTTATTTTATTTTTTTACTGCATGATATACAGGCACCAAAATTAAATCCTGTAATGCCTGAAACATGGTCAATGTAATTTTTACTTAGAATTTCTGGCAACCACAGGAGACACATGAGATTACTAGGGGCTTTTTCTCAGGAGAAACACAAGATAAGCAGGTGACTTCAGCCAAAGTTTTAATTTGATCCTTTAATCTCATTACTGTCTCGGAGACAAAATTAAAATGTTAAAGTGATCTCATGTGTGATATTTCTTTCATATATGGGCTATATTCTATCTTGCAGTTTTGTATTCTTAGAAGGATGATACTCATTTTGCAGTGAATAGTAGCTGTTAAGGAGCTATCTAAAGAAATAGCCCTCATATTTAACTCCAGCCCTTCCTCAATAAGTACCAGACATCAAAGTGAGATATTGTCACCGTCAGCACAGCGGATAGCGGTAGCTGTCACTCAGCTCTCCCAGTCCCTTTAATGGCAGCAAGGATTCAATTAATTCAAGCAAAAGGGGAGCACCAGTTCATTTTCAGCCTTGACAAGCTACTCACAGCAGCTCTGTTTACCCTGCCTCTCTCCTTGTGTTCTGCCCCAGGCACTACACTGCCCGAATACCAATAGCAGCGGTCATCACCCTCATCACCCAGGGATCACCATCAAACATTCCCAGAGTGCACCCACACACCCACGGTGCCTTGCTTAGATTGATTTTTGATGAGGTGCCACTGAGAAGGGACTGATGGGAAATTATGGTGTTTATGGCTTACAGTTTAATTTACACTAGCCAAGATGTCCAGTTTAAGGGCATCTACATGTTTACGCTGCATCAGAAAACACTGCAAATCAATTGGTTTCTATGGGAATGGTACGTCACATGGACTGCAAGGGATTGTGAAAGTGATGCTCCATTATGAGTTATGCTGCAACATATTCTGAAGTAGGCACCCAATGAGAATTTCAGAAAGCAAGGTCCAGTTGCTTTCGGAAAGTCACTTTTGTTTTCGTGTTTTCATGTTCCTGCTAGATTTCAAGATAAAAAAGCACTTTCCACAACCTCAACATTAATTTGACCTTTTTTTCTTTTATTTTTCTATGTGTAAAGCTGACTAGGAAACTATGTGTATTGTAAAAAGCGCTTTACAAATAAAAATGAATTTAACCAAATAATGGCCAAATGTTCTGTCAGAGTGTGTAGGCGCCCATAGTCAGTAGGATAGGTCTATGTACAGTATATCAATGTTCTATTTCATATATGTTCAAGGATGTTAATGCATGAAACATGATGGTGTTATAATACCCCTCTCACTTGTGAAGTTCTTTATATTTTATGTAAATCCCTAAAATAGCCTGTTTCTGCTCATTCAAACAAACTCAGAGTTGAAAAATAGATAAGGGCAGTTATTCCACCTACCCATGCACACCTACAGTACTGTACACTCACTAATATCTTGCGCTTGAATGTGCTCTAGATATTCCAAAAATATCATGAAAGTTGTCTCTCCCGCTCCATAAAGTTACAGCTGAACAAACACTCAATTGTCATGCACTGTATATATTGCACGGTGGTGTTTTGGGGTGGTGGTGCCTATTAGAGTTCAGGAATTCAGATTCATGTCAAGGTAGTACTGACTAACAAGACTTTAAGACCACTGAACGGGAAATAATTCCATATAATTGCCACTCATGAATTAATCTTATATTCCAATAATTTATAATGCTGACAATTTGATCTATTCAGGTCAATATAACATAGGTCATAACACAACATAGGAAGTGTCATGCATAACATTTTCATACTATACACTGTGGTTATAAGGTGGCTTCTTGCAAATAAGAACTACTAGTGGTGCAGTCAACCAAACAATGAGAAATCCCATTAGCATGCTCCAGCAATTGAATTGAATGCGGATCGAAATTGTGTGTGGCTCCCTCAGTGACCTGACTGGATGGTTAAAGAGCTACTGTTCATTATGCAGGGAGTGAAAATCATTTTGCCTGCCACTGTCTGCATGTCAGCATAATTACACCCACATGGGGACAAGGGGGGACCATGATACTCAGTTGATTATGGCCATAATAATATGCTGGAAATTATAAGTGTTTCACTTAGTCTCTTTTGATCATACCATAGCATTAACGTATCTATTAAATCTGAAGTGTGTAGATTTCTAAAAGCACTAAATGGAATTGCAAATATACAGACTGTTTTCCAACAGGTTTCCAAAACACTCCACTAGCTGCTTTTGGTCAGCCAAACAGATAGTCCCACCCAATTTGTACACCATTGGTTTTCATTTACATTTATTCATTTAGCAGATGCTTTTTTTCAAAGCGACTTACAAATGAGGAGAACAACAGTAGTGAATCATCTTAGGGAGGCACTAGTAACACTGATGTTGTGCTGTAATACAAGTTTCAAAATTGTTTAGAGAACAACCCATAGCAAGGAGGACGAGAGACTTCTTTTTAATGATGTTAGAGAACCAGCTGCTCGGGTGGAGTTTGGCAGGTCAATCCACCAGCGAGGAACAGTTGAAGTGAAAGTCCTGGACAGTGATTTTTTTTTGCTTCTTTGAGATGGCACTAAGAGGCATGAGAGAATGCAAAGTTCTGGAGGGCATGTAGACCTGAGGTAGTGAGTGTAGATAGGGGGGTGTACATACCTTGAACTTAACATGAGCAACCACTGGCAGCCAGTACATCAGTCAGTGTTGCTGAGTTAGGCTGTTCAGGATGCTCAAACAAACCAAGTAATGTTTTAATAGCACCACAGAGCCAAAGTGTTTGCATTTTTCTGTGGAAATCAACCTAAAAATGGCTTTGCATAATAGGCTAAGATATGAGAAAGCATTTTAATGTAGCAAAAGGAAAAATAAAAATTCAACACAGAAAGATAGCATTACAATAGCCAGTTGCAGAGGTGGGTAGTAACATGCTACATTTACTCTGTTACATTTACTTGATAACTTTTTGGAAAAAATTTACTTTATGTGTATGTTTTATGGTCGGGTATACTTTTCACTCTTACTCAAGTAAATTTCTGATTATTATTTTTACTTTTACTTCGTTACAACGGGTAGCACTCCTGTCGTTACATTACTGGTTTTAAATTAATAATTGTTAATAAATGCGTAATTTATTTAAGAGATTTTTTAATGGGACTCTTACGACAGCAGAACTTCACAGCTGCATGCTGTCACTCGATTCAACACTACAGCAGCAAGCGCGCAAAACAAACATTTCTTCACTCCACACAATACCTTAATTTTACACCAAGCCAAGGACATATTTCAAGATTAAAACTGCAGCTCCAACTTAAGAAAACACAATGAGGTTAGGTTTTAGAGATTGTAATAATGTTGGCTTGTCTGTGTCATGGTGATACTCATTTCTTTTCAGCGTGAATCTGTAACTATGGGCTCAGTTTCTAAGTTTACATTTTTATATCAGCGCTTCGACAAATCAGTGCCTACAGTATAAATCCTTGTAAACATCCGCGTTAAGTGCAAATGTTTTGCCCTGCCTATTGCGATTGTGAGCATATCTGCGTTTAACAGATTTGGGCGGCTTTGTCTTATGGACAACAAGCTTCCAAACACAGAGAAAAGGCGCAATTTACCCTTAGTGTACAGAACTAATTATATAGATTCTTTCAACACTGACAATGCTGGAGCTACACTGAACTAAATTCACGCAGGATGTAAAAAGCTGTGAAATAACGACAGAAGGCATGAATAAAGCATGATCTTGCTTCAGTGTATAATTAAACATTATATATAATTTGGGACTGTGTGACATTGTTTACATTTTTCACCATAATAATTACTAGAAAAAGGTTTCCAAACTTTTCTTCTAATTGACAGATACGTCCAAATCTGCAAAGTGTCCTTAAAGTGATAGTTCACCTTTAATTAATATTCTGTCATCATTTCCCTGCCCTCATGTTCTTCCAAACCCAAAAGATGTTAGACAGAATGTTAGGGATGGACAGTCTCAGTCACCATTCCCTTTCAAATTATGGAGGGGGAAAAAAACATGCAGTGAAAGTAAAAGATGATTAAGGTTAGCATTCTGTCGAACATATCCTTAAAGGAATAATTTCCCCAAAATTGAAAATTCTTGCATCATTTACTCACCCTAATTCCATCCCAGATGTGTTTTTTTTTTTCTTCTGCTGTGGAACACAAAAGTTTTTAGAAGAATATCTCAGCTCTGTTGGTTCATAGAATGCAAGTGAATGGTGAACAAAACTTTGAAGCTCTGAAAGCACATAAAGGCAGCATTAAAGGAATTCAAATGACACTGGCTCAATCTATGTCTTCAGAAAGGATCTGATAAGTGTGGGTGAGAAACAGATCAATATTTAAATCCTTTTTTACTAATAAATATCCACTTTCACATTCTCCTTCTTGTGTTTCTGGTGATTCAGTTCTTTGTGCATATCGCCACCTACTGGGAAGGGAGGATAATTTATTGTAAAAAAGGACTTTATATATTATAAAGTTATAGATATTTATCTGTTTCTCACCTACATCTATTATATTGCTTCTGAAAATCTGTCATATGAATTACCTTTATTCTGCCTCTATGTGCTTTTTGGAGCTTCAAAGTTCTGGTCACCATTCACTTGCATTGTATGGACCAACAGAGCTAAGATATTCTTCTACAAATCTTCATTTGTGTTCTGCAGAAGAAAGAAAGTCATAGACATCTTGGATGACATGAGGGTGAGAAAAGGAAAGCATTAAATTTCTTTTTGGTGAACTTTCCCTTTAATTTGATGCATGGAAGAAATAATTCATGTTGGTTTGGAACAGCATGGTGGTGAATTATGACAATTTCAATTATTAACAATAATATGAATAATAGTTTTATTAATAATAATAATAATAATAATAATAATAATCATTCTGTAATGCATGTTTAATGTGTATCATGTACTGGAATATAGGAGAGTAAACATCCATTACGTTATATGTGAAAGTAACTAGTAGGGTTGGGAGGGTTACTTTTGAAATATATTCCACTACAGATTACAGAATACATGCTGTAAAATGTAATTTGTAACATATTCTGTTAGATTTCTCAAGGTCAGTAACGTATTCTAAATACTTTGGATTACTTCTTCAGCACTGGTAGATTTTTTTCACTTGTATTGACTATAAAACTCTGCCAGTACAGTAAAACAAAATGTACATGTTAAAAATACATTCTCTGAAAAACCGAAATATCTTTTGCTGTGTTGTTTCTAAAAAAAAGATCAATCAAATTGATCTTGTTTTAAGGATTTTTAGATATTTTTAAAGGAAACAATAAAAAAAATTATTATCAAGAATACGATTTTTGCCCTGATATCAAAGGTCTTACAAGAAAAAAAGAAATTATGATCCAATGTGAATTTTCTTGATAAAAAAATATGATCGTGCTGGGTAACGTGCATGTAAAATGGCTAGAAATAGCATTTTAGCTTAGTGTAAATCTGACAATTTTCACAAGGTTTATTTCTATTTCTTCTGCTCCAAACTTACTTCAGACTTACTTCTCTGTCTGCTCGTATGAATGTAACACATCATAAGAAAGTGTTTCACCACTGTTCAAATGCACTTTGGATCGCATCATTTATATGTATAAATGTTTTCCATCTGAAAGGACTAAATATGAAATGAAACAAATGACAATAAAATGCAAAGTAATCTCTTCAGTAATCAAAATACTTTTTGAATGTAACTGTATTCTAAATACCAATGATTTAAATTGTTACTGTAGTGGAATACAGTTACTTATATTTTGTATTTTAAATACGTAATCTCATTACATGTATTCCGTTACTCCCCAACCCTGGTAACTAGTTACTCACTACTTGAGTATTCTTTTTATTGGATACTTTCTAGTAATTTTTAACATTTTTACTTTTACTTCTACTTGAGTATTTTTTTTTTTAAGTAATTGTACTTTTACTTGAGTAAAGTTTTTGGCTACTCTACTCACCTCTGGCCAGTAGATGGTGTATATTTGAAAATGAATTCTCTTTGAGTACAATACTCAACTTCATTCTCACCATATTTTAATTCTTATGTAGATTTTTGCATTTATATAGAGAAATGGGAAAATAAATCTGCATATTGATGCTAATTACATCACGAAAAAATATTAGTTCTGACAATTCAAGATGCTATTTTTTGAATGAAAATACTTATCCAAAAGCTCATAATTTGATCCACACCTAATTCCAGAAATGCACCTGTGGAAATTTTCTCCCTCCAACCCCACTCTTTCCTTTTCTCTAACTCTCTCAAAAGGTGCATGCATTTTGCACGCTTCATATCCTGCCATCTCCAAACAGAGGCATCTGGGGTCCAATCACATTTCTGCCACAGTCCCACTCCACGCTGTCAAAATTGTCCTTGAAATTACCACTCAGTCCACATATATTTGGTGAGTGGTAGAAGCTCTGTACAACTCATGCACAGCCTATATAATCAAACACCACAAAGAGAGGCAACAAGTTTGTGTGTAAGCAAGAGATAAAGAGAGAATGAAATGGAGAGAGAGAGAGAGAGAGAGAGAGAGAGAGAGAGAGAGAGAGAGAGAAGAGGCATGTCTCATGTTTAACACTAAATGAGATTGCCTGCATCTGCTCCCTAAAGGACCCTGGGAAATAAGAGCATCCCTGTCACTTTGTTCTTTTCTTCTCGCCTCTGTGATGTTCCACTTCTGCAGTCAGCAGAGAGGAGCTTATGACAGCTGAGAAGGTTTCGGTATTGTGCCATTGGGTACTTCAACTAATTATGTATGTTTGAAATGGAACCAGTATATATTGGAGATGCTGCTCAGTGCATTATACTAGCAACCTCAGAGTGTGTTGCTCTGATCTTTACAAGAGACACACAGTCATCAAGGAATGTCTCATGTTCTGTAGTCTAAAACTACAGCAGTTCTCTCTCCTGAGAGATGTTAGAGAGTTCTCTGGTTAAACGTTTCAGTCATGTAAACTAGGTTGTTTTACTTCTGCTATAGGCATTTTTTTTTTTTTTTTTTTGCTCCCTACTGTATCTTTACATCTCTTTGTCTTGCCTCCTCAGTATGTCTGTCTGTGTGCATACATTCATGCATATTCTTATACTACAGATGTACTCTCACCAACCACCTACATTTCTTTATTCAGATTTAAATAAAGCATCACAACAAAATAAATAAATAAATAAAGCATCATTTTCATTCACATCGAATTCAAATGTGCCACTTCTGTGTTTAAGGTCTGTTACATTTAGCTTTCGGTAGTTTTCACTCTGTTATTGTTAGTTTTAGCTTTTCTGGTATATTTACTTTAAAACTGATATATGTAATTTTTTTCTGTATTTTTTTTTTATTTTGTTTTTCACTGTAATATGCATAGCCAACTGTAAGTAAGCCATTTGTAGGCTGATTTTGCCAAAAAAGTGTGCCAAAACACTGTGGCTATGTAACGCTATCAAAAAATTCCTCTGTTTGTTGGAACAGCCCGTCAAGCCCAACATGGCAACACTGCAACACTGGCTTAAACAAAAGAGTGAGTTTTAAGCGGGACTATCTGTTTGTACAGCCAATAGCAGACAGAGGGAATTTTCTGGAATCTGTTTAAAAACAGGTCTGTCAAAGTTAACATGTTAACTGAGATTATGTTAAAATATGTTAAAGCCAGTTACCTATCTGTCACTCACTCGACGTTGTGTCGATGTAGTGACACTAGGGGTCACTCTTGGGAGCCCGAGACACCTCTGGTCTTTGATAAAAGGCCAATGAAAATTGGCGAGTGGTATTTGTATGCCACTCCCCCAGACATACGGGTATAAAAGGAGCTGGTATGCAACCACTCATTCAGATTTTCTCTACAGAGCCAAACGGTCATGCTCATTGAGCTGAATACTACTGTTCATTCACCTCTGCTGGATCTGACGGCGCATTTCAGTGGCTTCTCCCCCCTCTGCACTGATGCGCTGCAGAGAATGCCCCTGGGCACTTCGGCAGAAATAAAAGAGTATATTTCTCTAAAAGAGTATATTTCTCTAAAAGAGCGGCACACACGGAATGTCTTTTTAAAGACGCGTCTTTCTAAAGATGCTTTTCCGATTGTGTGTTATTCCTGGTTGCGCTCGTTATCTCTTGCCTTCTGACGGTCATGATCACTGTCTTTCGTGTCTGGGCACTGCTCACGTGGAGACAGCGTTCGTGGATGGTCATTGCGAGGATATGTCCATGGCAACGTTACGGTCGTGGCTCGCGGCTGGGGGTGATTTGGGGACCCCAATGGGACCGCCTCCGCCGGGTATCCCCCCACAGACCTCCCATTCCCCAGCATGCTTGTCTGCCCCGATCGGGCTTCCGGATGAGTCTGCCGGCTTGTCTCACGGCGAGTTCGACCTCTTATTCGGAGCCCGCGAAAGTGATGAGCTCTCGAGCGCAGCATTGGAGAGCGAGCTTGTCCAGTCGGAAGCCTCAGCTGGGCTCCTCCCTTCGGGGACGATTGCCCAGTCACAGGCTGACGCGGAGATGATGACATGCTTTCCCGGGCAGCTGCGAGCGTTGGCTAAAGTGGAACCCTCTGCTCTTCCCTGAACCCTCGCGGCTCGGTGATTGGTTCCTGGGCTCGCGGCGCCACTCAAAGCCACGCCCCGCCCCCGTTCCTTTCTTTCTGGAAGTGTATGAAGAGCTGACAAGGTCGCGAGAGGCACTTTTTACTGCCCGGTCCCGATCTTTTCAGCTTCCCCGCCCTCACTACCCTCGATGGTGGAGCGGCCAAGGGATATTCGGCAATCCCCCGGTGGATAAAGGCGCTCGCGGTGCACCTATGCCCGCAGAGCGCCGCCACCTGGTGTGGGTGTCCAAAGCCCCCGTCCAAGGCCTGTAGGTTTACGTAGTCTCTGACAGCCAAGGCCTATGGTGCCGCTGGACAAGCCGCCTCCGCCCTGCACACCATGGCTCTCCTGCAAGTCCGCCAAGGCGCTAAAGGAACTGCATGAGGGTAGTTCCGCCCCGGGATTGATGCAGGAACTGCGCTCGGCGACCGACCTCGCTCTCCGAGTGATGGAGGTCACGGAGCGCCACCTTTGGCTCAACCTGGTCGAGATGGGCGAGGCCGACAAGACACGATTCCTTGCTGCCCCCATTTCCCAGGCGGGCCTATTCGGCAACACCGTCGAGGATTTGCCCAGCAGTTTTTGATGGTGGAGCAGTAGACGGATGCTAGCCGGCATATCCTGCCCCGGTGCAGCTCAAGATCACGCACCCCGTCTACTCATCCATTGTCAAGGGCGTCCCCCTGTGGTGACTGCACCGGCTCCGCCGCAGCCCGCCCCTTCGGCCCAGCCCCGGCGTGGAGCCCACCGCAGGAAGCAGACGCCACCCGTCTCGTGGCCGCCCAGAACCTGTGAAAGGCTTCAAAGCGCCCTTGAGACGGGCAACCCAGGGACAACGAAACCCGCTGCTCTGGAGCTGGTAAGTAGATCTCTCCATCTTTTTGTTACCTTTTGCATTTAATTGCGCTGCATGCCCAAGTGGCTGCAGTACTCAAGGGCTCAGCAAGAGCGGTTTCCTTGTTCCCTGGGTCACGTATCCAGTGTGCACGGCCGTCATCACGACCACCATCCACCACTCTATTTGGCAGGTTTGGCGCTCCAGAGGTGGTCACCCGCCCCTGAGCGCCCAGCTGTGGCACAAATCCGCCCCCGATTTGACAGTCTCCATGGGTCACGAGGACAGGCCTCTTCCTCCCCCGTCCCAGGCTGTTCCAGGGGTGGTCACAAGGAGCCAGGTAAGTGCTTCGATGTCCTTAGACTCAGCATGGCCATGACGTGGTGTGGCACCTCGAGCTCCGCCCCGCCGCGAGGCCCCACCTGCCGGTACATCCGATGACATTGTCCCTTTGGTCCCCCTAGTACGGAACTTGAACGTATGGCTTGCGCTTTCCAATCTGTCGCTAGGGCTGGTCCAGACCGTCTGACTCGGCTATGCGATTCACTTCGGCGGGCGTCCACCCAGGTTCAGCGGTGTCCACTTCACCTTGATGAAGGACGAAAATGCTGCTACCTTGCGCGGAGATCGCTAACCTCCTACGGAAGGGCGCGATAGAACCTGTCCCTCCAGCCGAGATGAAGAAGGGGTTTATCAGCCCCTACTTCATCGTATCGAAAAAAGGCGGTGGGTTGCGGCCAATCTTGGACCTGTGAGTTCTGGACTAGGCTTTACACAGACTCCCGTTCAAGATGCTGACGCAAAAACGCATTCTGGCGAGTGTCTGGCATCAAGATTGGTTTGCGCCGATAAACCCAAAGGATGCATACTTCCACATCTCAATCCTTCCTCGACACAGACCCTTCCTGCGGTTTGCGTCCGAGAGTCAGGCATATCAGTACAAATTCCTCCCTTTCGGCCTGTCCCTGTCTCCTCGCGTCTTTACGAAGGTTGCAGAGGCTGCCCTTGCCCCGTTAAGGGAGGTGGGCATTCACATTCTCAACTATCTCGACGAGTGGCTAATCCTAGCTCATTCTCGAGACATGTTGTGCACACACAGGGACCTAGTGCTCTCACACCTCAGCCGACTAGGGCTTCGGGTCAACTGGGAAAAGAGTAAGCTCCTCCCGGTTCAGAGCATCTCTTTTCTCGGTTTGGAGTTGGACTCAGTCTCCTTGACAGCGCGCCTTACGAACGAGCGCGCCCAGTCGGTGCTGGCCTGTTTGAAGGCGTTCAAACAGAAAACAGTGGTTCCACTGAAACTTTTTCAGAGACTCCTGGGGCATATGGCATCCTCGGCGGTGGCCACCCCGCTCGGGTTGATGCATATGAGGCCACTTCAGCACTGGTTCCAGACTCGAAACCCAAGATGGGCATGGTGCCACGGGACACGTCGCGTGGTCACCGTCTTTTCAGCCCTTGGACCGACCTTTCGTTTCTACGGGCAGGTGTTCCTCTAGAACTGGTCTCCAGGCGCGTCATGGTCATGACAGACGCCTCCAAAAGGGGCTGGAGCGCTGGATGGGTCTGTGACTGCATTGGCACATCAACTGCCTCGAGTTGTTGGCAATTCTGCTCGCCCTGCAGAGGTTTCGGCCGTTGATCCAGGGCAAGCACGTGTTAGTTCAGACAGACAACATGACAATGGTAGCATATGTCAACCACCAAGGCGGTCTGCGCTCTCGTTGTATGTCACAACTCGCCAGCCGTCTCCTCCTCTGGAGTCAGCAGCACTTCAAGTCGCTGCAAGCCACTCACATCCCGGGCAACCTCAACACTACAGCGGACGCACTGTCATGACAGATTACCCTCAGGGGAGAGTGGAGAATCCACCTTCAGGTGGTCCAGCTGATTTGGAGTCGATTTGACAGGCACAGGTGCACCTGTTCACCTCCCAAGAATCCTCCCCACTGCCCGCTCTGGTATGCCCTGACTGAGGCCCCCGTCAGCATAGACACGCTGGCACACAGCTGGCCCCCTGACATGCGCAAATATGCATTTCCCCCAGTGAGCCTGCTTGCACAGACCCTGTGCAAGGTCAGGGAGGATGAGGAGCAGGTCGCCCTGGTAGCACCCTACTGGCCCACCCAGACGTGGTGCTCGGACCTCACACTCCTCGCGACAGCTCCCCCCTGGCGAATTCTCCTGAGGAAGGACCTTCTTTCTCAGGGACGGGGCACCATCTGGCACCCGCGCCCAGACCTCTGGAATCTCCATGTCTGGCCCCTGGACGGTGGTAGACACGATCACTCAGGCTAGGGCCCCCTCTACGAGGCGCCTATATGCCTGTAAGTGGTGTCTGTTCGCTAAGTGGTGTTCTTCCCGTCGGGAAGACCCCCAGAGATGCGCAGTCGGATCAGTGCTTTCCTTCCTGCAGGAGAGGTTGGAAGGGAGGCTGTCCCCTTGAAGGTGTAAGTTGCCGCTATAGCAGCACACCACGACGCAGTCGACGGTAAGTCCTTAGGGAAGCATGACCTGTTTATCAGGTTCCTAAGAGGCGCCAGGAGGCTGAATCCCTCAAGACCGTGCCTCGTTCCCTCATCAGACCTCTCTGTAGTTCTTCATGGTCTACAGAGAGCCCCCTATGAGCCTTTGCAGTCAGCCGAGCTTAAGGCAATCTCCTTGAAGACTGCCCTCCTGACTGCACTCACTTCCATCAAGAGGGTAGGTGACCTGCAAGCATTCTTTGTCAGCAAAACGTGCCTGGAGTTCGGTCCGGGTTACTCTCACATGATCCTGAGACCCTGACCGGGCTATGTGCCAAGGTTCCCACCACCCCTTTAGGGACCAGGTGGTGAACCTGCAAGCGCTGCCCCAGGAGGAGGCAGACCCAGCCCTGTCGTCGCTGTGTCTGGTGCGCGCTTTACGCATCTATTTGGATCGCACGCAGAGCTTTAGAATCTCTGAGCAGCTCTTTGTCTGCTTTGGTGCAGAGCGGAAAGGAAGCGCTGTCTCCAAGCAGAGGATCGCCCACTGGCTCATTGACAACATAACTGTGGCATATGTCGAACGTCATGGTTACTTGTGTAACCTCCATTCCCTGATGGAGGGAACAAGACGTTGTGTCCCTCCTGCCACAACGCTGAACTACCCGCTGAAATGGCCGGACCTTATATCGGCTCCTCAGCATAAAACCTGAATGAGTGGTTGCATACCAGCTCCTTTTATACCCGTATGTCCGGGGGAGTGGCATGCAAATACCACTCGCCAATTTTCATTGGCCTTTTATCAAAGACCAGAGGTCTCTCAGGCTTCCAAGAGTGACCCCTAGTGTCACTACATCGACACAACGTCTCGTTCCCTCCATCAGAGAACAGAGGTTATACAAGTAACCATGACGTTTAATCAACACAAGTTGACACATTTATGTAATTTCATTTTAATAAACTGCCCTTTTTTTGTGTCTATTTTACATTTGCTAACTCCTCCATGGCAAGGCCTTCACCCTCAGTGCGCAAGACAGAAAACTCACATTCAAGATAGGCAGTTCGACTGACATGCTCTGCAGTCTTATTAGATTCAAGAGAACATGGTGGAGATACAGTAGTCCATAGGTGACTGCAGTCAGACAGCAGCTTGAATTTTATCTGCATTGACAAAGATTTATGTGTGTGTGGGGGTGGTGGTGAGGACCTGACAGATTTTCAGTGTATGTGTATTCATGTTTACTTTTTCAGGAGCGAATGAAACAGACCTCCACTCTGTGTGTGCATGCCTCAAAGATTATGTAATCCATACAGTCTTGCTGGCTTTGGTGAATTGATGCTACAGTTAACACATTGTGGTTAAAAAAGCACACTAGGGAGTCTCTGCAAACAAAGTTGAACTTGCCAAGGAGGCAATCATTTTGCACCGATTATTTATTCCTTTCAGCACCCTGAGTGCTTAGAAGATCAATAACATGCAAACACCCGACCAAACACCACTTGCAAATCACTCACCGTAAAATATACACAACACTAAGACAAACAAAGAAATGAGTTTGGTCAAAGATGTAGCTGTTACAGGAGCCTGTGGGTCAGTTTCACACAGTAATGCCCTTCAGCTCCAAAAAATCATGCAGCCATGTGAAACGCAAGGATAAATTGGAATATTGATTGTTCAAGGTGTCTCAGGCTGCTGAAAGATATCCTCTGGTTTGTTTTGTATGCTTCTCTTTCAAATTGGAATTTCAGAGCCTCTTCAACTTACATCAACATATAAAACTTTCATTTATAGTCCATTTTTAAAAGCTACTGATGATAGGATGATCAAAATATTAACAATACACAGTACTTGAATTCAGGGATTAAAAAAAGGGAAAACAAAAGAAAAAACAAAAAAACAAAAAAACTAACACAGCTAGGTTGGTCAAAGGTCAATTCTACAATTTAGCAGTCATTATATACAAATATTTAACACCAAAATACTGAGATTGACAAATCAGAACCAAGTATTACAGACAGGCTTTTAATAATGTGTTATCATTATACCATATCATAACACATTTTCACACACTTTTTGCTGTTGTGTCTGTAACAAACAACAGAATAAACATTTTCATCCCCATCACTCACTTTTGTCCATGAACATAAAGTTTAATGCCTGCATGCAGTGAAGCTCTATTGTAATCTCTAAGCAGACTCTCTTTTGGTGCAACACAGGACACAAGGGGTTCTTGCTATTACTTTATCCTGTAATATTTATAGGTTTTAGTGTACTTTTTAATGTAAATGATGGTGGGTTAACAGATTATTTCTATTAGTTAATGCTTTTTTTAATCATCTAAAGAGACAAGGTGCTTATAGAAGTGCAGTCAGCATTCAGGTCTTCATGCTGACTGAACCAGGATTAAGAAATAATGCTGCTGTGAGCTTGTAAATTAACTCAAGAAGGTTTGCTTCGGCAGCATGCAGTTGCACGGGTTCAGAGTCAACATTTGAGCTCTACTTTTGTTTGAGGAAAGGGTGAAATCCAAGTAGAATCACTGTTAATGACTCATAATTTGCATCTTTTCATGCTACATGTCACACTTTTAATGGCACAGTCCATTTTTTGTAGCTTCTTGTCCCCGAATACATTTTCTTCAGAGAACAGCATGTATTTTTTTACAATCTCTGTAAAAAAAATATATATATTTTTAGGTATTTATTTCTAACTGATGGCATCTACTGACAGAGAAACAAACAGTGAGCACCCCAATTTAATAATGGCATCTAAAACTTGTTTTATTTGTAGCTGTCTATAAAATTAGCTCTTTCACTACCTTTAACCCTGCTTGAAATGTGAGACCCAAATTGTCATGACACAAGGCTGCACAGTCTGCCTCAACCGCATCTGCCATAGTCATAGCAAGATCGTGTAAGTGGCAATTTGGGCCTTATTGAACTGAGCTAAAAGCAGGGTAAGCTATTTGTCATGCAGTACGCAGCCCCAGACAGCAATTTAGGGCATTGGGTGGTTGTTTTATGAACTAGTAGCAGGGGGCATAAATGTATCAGGCTCTCTGGTGCACACAACATGGTTCAAGATTATTATTCTGAGACACTGAAATGACACAGACCAACAGAAATCTTCTCATCATTCTCTGTATATTAACCAATAGCTCTAAATCAGACGATAAATTGGAGCTTTCCAGAGATAGATGCAGAATTTTACAATTGAGACTATGGGCAAGCTACTGTAGGGGAGAAACATAACACTTGTAGTGTCATGTGACGGGACGGATTAGGCTCCTTCTCGGCAGCCATAGGCTTTTATCACAGCCCGCGTGTCGTCACATCCGGGTCCGAATAGTAGCATAAGCAAACATCCACCCATAAATCTGTCTATGGACGATCGCAGTTTTTCTAAATAAATTAAGCCAACTTGGATGCACTTGGCAGTAAATATAAGCCGTTTAATAGTTTCTTTGGATTAACTCAGCACTTCACCATGTGTTATCTAGCACTTTAATGTGTAATAGTATCTGTGCGAGGCAATTATAAGAGCATAGATTTCCCAGTTCACGAGGAGCTGCGTGCGCTGTTCAGCTTACTCTCAGAGGATTATTGTGCTCAACTCAAGTCCGAAGAGACAGCGTTTAAGTGTTTTAATGTCGTTGTTTTCACTATTGCAGCATGCCTATCTTCCGTTTGTGAATATAATACAGTTGTAGACACTGGAACAGTTTCATCTTTATGTTTTATTTACGTTGCATTTGGTCGTAACTCGCGAGTGGACGCTTCAATCATCGTACTCAAACCATAAGGATATAACCCCACGTTTACAATGATTTAACCAGTTAATTTCTGAAATCGGACTCTGGGATGGAAACGTTTCTTTATTTGAAATTTTTTAAATGGATCTTATATCATACATGGAGATTATATAAAGTAAGTACATGAAAGCAATGGGATCATTATCATCGCAAATGCTCTGTAGAATCTTTACTCAGAATATACATTTATTATTTGACTTACTGTATACACTTGTCTTGTTCTAATGCTCTTTAATGTGTAAATGTACACTTGTTTGCATTATATTCTTGCATTCCTCTAATAAAAAATGTACTTATACTCTGTGAAGTGGTCCCTGCTCACATACATCCTGTTTAAAATAATAAAACAACATGACAGTTTTTCTATACTTCATTACCCGAGTAATGATTGTACAGTGAGGTAGGTCTGTTTAGATTAAGTATTTGAGATGAATTGTACATAAAATAGGCAATAATAATTCCACACTGTGGGCACTACCATTGAAATAGATTGCAGCGGAAGTTGTTTTATGCTACTAAGCGAAGCTTCCACTCTGCGAACGTGGAAGTGTGATAAATGCCTATTGCTGCCATTGGACTATGTGTTTGTAAATGTTCTCAGTTTAAAATGTCTACACTGTCCATTTATTATTACATCCCACGTACACTCACCGTTTCATACAGGTGTAACCCAGTTAAAATTCTAACAGTCAGAAATATAAATATGCACCTTCAAGTTTCTAAAATAAAAAATAAACCTTAACATAACATTCTAGGATACTAAATTAAGCAATTAAAATGTATAAAACATGTGAGCGGTAAAAAGGAACACAGGCCCTTAAGAATCGGGCACATGCGATTAGATAAGAGAAAGCGCTAGATGAGCGGAGAGGAGAAGCTGGAATTGATCGGTTGAGTGAAGAAGAAAACTTTGATTAAATGTTTGAAAAAGTAACTTAAAGCTGTTCTGGAGTGCTATAGTTTTGAAATCGTTCCATATACACCTGTGGGATTGACTTGGAGTTTATTCATGTTTGTGAATTCAAAAGAAACGGATTTGGTGAGTTCATAAAATAGTTTTTTCTTTAAAATATGTATTTTTGTAAATGTTATTGATGAAAAGTGAGTGTTTTAGTTAATTTATGTGAGGATGAGATGTGAATTATATGTGAATGCTTATCCAGAGCCACATGTGCTGTGTTAATCAACATGTGCAGCCACCATTTTATTCAGAGCCACATATGCTGTGATAATCAACATTTGCAGCCACCATTGTAAGAAAACCCTATGGTTGTTAGAGACTGGGAGAGTAGTTTATGTTACAAGCAAATATTTCATCTTGTCAATTGTGGTAAATTGTGTTGTATTTTTAATGTATTTTTGCTCTTGTGTGTATGGCACTCTTTATAAAACAGGACAGGTCTTTTTGAACATCTGATAATTCATTTCAACGAGATGGCGATCCACCCAAGTAACCACTAATGAGGACAGAAACAGTTTCAAATCAGCCATCAGCAAAAAAGGCAACTTTACTTGGATATTTTCCATCCTGATAGGACTGTAAAGACTGTTCCACTTTGTATCCTGCAGACAGCAATTGGACTGAGTTGATTACAAAAAACTGACAGTAGCCAGAGTTGTGTACTACTGATTTTTTGTGATGTGAAATCAGCTTTGATGTGAATATTGTAACTTTTGTGCATTTCCTTATTGTCTTGAATGTTGAGTTTGGTGCTGTATTTTTTGTGTTAAAACAGAAAAGGTATTTTGGAACATTCTGAATATTACTGTTTAGTGAAAAGCACTGAGAGTAAGGAAGGGCAAAAACAATACAATAGAATTTTATTAGATCTGAACTAAATCAATATAAACCAACTAGGCGAAATAAACTAGTTAAATTAGCATGCATAGAAGAAAACCTATAGGAAAAAAAAGGGGGGTAAAAATGCAAATAAGGTCAAAAGGTCATCTAATTTTATTTTATTTTTATTTATTTTTTTGGATGCCAATTCTTTTTTTTTTTTTTTAAACTTGATGTGTAATGTGACATTTAAAGTTTCTCACTTTTGTTAATACAAGCCAGCAGTTCAAAACATTTGATGGTCTGTGTGTGCTATTGTTTTTTCCAAGTTTCATTACTACTCCTCTGAACCCAGATACTGGTCCAGTGTACCTTAACACTAAGGTGACACAAGTGTTCCCTGTCTGTCACTCACTCAATGTTGTGTCGATGTAGTGACACTAGGGGTTCCATCTTGAGAGCCCCAATCACCTTTGCTTAAAATAGAAAAGGCCAATGAGAATTGGTGAGTGGAATGTGCATGCCACTCTCTGCCCCCGGACATACGGGTATAAAAGGGGATGGCGTGCACCACTCATTCAGATTTTTTTTTATCTTCGGAGCCAAATGCATGTATTGTGTTCGTCCTCTCACCTTTCGCTTACGCTGCTGGATTTTACGCCGCATACCAACGGTCACCCTCGCACGGTCGAGTGTTGTGCTTCCCCTGGGTGCTTCGGCGGCTGAGTCCACGGGTGCTAAAAGAGTATATTCAAAAGAGTATATTTCCTTCTAAAAGAGCTCGCACAAACACTTGCCATCTTTTTAAAGATGTCCTTCTGCGTTTGCGCTACTGGATGTGGCCGTTATCTCTCCCCTCCGGACAGCCATGAAATCTGTCTCGAGTGCTTGGGGTGCCAGCACGCTGAGGCAGCTTTCGTGGAAGGGTTATGTTCTCATTGCGAGAACATGCCCATCAGAACGTTGCGGTCGCGGTTCACTTCCTTCTGCATGAAGCAAGGAGCCATCGCGGCTGCTCCCCAACCCGCTCCAACCTTGGCTGATGCTTAGCCAGCTGGGTCGGCAAGAACCGCGGGCGATCTGGATGTGGATATGGGAGCGTTTTCACCGGCTCAACCCCCGTGGACCTCCCATCCCCCTGCACACTCATTCTATCAGGGTGGATTTAATGTGTCATTTGCGACGAGGATGAGCTTTCGGTCGCAGCATCAGAGGGTGGGCTTCTGCTATCGGAAGCGGACGAATCTTCTGAGCTCCCGCCCATGGGCGGTAGAGCACAGGATGAGGCGGACGCTGAGATGGCAGCCGTGCTTGCCTGGGCGGCTGCGAATATCAGGCTGAAGTGGAACCCTCCACCCTGCCCTGAGCGTTCGCGGCTGGATGATTGGTTTCTGGGCTCGGAGCGCGACTCACATCCTGCAAGTCCACCAGGCCAAGGCTCTGCTCGAGGAGATCTGCTCGAGGGTAGAACCGACCCAGGGCTAATGCAGAAATTGCAAATTGCGACCAACCTCGCCTTAAGGGTGGCGAAAGTCACGGCACACGCCCTGGGCCGGACGATGTCCACTCTTGTGGTCCAAGAACGGCACCTGTGGCTCAACCTTGTGGAGATGCGTGACACCGAGAAAGTCTGCTTTCTCGGTGTGCCCATCTACCAAGGGGGGCTTTTTGGCAACACCATCGAGGATTTCGCCCATCAGTTCTCGACGGACTCGTCCGCCTTCAGGCCTCCGAAGTCCCGTGCCCTGTCTGCTGCTCGCCAGAACCATTCCCCTGCAGTGCCGGGCCCGGCTCCCGTACCATCGGAGCCCGTATGCTGGCCTCAGAGAAGAAGATCCTCCCGCGGGAAGTTGGCTCCACCTGCCCGTCAGCCGGCCCCCAAGAACCCCAGATGGGCTTCGAGGAGGCCCTGGCACGGGCAACCCGGGGATGATGCAACTGATTCTGACCGGTATGGCCTGTGTGAACTCTCCAGCCCCACCATCGCCCCTGGGCCAGCGCATGGTAAGTATTATATTGCCAGGTGCCCTCTGGGCCATGGCGCCCACATGGTCGGTAAAACCACAGTTTCCTCATTCCCTGGGTCAGCGCACTTGCGACGGCCAGGCGATGGAAGTCTTTCCGGTCAATCAGGTGAAAGCGAGTACCTCCCATTCCCTCGTTCTCCATCGAGAGACAGCCGGCGAACAGGTAAGTGTGCTGTCTCTGGGGTCGCTCACCCGCCCCAGTCACCGGCCACCGTTGCGGGCATGGTAAGTCCAGTCATCCCATAGGTGCCGCTGGCGTGGTGTCTGGAGGCCTGGTTAGCACTCTCCAGCCCCTCGCTTTAACTCATCAGGAAGATTCGCCTCGGCTATGCGATCCAGTTCACCAGACGCCTGCCCAGGTTCAGTGGCATCCTCTCCACTATGGTGTGGGGCGAGGGTGTCTCAGTCCTCGGGGCGGAGGTTGCCACCCTTCTGGCAAAGGGAGCAATAGAGCCCATCCCTGTAGCCGAGTTGCACAAGGGCTTTTACAGCCCTTATTTTATCATGCCCAAGAGAGGGGGAGGGTTGCGCCTAATCTTGGATCTGCATGCTTTGAACAAAGCCTTACACAGGCTTCCATTCAAGATGTTAACACAGAAGTGCATCCTGGCCTCAGTACGACATCAGGACTTTCACGTATCGATCCTTCCTCGACACAGACCCTTTCTGTGGTTTGCCTTCGAAGGACGAGCATACCAGTACAAGGTCCTCCCCTTTGGTCTGTCCCTGTCCCCTTGCATCTTTACCAAGGTCGCAGAGGCTGCCCTGGCCCCGCTGAGGGAGAAGGGCATTCGCATTCTCAATTATCTCGACGACTGGCTAATCCTAGCACACTCGCGAGATCTATTGTGTGTGCACAGGGACCTTGTGCTTCAGCACCTCGACTGACTCGGGCTTCAGGTCAACTGGGAGAAGAGCAAGCTCTCCCCTGTGCAGAACATCGCTTTTCTCGGTATGGAGTTGGACTCGGTCACTCTCAAGGCACTTTTTATGACCAAACATGCTCAGTCAGTGCTGACCTGCCTGAAGACCTTCAGCCAGAAGGTAGCAGTGCCAGTGAAACAATTTCAGAGGCTCCTGGGACATATGCCATCTTAGGCAGCGGTTCTCCCCCTTGGATTGATGCATATGAGACCGCTTCAGCACTGGCTACAGACTCGAGTCCTGAGGTGGGCATGGCACCATGGCACCCTGCATGTGACCGTCACGCCACAGTGCCATCAGACTTTCAGCCCTTGGTTGGACATGGCATTTCTACATGCAGGTGTTCCCCTAGAGCAGGTCTCAAGGCATGTCATGGTCATGACAGATGCCTCGAACTCAGGCTGGGGCACCATGTGCAATGGGCAGGCAGTCTCGGGGCTCTGGACAGGGCCCTGACTCCTTTGGCAGAGCATCAACTGCTTAGAGTTGCTGACAGTATTGCTTGCCCTGCGGAGGCTTCGGCCGTTGATTCAGGGCAAGCATGTGTTGGTCCGGACCGACAACACAGCGACCATAGCGTATATAAATTGCCAAGGTGGTGTACGCTTGCGTCGCATGTCACAACTCGCCCGCCACCTCCTCCTCTGGAGTCAGCAGACATTGAAGTCGCTGCGAGCCACTCACCTTCCAGGCGTCCTCAACCGTGCAGCGGGTGCGCTCTCATGGCAGGTAACGCTCCGTGGGGAGTGGGGACTCATCCCCCATGTAGTCCAGCTGATTTGGGAGAGATTCGGGGAGGCACAGGTAGACCTGTTCACCTCCCAAAAGTTCTCTCACTGCCCCCTTTGGTACTCCCTGTCTAAGGCTCCCCTCAGCAAGGGTGCCTTGGCACACAGCTGGCCTTGGGGGCAGCGCAAGTATATGTCTCCTCCAGTGAGCCTCATTGCACAGACTCTGTGCAAAGTCAGGGAGGATGAGCAGCAAGTCGCCGTACTGGCCCAACCAGACTTGATTATCGGATCTGATGCTCCTGGTAGTAGCACCTCCCTGGCGCATTCCCCTGAGGCAGGACCTTCTCACTCAGGGGAAGGGCACACTCCAGCACCCGCGGCCGGACCTCTGGACTCTCCACATCTGGCTCCTGGATGGGACAGTGGTGGTAAGCATGATCACTCAGACCAGAGCCCCCTCTACAAGGCGGCTGTATGCCTTGAAGTGTCATCTCTTCGTGAACTGGTGTTCTTCCAGTGGGGAAGACCCACAGAGATGCACCGTCGGGTCTGTGCTGTCTTTCCTTCAGGAAGAGCTGGAGAGACGGCTGTCTCCCTCTACCCTGAAAGTGTACGTGGCTGCCATAGCAGCTTACCACATCACACTGGACAGGAGGCCCTCATGACAGCACGGCTTGATCAACAGGTTCCTCAAGGGCGCGAAGAGGTTGAATCCTCCTAAACTGTCCCTGATTCCCTTTTGGGATCTCTCTGTGGTCCTACCTGCCCTACAGAGAGCCCCCTTTGAGTCCCTGGAGCAGGCCAAGCTCAGCACTTTGTCTCTGAAGATGGCCCTCCTGGTGGCACTCACTTCCATCAAGAGGGTGGGGGACCTGCAGGTGCTCTCTGTTACCAGCGAATGCCTGGAGTTCGGGCCGGCACATTCTCACGTGATCTTAAGACCCTGGCCTTGTTACATGCCCAAAGTTCCCACCACTCCTTTTTGGGACCAAGTGGTGAACCTGCAAGTGCTCCCTTCAGAGGAAGAAGACCCGGCCTTGTCGTTGCTGTGTCCAGTTTGTGCCCTGCGAATCTATCTGGACCGCACACAGAGCCTTAGATGCTCAGAGCAGCTCTTTGTCTGTTTTGGAGGTAAGCAGAAGGGGAAAGCTGTCTCCAAGCAGAGGCTAGCCCATTGGATTGTGGATGCCATTTCTCTTGCATACCAATCTCAGGAGTTGCCGTGCCCCTTGGGAGAACCGGGCACACTCCAATAGAGGTGTTGCGTCCTCCTGGGCTCTGGAAAGGGGGGCCTCTCTAGCAGACATATGCAGAGCTGTGGGTTGGGCTACACCCAATACCTTTGTGAGGTTTTATAACCTACGCATAGACCCGGTTTTGACCCGAGTGTTACGCGGTAACAGCAGGTAGACCAGGCGGCCGGTTGGGTGTACCGCTTGCTTTGCGCCTTTCCCCTTTTTTCAAAGGTGATAATTTGCACCTTTTTGTCCACAACAGTTCCCCGTATCTGGTGAATCCCGGACACCTCTTTAATTCTTAAGCACTGTTTGGGGACGCTTCATTTTAGGGTCATGCCCTTTGGCCTTCATGGGGCTGCGGCGACCTTTCAGTGCCTTATGGACCAGGTGCTGAGGGGTGCGATGACATTTTCATCTACAGCTCTTCCTGGGAGGAGCATCAGTGACACCTGGGTGACGTCTTCCAATATATTCTGGGTGGTGGCACAATCAAACCTCAGGTCAGCAGAGTGGATGCCATCCGTAACTGTCAACCACCCTCTACTAAAAAGGGGGTGCGTTCTTTTCTGGGTCAAGTGGGGTGGTTTCAGCGTTTTATCCCCAACTGTTCTAGCCGAGCCACTGCACTAACTGATTTAACCAGGAAGTCAAGCCCAACAAGGTTGTATGGACTATTGACTGTGATCAGGCTTTCCAGGACTTAAAGGACAGCATGTGTCAAGGCCCTGTCCTACAAAGCCCAGACTTTGAACTGCCTTTCACCATCCAGACGGATGCCTCAGCAGTAGGTTTGGTGACAGTGTTGCTGCAGGGTGAGGGTGAGGACAGAAAGCCGGTCCAGTACGTAAACTGTTCCCCGTGATGCCAGATACTCCACAGTGGAGAAGGAGTGTCTGGCTATCAAGTGGGCACTAAACACCTTAAAGTACTATCTCTCTGGCAAGGAATGTGTTCTGAAGATGGACTATCGTGCCTTGCAGTGGCTACACTGAATGAGGGACAGTAATACTCGGTGGCACCTGTCTCTCCAGACTTATACGTTTATTGTAAGTCACAGGGCTGGAAAGAACAATGTAATTACAGACTTTTTGTCCCACCGCTATGAAGAAGAACTCCCATGGGGGGGGTGGGGTATGTGTTTGTAAATGTATTGATTCTCAGTTTAAAATGTCTGCACTCTCTGTTTATCATTACATCCCACGTACATTCACCGTTTCATACATGCATGCATTCATACCCACACACTCACCTAGATACATGCATTTGTTTAGTTGTATGCACCAATTAAATAGACAGTGCTGCCGCGAGTGAAAACATTACAAAACACATCTCCATAAATACATTCCGTTTCCACTACATTCATCTACTAAATCAATCACTCCAAAATAACCACAACACACACTTTGTCTCAATGTTCAGTTTATTTTGAATTAAGAATGATGACGATTTAGCATTTGTCTTACCGTGGCCTTTGTTCTGTGTTTGAGTGTGCTGGTCTCACTATGGGAGCACCTTAAATGTATCACCCATTGTCTGTGTTACCTGGAAGTAGGATTAATTTGCTTAAAAGTCATACTTATTTATGCTGCTCATTTGTGCTGTGATTACGTTATCATTTAGCTTTTATGATTTAGAAGAATCATTCTATGTTGTTTAGAAGTTTATATTCTTGTTTTGCTGTTTTATTAGCATTTTTTTTTTTTTTTTTTTGTGTTGTGAATTTGAACACCCCCGCAGTGCTTATGTAAATGGTTTGATCCAATCAGTGCACTTGTGGTCAAATGATCAAACCATTGATAGAGTTGCCAACCCATTTCATTACAAGGGCCACTGCAGAAAAAAATGTAACAAACTTTGCCATCATATTCAATTCTTGAGAAAGAAAAAAACAGAGCCATTTTACTAGTAACATTGTTTAGCTGGTGTGCAGAAGACATATAGGTAAAAGTCGTCAAGCTGATATTGCTTTTCTCTTGTCTTTATTTGCATGTGGCCTTAAGGGTATCCAAAAGTAATTAGAAGTAATCATATTAAGTTACTTTTAGGGCTGTGTATCGATTTTTCAGATTTTTTTTTATTCTGATTCACAAGCTCTCCATTCGATTCTGATATTTTTAGATTCTGTTTCATTTGAGTATACAGTATTTCAGTTATAATATCCATTTTGTTTACAGTTGAAAGAAATTCTCAGCTAATTTGTAAATTACACAGGGAACCTTCTGACTTGTTGCATTATGAAAATACTAGTTTTAAAAAATAAAAAACTGGTCCCAAAAATATGCAGTTCAATTGCTGTTAATTTAACATATTTAACCAGCGTCCTCCTGCGTGGACATTGTGTTTTGTCTTCACTATACGCTATGCATAATTTAAATTAAACTGACTGATTTCTGTTCAGAACACTCTGGACTCTCAGTAAAGGGTTAAACATTTGATATGCTGAGTCACGTGACAAAACAATATGGCGCTGATCACAGTGGAGTTTGTCTTTGGGAGAAATGCCAAAATAACTACATCTGGTAAAAAAAAGTTATGTTTCAGGCTGCAGATGATGTTTGACAGACATGGGATAATGGTAATCAGAACATAGATTCAGAATTTATAATTCTACATTTTAATTTAACAAGGTTGACAGTAATTGGCCATTACTTGTATCAGAATTAATTATGCTAATTTCTGATTGGTAAAATGCCTCAACACTGGCTATCATTTGTTTGTTTGACAGTGCAAAGAGAGAACATTGAGATTTTGCTGCCAAAGTAGAAAAAGCATTGTAACATAAGTTAAATCAAGTCAAACAATTTGTATTTGTATATTTTTTTTTATTTGTGCTTTTCCCAATACACTTTGTTCCAAAGCAGCTTTACAGAAAATCAGCTGTAATGTCTGTAACGTTTTAAAAACATGTATAACCAACACTCCTGGAAACATTAAAAACAATTTGATAATGAGGACATATATTTTTAGGAAAACTATTTGGTCTAAAAAAATTTTTTTTGTTTATAAGGTTATAAATAAATGTTTTTGTTTATATATATATATATATATATATATATATATATATATATATATATATATATATATATATATAATGTATATGTGTGTGTGTGTTTGTGTATATATATAACATTACTATGTGTAGCCTATGTGTATTTTTTGCCATCTGAACATAACACAATCTTGTCCTTTGCAAAAATGGGGCTACACTGTCATCTGCATCTGTATCTGTAGCCTTGACATTGCAATGCACTCTAACATTAGCCAAGCAACCCTCCTCCACAGGCAGAAGACTGAGGTGTTCTATATAGACTCTCCATCCCCATTACTGGCACTCATTGGTGCCAAAAACCAACACATCAATGATTGCAATGTCTCCCTTGCTTTCTCGCCCCCCATCACACCCTCCCTTGTCATTGTCTTAGTCTGTAACTTGAGCACCAACACTGGTGCATTTTACTGCAAGGTCATTCCCATTTTCTCAATCTTTTTCTCGATTAACCTCTTTCTGCAAAGTGAAAAGAAAAGAACTTTACCATAGTAGAATGAAGGAGAAGCAATCTTTGTTGTACACCATTGGCAATGGATTTGTGGATTTTTTTAATGGTAAAGATGGAGGACAAAAGTGTTTTATGTGTTCTTTTTTTTAGATAAATGTGATGTCAGTGTCCCACAACTACTGTACATCTGCCCTTAGATAGTCCATTCACATACTACAGACCAATAAATCTGTTCAGAGAACAAGAATCCAATATGTAATTTGTCACCCAAATTATTCACCCATTCCGAAGTCAAACCAGATGGATGGGCTGATGTATTTTCCTGTACAAACACCCCAAAACACTGTTTCTTCCAGGCTATTTGCTCAGGGTTTAAAGGCTGATTTATCCCGAAGTGAGAAACTCCCTTATCTTGGAAGATACATTTTTTTTTATTTCAATCTTGTTACCAATAAATGTGAGCAAGAGCCTTTTTTTTTTTTTTTTTTTTTTAATGAGCAGTGATTTTTCAGTGAGCAAATGTTCTTAAATGGAAATAACCAGAGTAATGCTACAGTTAAATGATTTTATAGTACTATAACACAAATGCAGCTGTAGAAATAATAAAGAAATATAACATGAGCCAAAGTGCTGTTGTACTTAATATCAGCAAGCAAGGAGTTAATATTTCCTAACATTTTGGACACTATAGCCAGTTATTTTGTCTACCGTACTTTGCTAACAAAATAGCTCCAAATGAAGCCAAAGCAGAATGAACTGCTGTGTGCCGCTGCTGAGCAATGCACAGACTGGCGAACACAGACAAACAGTGAAGCATACTTGTGTTGTTATACTAAATATCGTCACTCTTAAGACTTTGCTTATCAGATTATGAGACCAAAATTAATTCTTGTATACAGCATGGACAGAATTCTGTCTGTATTCCTTAAGTTTAATGCACCTCTCAAGTCCAGTACTTTCTCTAATAGCTGCTATTGGTAAACAACAAGCTAATGGCTGCGCTTATGACAACCAGACAGGAAGTCTTATCAGATTTGTCTTTTTCTCGCAACATTCACTGGGATCATCTCGATTTGTTCATTTTAACAGCTTTATACCTCTTAATTCTCAGCTTAACCTCCTGCTTTCTGGATAACACACACAGCTAACCTCTTTCTGAGTGCCTCCTCCTCTAGGACAACCAACCATAGACAGAAAATCCTGCAAAACTGTCTCAAGTGGTTATATTTAGCAGGTCTCACAAGCTGTATATCCACATCTAGTCCATGGTAATGCCTGAATCTTCTTACATGGTAAATGAGGATAAAGCTTGCATGCCAGAACAGTATGACTAGTGAGGCCAAGTACAGACAGAAAGTGATAAACTGATTTTCATTGGCTTATCCACAGGAAACATGACACTAATGGTGATGCCTTTTTTTAAAAGTTATTTATATTTATTTATTTATTTTTGTTCAGAATTCAGGCTCCTATAGGCTTGGATGACAAGAAGAAACCCTTTTGCTATAGATCATCTGACCAGTGGTGATCCATGTAGAATTCTTAATGGTCTGCGAGTCTATGGGCTTATATATATATATATATATATATATATATATATATATATATATATATATAAAAAACTATAATAAATAAAACAAAAAATAAATAAAACCTTTATAAAAACGTATAAAAAGAATGTTAATCTTTTTAAAATAATGATAAATAATTTAGAAACAAAAGAAAATAATTATAATTTACAAAAAAACACCAACACTGAATTAAATACTCAAAACAATGAATTAACTGTATTACTGTAATAGTAGCCTAATATGCCAAAGGTGTTTCTGTTGTCTCAATTCAATAATGTAACTGACATTTGTACATCACTGCACTCGGTCCAACTTCTTAGCCAACCTGATCTCATGAAAAGTTGTACATATTTTACAAGTTGGCTATTTCGTATGATGTCGTACGATTTCGTTCATATGAATTTGCACGATTAAATCACGTGCAAATGCCCGGATGTGTAATGCGGAAGTAAGCATGAGTTCCGCGTGTGAGGCGTCAATGACATGCTTATTAATATTATGCCCTTACCCAAACCCCTTATCTAAACCTAACCTAACAGTAGAGTGTGTAAACATGATAGGAAGCTGCTGTGTGTGACAGAAGCAAGTATTTTCATGTATTAGATGGAAACAATGTTGAGCGACGTCATTGGCTGCAGTGACGTCAAGTGCAGTGAAGTTGTACAAATTAATATGAGTTAAGTCATACGATAAAATATGAATTTGCCAAATTTAAAAAAGTCATACGAATCTTTACAATTTCACCATGAGCGTGTTGTCTTAGCTAGAGAACAATTCGCTAATTTAGATTAAGCTATGAGCATTTGTCTAATCAATTTCATTTTACATGCACAACAATACACTGAAAAATAAGTTTATTCAAAAGTTTACATGAGACTTGAAATCATTGGATCATTATGTGAGGTACTTGGTGGTCTCTCCCAGATTTGTAGTGTTAGGTGGCCCACATTTTTTTTTTTTTTTCCTGTTTACTTTTCTAAAACAAGACTAAATTCTGATGTATTCTTTTTCTAAAACAAATGTGAAGCTTCAGTGTAGCAACCTACTGAACAAGCTAGAAAATAATTAGAACATCAGTATTGGTATATATGCAGAAATCTTGAAAGTAACTAAAATAAATTAAAGCTTTTCAGATAGAAAAGAGAATGTTCATGCCTGAACTTTCTGAAGCAGCATGGTTCATTTCTAAAGTGGTTCGAATGACTTATATGGAATCTGATTTATACAGTTTAATGTAGTTTTTCAGCTCCTTGGTGTGGTTTCACTTGAAAAGTTATTGAGAGAAACTGCACTAAGAAAGGAGGTGATTGCTTATTGTGGCGGTGGTGGCGTGGTTGAGCGTTCGTCCGGAGAGAGAAAGCGGTAAGGGTGCACACACCTGAGCGATATAATGTCTAACACCTGTTTCTGATTGCAGTAAGCACTGGGGAGAACGATAAAAAGGGCCCACGCCAGAGACGAAGAGAGAGAGAGAGCTACCAATCAGAAAGAGACTGTGCTAAACTGTGACCTAATGAGTGTTATGCTGAAAAGCCATCTTTAGTTTGCTTAAATTCATACCTTTGAATTTTAGCGGTTAATTTATGCTTTTGATTCTCAGTACCCAAATATATTTTCCTTTACCACTCTGTGGTGTTCACACAGTCAGTTTTAGGGATTTACATCAGTATTTACTAATAGGTGTGACTCTCGAATTACCTGTTCATACAAACTGGCAGAATACTGTCTTTATGGACTAATAATCAAAGTCAAGTCCTTTTTCTCGCACAAGCCATAAATAACTCCTGTAGCCATAGTGGCAGTGACGAAAGTAAGTATTGAAGATGACATCCAAGAAAGCAGGGACAAAAAATGGTTCAAGGAATGAAAATGAAATTATTATTATTATTATTATTATTTTGCAGAACATAACCGAAAACGGGACTGAAATCCCTTTTAATAGTTCCGGAGTGATTTTTTATTTTTTTAAATGATGTAAATTTTTGAAATTACACCACTTCCTGTTGCCCGAAAAAATAAGGCTTGCCTCTTTTTAGTAGAACATAAGCATGTGCTTTGATTCTGAAGGACACCAGTTTAAAAAACAATTTTAAAATAAATAAATAATTTGGCCCTCAAAAGGTGACATTTAGTCAAAATGCCCACGCAGTGTGTGCATGCATGCAGGAGAGATTTAGTCTATTAATTGATTTTAGGTGGCTGAATTCATCCATCACGTCTTCATTAACAGAGATCAGCTTTGAAGTTTTTTTTAATTATTATTATTATTTTCAGTGAGTGTAGAGCTTTATCAGATCAAATCAATATCACTCACACATGAACTTGCCACTAAAATTACAAATAATAATAATCAAAAATGCACTTCATAAATTAATTTGATTTACTCTTGATTCACTCCTCAAAGTGGTGGTTTGCTTGTTTATTAGTGGTTTTTTTTTTTTTTTGTTGTTGTTGTTTTTTTCTGTGCTAGCTTGCTATTGTATTTAAAGTTTGTTTTGTCAATGGATTATCTTGCTCAACTGTCTTCCCCCATTAAAATTGCTGTCTTTGAAACTGACACTTTTCATGTTGGAGACTTCATGTCAAGATGGTGTCTAATGAAACTCAGTGAGACATGTTGATGAAGATGAAGATCTGTTTCCTCACCTTTCACTGACACATACAGGTTTCTGATTAAAAGCATCGCTGCAGACTCACAGTCTCAGGAGAGGGAGTGATACTCAGAGTCAGAATACGTTATCTGACTCTGTTGGCTCAATTCTCACCAGCACTCACACAGCAGGAGAATCACACAGCAGTTTAGACACATTTTACATTGAGATTAAAGAGATCTTCATAAAGAAAGGAGGAAATAAAACGTGGGTGAAGGGAAAAAGAAAAACATATGACTGCTGTGAATTTTTTTATTTATTTCTTTTTCAGTTTTTAAAGGCAAATATGCATGCGTGCAAAAAAACGAATTTCATGACTGATTTATATTTGATAAAAATAAGGACATCAATATTTTAGATTGTGCAGTGTAGCTGCTCAACATGGATGGCGAAATGGCACAAATACAGAATGATGTATATTTCCCTCCATCCTACATGTGTTCAGCACGACAAACCACGCATGGCCGTTGCTGTGGAAACAGAAGGAACAAATCAGTATTGCCAATCAGCAGCACTGTGCCAAGGTCTCGACTCAGCTCAGTATGTCCTACACGCCCTTGCCTAGGATCTTGTCAGATTGGCAGGCAAAGCACTCCCGAATCAAAATCTCACAGGAACCCAGGCCCCAGAAGTGTACTGTGGGTACTGTGTATTGACTTAAGTTTGTTTTTGTGCAGTCCCTTTTTTTTCACTGTGTTAGCTTCATATACTCCTTGGTCTTACCGACCTTCTCACAAAGATGTCAGATTTCTTTGTTTTTCAAAACATTTAAACCCATCAGGCCAGAGGAGTAAGACAACTTATTAACAAGAAACACAAATTGTTGTTCAATTTTTCTCCAAAGAGTGAACAGAAAGCTGTTTAAAAGGTATTCCTAGACCAAAAAAGAGAAAAAGCCATTGAACATACAATGTAAACATTTTTAGACCTCTCCAACTTATAATTGTTTAGTGACTTGTTGCATCTACAATTTTCAATTGGCTCAATGACAGTTCTGTGAATTGAATATATTGCGACAACAGTCTTTTAACATTGGCTCAATCAGAAATTATCTGTTGAGCCAATAGAAAAACTTCACTTTATCAAAACATCTTGTTGAGTTGAAGTAGTAGTGTTTTGGTTCACCTAATCATAACATTTATATTATTTATATCAAATTGTTTATTTCTCACTGTACCAATGATAAAAATTCAATCCATGAAAAACAAAATCTCTCTTTAACATATGCTTTATTAACATATCACATGCACAACCGAATAATGTTTGGAGACAATAATTCACCTTAGATTATAGAAAGAGAAAAAACACTTGAATTAAAAAATGTGTACAATTATTGCAATTATGTTGTATACATTCAAGATGGCTCATACGAGCAGCTTATGAGAGGTAGGTCCATCAAATTGCTCCATACACTTTAAACATTATAAACGTCTGAAAACACATTGGAAAAATATTTGCTATACTACTGGCAGTGCATATTACCAAAGAAATTGCAGCATAATTATGAAACTTAAAATAACCACGACCAAAAAAAAAAAAAAAAGAAAGTCCTTGTTATCCTCTATCCAAAGAAAATAATGAATTGGTGCATTGGTAAAGTCTCACAAATTGTCCTTAACCACCTTCTATTCCAACTGCAACATTGACCACATTGGGGAATGATCTTAATGTTGATGGAAATGTTGTTGTTCACCACTTCAAGTATTGCCATTTTTGCGCTGCTTGTGTGGTTTTCCCATGCCTCAGTACTCTGTAGAATGCATAAAAAAAATCAATGTCAACACTGAGTCTATATAATGAATAAAGCCAGAAAAGCCAGTCTTCAGTAATACAGTACACACACACACAC